>NC_041230.1:34566547-34595457 GCF_002837175.3 Physeter macrocephalus
GGGTTTTGTTTGTTCTTCTTTCTCTAGTTCCTTTAGGTGTAAGCTTAGATTGCTTTTGAGATTTTTCTTATTTCTTGAGGTAGGATTGTATTGCTAGAAACTTCCCTCTTAGAACTGCTTTTGCTGCATCCCATAGGTTTGGGATCATTGTGTTTTCATTGTCACTTGTCTCTAGGTATCTTCTGATTTCCTCTTTGATTTCTTCAGTGATCTCTTGGTTATTTAATAATGTATTGTTTGGCCTCCATGTGTTTGTGTTTTTTTACGTTTTTTTCCTTGTAACTGATTTTTAATCTTATAGCATTGTGGTTGGAAAAGATGCTTGATATGATTTCAATATTCTTAAATTTACCAAGGCTTGATTTGTGACCCAAGATGTGATCTATCCTGGAGAATGTGCCATGTGCACTTGAGAAGAAAATATAATCTGCTGTTTTCAAATGGGATGTCCTATAAATATCAATTAAATCAATCTGGTCTATTGTGTCATTTACAGCTTGTGTTTCCCTATTAATTTCTGTCTGGATGATCGGTCCATTGGTGTACATGAGGTGTTAAAGTCTCCCACTATTATTGTGTTACTGTCTATTTCCTCTTTTTTAGCTGTTAGCAGTTGCCTTATGTATTGACGTGCTCCTATGTTGGATGCATATATATTTATAATTGTTATATCTTCTTCTTGGATTGATCCCTTGATCATTATGTAGTGTCCTCCCCTGTCTCTTGTAATATTCTTTATTTTAAAGTCTATTTTATCTGATGAATGTCTTTTTCCATGCCCTCACTTTCAGTCTGAATGTGTCCCTAAGTCTGAAGTGGGTCTCCTGTAGACAGCGTATATACGGGTCTTGTTTTTGTATCCATTCAGTGAGCCTGTGTCTTTTGGTTGGAGCATTTAATCCATTCATATTTAAGGTAATTATCGATATGTATGTTCCTACTACCATTTTCTTAATTGTTTTGGGTTTGTTTTGGTAGAGCCTTTTGTTTTGTGTTTCCTAGTTAGAGAAGTTCCTTTAGCATTTGTTGTAGAGCTGGTTTGGTTCTGCTGAATTCTCTTAGCTTTTGCTTGTCTGTAAAGGGTTTTGTCTTCTCTGTCGAATCTGAATGAGATCCTTGCTGGGTAGAGGAATCTTGGCTGTAGGTTCCTCCCTTGCATCATTTTAAATATATTGTGCAACTCCCTTCTGGCTTGTAGTGTATCTGCTGAGAAATCAGCTGTTAACCTTATGGGAGTACCCTTGTATATTATTTGTCATTTTTCCCTCATTGATTTTAGTAATTTTTCTTTGTCTTTAATTTTTGTCAGTTTGATTAATGTGTATCTCAGCATCTTTCTCCTTGGGTTTATCCTGCCTGGGACTCTCTGCAATTCATGGACTTGGGTGGCTATTCCCTTTCCCATGTTAAGGAATTTTCAACTATAACCTTTTCAAATATTTTCTTGGGTCCTTTCTCTCTCTCTTCGCCTTCTGGGACCCATATAATGCGAATGTTCATGTGTTTAATGTTGTCCCAGAGGTCTCTTAGTCTGTCTTCATTTCTTTTCATTCTTTCTCTTTATTCTGTTCCGCGGCAGTGAATTCCACCATTCTGTCTTCCAGGTCACTTATCTGTTCTTCTGCCTCAGTTATTCTGCCATTGATTCCTTCTAGTTTATTTTTCATTGCAGTTATTGTATTGTTCCTCTCTGTTTGCTCATTAATTCTTCTAGGTGTTTGCTCTTTAATTCTTCTAGGTCTTTGTTAAACATTTCTTGCATCTCCTCCATCTTGCCTCCATTCTTTTTCCGAGGTCCTGGATCATCTTTACTATCATTATTCTTCTTCTGGAATGTTGCCTACCTCCACTTCATTTAGTTGTTTTTCTGGGATTTTATCTTGTTCCTTCATCTGGTACATAGTCCTCTGCCTTTTCATTTTGTCTATCTTTCTGTGAATGTGGTTTTCTTTCCACAGGCTGCGGGATTGTAGTGCTTCTTGCTTCTGCTGTCTGCCCTCTGGTGGATGAGGCTATCTAAGAGGCTTGTGGAAGCTTCCTGATGGAGGGACTGGTGATGGGTAGAGCTGGGTGTTGCTCTGGTGGGCAGAGCTCAGTAAGACTTTAATCTGCTTGTCTGCTGATGTGTGGAGCTGAGTTCCCTCCCTGTTGGTTGTTTGGCCTGAGGCAACCCAGCCGTGTAGCCTAGAGGCTCTTTGGTGGGGCTAATGTTGGATTCTGGGAGGGCTCACACCAAGGAGTACTTTCCAGAACTCTGCTGCCAGTGTCCCTGTCCCCATGGTGAGCCACAGCTGCCCCCCGCCTCTGCAGGAGACCTTCCAACACCAGCAGGTAGGTCTGGTTCAGTCTCCTATATGGTCACTCTCCTTACCCCTAGGTCCTGATGCACACATTACTTTGTGTGTGTCCTAGAAGAGTGGAGTCTCTTTTTCCCTCAGTCCTGTCGAAGTCCTTCAATCAAATCCCACTAGCCTTCAAAGTCAGATTCTCTGGGAATTCCTCATCCTGTTGCTGGACCCCCAGGTTGAGAAGCCTGATTTGGAGCTCAGAACCTTCAGTCCAGTGGGTAGACTTCTGTGGTATACTGTTCTCCAGTTTGTGAGTCACCAACCCAGCCATGGTGGGTTTGATTTTACTGTGGTATCGCCCCTGCTACAGTCTCATTGCGGCTTCTCCTCTGTCTTTGGATGTGGGGTATCTTTTTTGGTGAGTTCCAGTGTCTTTCTGTCAATGAATGTTCAGCAATTTGTTGTTATTCTGGTGCTCTCGCAAGATGGAGTAAGCACACGTTCTTCTACTCTGCCATCTTGAATCAATCTCCTTCACTGCACGTTTTTAATGCCTCAGTTTTATTTTAAGATTAAAAACAGCTTTATGGAACCACAAGAACATTGCAACAAATCACAAATCCAGATGTAATTTAAATGTCTGAAATTGAGGAATGAGTAAATTAATAATTGTACATCTATTCTATAGAGAGATAAAAGGTAATTTAAAAATTATTATTATTATTATGACCCTTACAACATAGAAATACTCTAATAATCTGTCAAAAAGCAGAGTAAAAAAATTGTATATTCACTGCTAATTTAACTAGGTAAAAGTTTAATAAATATAATAGCTCCCATTATTTTAAATGCCAGTTCTGTGTTTGAAGATGTATTACAAACTTTAAAGATGTTATAAAATTAATCTGTGTAAGATACAAAATCCCATAAATTTTAAGATGCATCATCAAATTAATAACAACTCTTAAGCGTTGGGGGTAAGATACAAAATCCCATAAATTTTAAGATGCATCATCAAATTAATAACAACTCTTAAGCGTTGGGGGTAGAAAACGAAGCAACACAATATGTTAAGTTTATGCATCAATTTTAAAATTAATTTTCACTTTAAACATATAGTTTCCAGTAAAAACATCAAAAACAACATTTTCCAAAGTTACTTAGGTCTGCTCCTCTTTCCCCCATTAAGTTATGTTACACATATGTGTTATGGACTGAATTGTGTCCCTCCAAAATTCATATGTTGAAGTCTTAACACACCACCCCATTCTGGCAATGTGAAGGTATTTGGAAATAAGGCTTTTATGAAGTAATTAAGGTTAAATGAGGTCATAAGGGTGGGGGTCCGAATCTGATAGGATTAGAGGATTTATAAGAGGAAGAGCAAGATCTCTTAATGTACACTTCCCAAGGAAAGGTCAATTGAGGATACAGTAAGAGGGTCTTCTGCAAACTAGAAAGACAGTTTTTACCAGAAACCAAATAAGCTGGTACTTGACCTTTGACTTTCCAGCATCCAGAACTGTGAGAAATAAATTTCTACTGTTTAAATCATATAGTCTGTGGTATTTTGTTTACGGCGGCCCAAGAAGAATAATATTACAGTTTCTAATACTTTTCTCCCCCCAGGGGGGCTTTGGAGCTGGGGAGGAACATCAAAGTCTTTATTCAAAGTTTGTTAGTCTGTTTCTGTTCCACAAATAAGTTCATTTGTATCATTTTTTTTTTTTAGATTCTGTATATAAACAATATCATATGATACTTCTCTTTCTCTGTGTGACCTACTTCACTCAGTATGACAATCTTTGGTCCATACATGTTGCTGCAAATGGCATTATTTCATTCTTTTTAATGGCTGAGTAATATTCCATTGCATATATGTACCATGTCTTCTTTATCCATTCTTCTGTCAATGGGTATTTAGGTTGCTTCCATGTCTTGGCTATTGTAAACAGTGCTACAATGAACATTGGGGTGCATGTTTCCTTTTGGACCATGTTTTTCTCTGGGTACACACCCAGAGTGGGATTGCAGGTTCATATGGTAGCTCTATTTTTAGTGTCTTAAGGAACCTCCATACTGTTTCCATAGTGGCTGCACCAATTTACATTCCCACCAACAGTGTAGGAGGGTTCCCTTCTCTCCACACCCACTCCAGCAATTATTGTTTGTGGATTTTTTGTTTGTTTGTTTGTTTGTTTTGTGTGTGTGTGTGTGTGGTACGCGGGCCTCTCACTGTTGTGGCCTCTCCTGTTGCGGAGCACAGGCTCCGGACATGCAGGCTCAGCAGCCATGGCTCACGGGCCTAGCCACTCCACGGCATGTGGGATCTTCCCGGACCGGAGCACAAACCCGTGTTCCCTGCATCAAAGGGAGGACTCTCAACCACTGCACCACCAGGGAAGCCCTGTTTGTGGATTTTTTGATGATAGTCATTCTGACTGGTGTGAGGTATTATCTCACTGTAGTTTTGATTTTCATTTCTCTAATAATTAGCGATGTTGAACATCTTTTACATGGTTACCAGGGGGAAGGGTGGGGGGAGGAATAGGGAGTTTGGGATTAACATGTGCACGTTGCTATATTTAAAATCGATAACCAAGAATCACTTTGTTGTACACCTGAAACTAACACAACATTGTTAATCAACTATACTCCAATATAAAATAAAAAGTTAAAAAATGTCTTCATTCAACTTAGGACCCCTAACATCCTGTTGATTATTTTTATTAAATTTGAGTAAATTAAAGTTCACTCTTTGTGATATATGGTCTATGGATTTAATCAAATGCCCAAATTCACAACCCCAATGTCATAAAGAATAGTATATTCATCTTAAAAAGTACCCTGCCCATCTTCCTTCCTATCAACAACCCTCTCTAGCCCAGCTTGAACATCTGGCAACCAAAAATCTGTTTTCTGTTTGCCTTTCCTAGAATGTCATGTGAGTGGAATCATAACAACATACTGCTTTGGGTTTGGTTTCTTCCCCTTAGTAATATGCATTTCAGATTCACCCAGGTAGTTGTACAAATCAATAGTTGAGTTCATTTTCTTGATCAACAGTATTTATTCCATTGTAGGGATATAGCAGTTTGTTTTGCCATTCACCTGTTGAAGAACATTTAGGTCATTTACAGATTTAGGGGATTAGGAATAAAGTTATAAAAATTAGCATGCAGGATTTTGTGTGAACATAAGTTTTCATACAACAACTTAAGGAAAAAGGAACTGTACATAAACGTGGTACTCTAGTTGGCAAATTTGTTTTTCATGGGGGGCATGGATCCACAATTCTATGCTGTATTACATGTGTACTGGGGTATAACACACAAGTTAACAAATGGTGGATGGTGGAACCCAGTTTCTCACTGTTGGAGAGGGAAGTTATCAATATGCAAGGGAGAAGGTTAGAATGATTCCTTATGCTACTGGATTAAAGTTGGAGAAAATATGAGCTCATGTTTAGGATGGATAGATAGATAGATAGCAAATATGTGTATATACTTGGGTTAGTGTGCATACCTATATATTCTAGCTCTGAGAAAGTACTAAAAGGGTCTCCATAGGGCCTAGAAATAGTGACACCCCAAAAGCCACAAGTACACCTAATCCCTTGGTTTCTAAGTGCTATTCTCCAATAAAAGAAACTAAGTCTCTTTAGAGAAAAGGCTGATTCTAGGCTGGGGCACAGAAAATACAGTTAACTGGGAATATCTTGCAGTGCCTAAAAGCAAGAAAACACTAAAAAACAAAAAAAATGGGGATGCCAGTAAGACATAAGCAGATCAGAAGAGTCCTCAATATGCAAAGCTGAAAAACTTTAGCAAAAAATAGTAAATTTGGATTATAACCTAAATATCAAATATATACTATATTAACCAAATGATCAAGGTTAAAATCACCAGGGATGTTAGTTTGATATCATGATATGATATGATGAGGCGTAACATTACATGTCTGTGATATTCTTCCCGGAAACCAATTACCCCCATCTATCTTGAAAAAATAATAATTAACCTCAAATTGAGGGACAGAAGACAAAATGTAATTTTCAAAACTGTTAAGGTCATGATAATTAAGGAAAGAGTGAGAAATGTTACAGGAGACATAATGAACTATTACAATGTGTTATCTTGCTTTGGATTCAGGAAGATAAAAGAAAATTAGTATAAAAACTAGTTAAATATAAATAAAGTCTGGAGTTTAGAATATAATAGCATACAAATGTTGGTCTCAATTTTGACAAATGTATCACAGTAATGAAATATGTTAACATTAAGAGAAACTGGGTGTGAAGTATAAAGAAACTCTCTGCCTTATATTTGCAATTTTCTTGTAATTCTATAATTAATTGTTAAATGTTATTAAAATGCATTTTGATTCCTGGCAATTAAAAATGTGCTAAAATATATTCTAAAATCTCAAAAAAATGGATGTTACTCTCATTTTAGAAAATTAAAGCTCAAGTTTGAGATATTTGCATGAGGTCAAATAGCTAATATATAAAGCCAGAATTTAATGATAATTCTTTCATTCTTGAAGCTAATGATTTACTACAATGAAAAATGGTTCCTCCCACAAACAAAACAAAAAACAAACAAAAAAGAAACAGGCCAAGGAAAAAAAAAACGTTTGTTTCAGGTTTGTGGGTTGTATATGATTTCTCTGTATTATTATTTTTTAATTGTATCATTTAATTGGTGTAACAATTTTTCAAGTAAAAAGGAATAAAAGTTACCATGATGTGTTAATTCTGATGCTTGAGATTTATCATCAGAATGAATCAGTGGTTTCCTTTTCACATGCTGTTATTTCCCCATCATTATTTAACTGAATAAATCTACAGTCTTTGGAAGCTCTCTAACAGCTTGAAAAATCAAAATAAGACTGTATCTTGTGTGTATCAGTACACAAAAACCTAGAGAAGCTGAGCAAACCCAAGTTTATTAATAAATGTACATTTATTCTTCAAAAAGTCATAAATGTAACAAAGCTGTGTCTAGGGGTGAAGAATTCAGCCCAGTTGGACTGATAGTCATTTATTTCCCAATTTGGAAAGAAACTGAAATTTTGCTTTCTCCATCCTCAAATTATTGTGAGATTTTCAAGAATGATAATTACTTAGAAAGTTGAAATGTTAAATATATGTTGGAAAATTTTTAATTTTATATGTTGATAATAATTTTCTGTAAATGTACTCACAAACTTTAAAAAATTGTCATCAGGATGTTTCCTGATTTTTTATTTATTAAACATTCAATAATTTACTCCTTTAATTAACTAATTAAATGACATTTTGAATATTTAGTACAGGATATCTGAAATTCTTTTGTATCACAACAGTTTATGTATAAGAAAAAGAAGCTTCCAATTTGTAAAGCAGATATAATTATCCTTGATTTATGGAGAAGATAACTGAGGTCTACAGAGATTAAATAAATTATCCAATATCCATATATGTGGCAGTGCTAAGAAGTGTTATTTATTCATTTACTGTTTTTGTTATTTTATTATTTATTATTTTATTATATTTATCATCTATTTTTCATAAATTACATGCAATAGAATGAACAGGTCTTAAACATTCAGTTTAATAAATTTTGAGAATTGTAGATACTAATGTAAAACAACTCAAACAAGATACAGAATGTTTTCCTCATCCCTAAAAGTTTCCTTCCAGTTGATCCCCATCCTTGCCCTGATGAGATTAGTTTTTGATATCCAACACCAAAGATTAGTCTTGCCTGTCTTTTGATTTCACAGGATATATAGAGTATGTTCTCATTTATGTCTGATTTCTTTCACTCTGTATAGTGTGTATATGTGTTTTAAGATACATCTCTGCTGTATGTTTCAGTAGTGTTTTTTGTTTTGTTTTTGTTTTGATGAGTGGCATTCAATTGTATTAATAGGCCAGAGTTTGTTTATTTATTATCCTCTTGATGAGTATATGGGATAAGTCTAATTCACAGATATGGCTACTATAAAAATTCATGTACATGGGTTTTTTTTCTCTTTTTTGACATAGTTTTTTATTCTTTTGGGTAAATACTTAGGAGTGACCTTGTGGGTACAGAGAATTATACGTTGTATACAAGTAATTTAACTTCAATTGTATATTGAACTGTAATAGAATCCTTCAAGGGGCCCTCCAAAATGGTTGTTTTGCTTTAATATTACAAGAGCAACATGCAATTCCAATTGCTCCCTGTCTTTGCAGGTATTATTTATATATATTTAATTATTTTTAAAAATTCTACATTGCCCATTCTAGTGGGTGTGAGTTTTTCAATTTATAATTTACTGATGGATAATGATGACAACCACCTTTTCATGTTCTTTTTGACTGTTAATATGCATACTTTTCTGAAGCTTCTTGCCAATTCTTTTGACCATGTTTATTGGGAAGTTTGTATTTTAATTGTTATTTTACACGAATTCTTTGTATGTTTCAGATACAGAACTTTTTTTTCAGATATATGCATTGCAATGATTGTTTTCTCCTATGACTTACCTATTCATTTTCTCAATAGTGTTTTTGTTCAGCAGACATCTTTATGGTTAGTGTATTTTGTATTCTGATTAAATAATATTGGCCTCCCCAAACTCACCAATATATTCTCTTAGTTTTTTTTTTTTTTCTAAAAGTTTATTATTCTAGTCTTAGACCCAGGGTCCATCTCAAATTAATAATTTTTTTACATGGAATGCATTTTTTTCTTTATAGATAATCCTATTTTTTCACTATATGTTAAAAATATATGTTTCTTTTCCAAATTTAATTAATTTGGAAACATGTGAAAATCAATTGACTATACTTATGTGTTCTATTTTGGCACTCTATACAGTTTTACTGATCTATTTGTATATCATTATGCTACACTGTTTGATTATTGCAGCTTTATGGCAAGTCTTCAAACCTAGTAATGGAAATTTCATACTACTTCTACTTTTTCAATATTGTTTTGGCTATTCTAGGTCCTTTTGCATTTCCAAATATGTTTAGAATAAGTTTGCCAATTAAAAAAAATAAAGGCTGCTGGGATTTTGATTGGAATTGTGTTGAACCTATAGATGAGTTTTAGGGGAAAATATCATCTAATACTGAGCTTTCCCATCTACGGATATGTAGATTTTTCAATTTATTTATATATTATTTAATTTCTTTATTCAATGCTTTGTCATTATCTATGCAGATATAGATATGTTATACATCTTCCATTAGATTTGTCCCTTGCAATTTGATAGGTTTAGCACTTATTATAAACAGTATTTTAAATTTCATTTTAAAATGTTTTTATCATTAGTGTATACAATAAAATGATTTTGTATACTGACTTTGTATTCTAGGACCTTGATAAATCTATATATTAGTTCTACAAATTTTATGTACATAATTAATATAGGATTTTCGCCATACAAAATCATGCCACCTGTAAATGTTGAAAGCTTTACTTTCCCTGTTTCAATCTGTATGCCTTTTATCTCTTTTTGTTCTTTAGTGCTTGGGCTGGGGCTTTTACTCAAATTTAGAATAGAATTGGTGAGACACAGGAGAAGAGAACAAAAGAGGAAGGGAGGAAAAAAGACCTACAAACACAAAACCAAAACAATTAAGAAAATGGCAATAGGAACATGCGTATTGAAAATTACCTTAACTGTAAATGGATTAAATGCTCCAACCAAAAGATACAGACTGCCTGAATGGATACAAAAACAAGACCTGTAATATATGCTGTCTACAAGAGACCAACTTCAGACCTAGGGACACATACAGACTGAAAGTGAGGGGATGGAAAAAGATATTCCATGCAAATGGAAATCTAAAGAAAGCTGGAGTAGCAATACTCATATCAGATAAAAGAGACTTTAAAATAAAGACTGTTACAAGAGAAAAGAAGGACACTAAATAATGATCAAGGGATCAATCCAAGAAGAAGATATAGCAATTGTAAATATTTATGCACCCAACATGAGCACCTCAATACATAAGGCAAATGTTAACAGCCATAAAAGGGGAAATTGACAGTAACACAATAATAGTGGGGGACTTTAACACCCCACTTACTCCAGTAGATAGTTCATCCAGACAGAAAATTAATAAGGAAACACAAGCCTTAAATGACACATTAGACCAAATAGACTTAACTGATATTTATAAGACATTCCATCCGAAAGCAGCAGAATACACTTTCTTCTCAACTGCACACAGAACATTCTCCTGGATAGATCACATCTTGGGTCAAAAATCAATCCTCGGTTAATTTAAGAAAACTGAAATCATATTAAGCGTCTTTTCAGAACACAATGCTATGAGATTAGAAATGAATTATAGGAAAAAAACTGTAAAAAACACAAACACATGGAGGTTAAGCAATATGTTACTAGATAACCGATGGATTACTGAAGAAATCAAAGAAGAAGTCCAAAAATACCTAGAAACAAATGATAATGAAAACACGATGAACCAAAACCTATAGGATACAGCAAAAGCAGTTCTAAGAGGGAAGTTTATAGCAATACAATCTTCCCTCAGGAAACAAGAAAAATCTCAAATAAACAACCTAACCTTACACCTAAAGCAACTAGAGAAAGAAGAACAAAAAAATCCAAAGTTAGTAGAAGGAAAGAAATTATAAAGATCAGAGAAGAAATAAATGAAATAGAGATGAAGAAAACAATAGGAAAGATCAATGAAACTAAAAGCTGGTTCTTTGAGAAGATAAACAAAATTGATAAACCTTTAGCCAGACATCTAGAATTGGTGAGAGTGGATATCCTTTCTTTGTTCCTGGGAAGACATTCAAAGTCTTACCATTTTATATAATGTAGTCTGTAAGATTTTTATACATGCCCTTATCAGATTAAAAAGAAAATTCTATCTTAGTTTTGATAGGAAATTTTTTGGTGTTGTTGCTTGTTTCTTTGGTTTTCTTTTTCTTTCTCTCTTTCTTTTTTTTTAATCATGAAGAGTATTGAATTTTGTCATGTGCTATTCTTCTTTCCTCCCACTGAGATAATGGTATAAAATTTCTTTGTTCTGTTAATGTAATAAATTATATTGATTGGGATTTGAATATTAAACCAAGATTGCATTCCCACCATAATTCACTTTGTCTTGATACACTCCTTTTAATATATTTGGGGGGAAAACTTGCATTTATTTTAAAAAACTACTTGGATATATGTTCATGACAGATATTGGCCTGTAGTTTTATTTTTGTGTGCAGTATTTCCTCAAATTTAAAAATCGGAGTTATGCTGCCCTCATGACTTCAGTTGAAGAGTGTTTTCCCTCAATTCCTAAATGTGTGTAAAAATGAAAGCTTTCTCTTATTTGATAGAGTTCACTTTGAATTTTTTATTTGGGAAGATTTTTCATATGGATTTTCTTTTATTGAGTAGAAAAATCACATATTATATCAGTTCTGGCAATTTATCTTCAAAAAAATTGTCAATTACCTTTTATTAAATGAATTTATTGGCTTAAAATTTGTCCATATTATCTCCTTAGTATCTTTGAAAGTTCTATGACATCTGTCCCCCCTATTTTCTTTCATTCCTTATTTTGGTAATTTGTTTATTTTTCTTGTACGGTTTTTTTAGGGAATAAATATGTTAGTCTCTCGAAAATGAATTTTTCACTCATTGATTTCCATTCTTATTTTTATTATTTTCCTACATCCTTTGATTGTAATTGGTCATTTTTATTGTAGCTTCAAAAAATGAAAGCTTACATTATTGGTTTTAGACCCATCTTTTCTACTATAATTATTTATATCTTAAAAAAAATTACCTCAAACACTGCATTTACTTCTTTTTCCACAATTTTGACATGGAAACTTTTCATTACATTCAAGTTAAAATAGTTTCAAATTTGCCTTATTATTCCTTCATTAAAACATGAATTATTTGAGTGTGTTGATTAATGTTCAACTATGTGGGGAATTTCTAGATACCTTATTTATTTTTTATCTTCAGTACTGTGGTGGTCTGAGAATGTATTTTTTTCCTTCAACTTTTTGAAATTGTTAACACTTGTTTTAAGAATCAGCCTATTTTGTTTTTTAAAATGCCTTCTTTAAAAAAAAAAGAGTATTGAGCAGCTGTTGAGAGTGTTTTTATTAACAGTAATAAGGATAGGTTGAAAATAGTGCTGTTCCTATCTCCTATTCTTTACTAATATTTTCCTTACCGTTCTCACCAATTACTGAAAGACAGAAAATTATGAAAATCTCCAACTCTCAAGATCAATTTGGCTATTTCTCCCTTTTATCTATCAATTTTTTATTTCATATTTTGAAGCAATGGTATTAGATGTTTTCATAATTAGGACTGTTATATCCTTTTATGAATTCACCCCTTTATCATTATAAAATTCTCTTTGTTATCTTCTGTAATAATCTTTGTATTGACACCTACTTTGCCTGGCACTAACGTAGCCACTCCAGGTTGCTTTTGATTAGTTACTTGAATGTCCTGTTATTTTCTACTCTTTAACTTTCACTTTCTCTGTTTTTATTTTTCAATTGTATTTCTTGAACACAGCATATGGTAGGGCTTTACTTTTTATATTGACTGAAATTTCTGCCTTCTTATTTTTGTGTTGAGTCCATTTACTTTTAGTGTAATTACTGATATGTTTGTACTTATGACTTCTATCTTACCATTTGTTTTTATTTGTCCTATTTTTCCTTTGCTTCTCTGTCCCTCTTTCCTTCATTTGGGTGAATCAAGTTAAATATATACCTATACATCCTTTATATTTCATCTCCACTAACGGCATTTTGGCTAAAACTTTGTTATGCTTTAGTGGTTGTACTAGAGATTGCAGTATTCACCTTGACATATTACACTCTACTTTCAGATATTTCACTACTTTATGAACAATGTTAAGACTTTACAAATTATAATTTTATTTCTCTTTCTTTTGCCATTTTATACATTTTGCCATATTTTATTTCTACTTATGTTATAAAGCTTTATAAGATATTGGTATCACTTTTTCTTTGAACAGTTAACACTCATTTAAAGAAGTTTAGTTTTTTAAATTTTTTATTCATTTATTTATTTTTGGCTGTGTTGGGTCTTCATTGCTGCACACGGACTTTCTCTAGTTGTGGCGAGTGGGGGCTACTCTTCGTTGTGGTGTGTGGACTTCTCATTGTGGTGGCTTCTCTTGTTGTGCGGGTGGTTGTACTAGAGATTGCAGTATTCACCTTGACATATTACACTCTACTTTCAGATATTTCACTACTTTATGAACAATGTTAAGACTTTACAAATTATAATTTTATTTCTCTTTCTTTTGCCATTTTATACATTTTGCCATATTTTATTTCTACTTATGTTATAAAGCTTTATAAGATATTGGTATCACTTTTTCTTTGAACAGTTAACACTCATTTAAAGAAGTTTAGTTTTTTAAATTTTTTATTCATTTATTTATTTTTGGCTGTGTTGGGTCTTCATTGCTGCACACGGACTTTCTCTAGTTGTGGCGAGTGGGGGCTACTCTTCGTTGTGGTGTGTGGACTTCTCATTGTGGTGGCTTCTCTTGTTGTGGAGCACAGGCTCTAGGCACGTGGGCTTCAGTAGTTGTGGCACATGTGCTCAGTAGTTGTGGCTCACGGGTTTAGTTGCTCCACAGCATGTAGGATTCTCCTGGACCAGGGATTGAAGCCGTTTCCCCTAAATTGGCAGGCGGATTCTTAACCACTGTGACACCATGGAAGTCCCAAGAAGTTTAAACATATACAAAAAAATGTCCTCTGTCTTTAACTACATATTTCTCTTTTTTGAATGTTCTTCATTTCTTCTTGCAGACTGGGGCTTGCGTCTAATATCATATCCCTTAAGAATAAAGAAGCTCTTTAATCATTTCTTGTAATGTAAGACAAATTCTCTCAGCTTTTGTGATTCTGAAAATGTCTTTATTTCACTTTCAGTTGTGAAGTATATTTTCATTTTCTACAGGATTCTAGGTCATGAGGTTATTTTTATTTACTTTCAGCATTTTAAAGATGCTTTTCCATTGTCTTCTGGCCTATATTTTTTCCCTCCAATGAGAAGTTAACTGCCATTCTTACCATTTTTTCCCAGATTGAAATGTGTCATTATCCACCCTGTGGCTGATTTTAAGATTTTCTCTTTAACTTTGGTTTTTAGCAACCTATTAATGATGAGACTGGATTTCTTTATCTTTGTGTTGATCATGTATGGTGTTTGCTGAGTTTTCGTTCTCTCTCCTCTATTTCGGGAGCTTTACTTTTCACATTTGTTGGACAGTTTAACATTGTTCTACAAATTTTCAAAGTTTTTTTCTATTTATGTTTGATTTTGGATATTTTCTATCACCTCTTCTTGAAGTTGACTATTATGCAACAGACTTTAAGGTGGCCCCATGACCCCTTCCTCTTGATATTCATACCTTTGTGTAATCCCTTCCCTTGAGTATGGGTGGCACCTGTGACTTGTTTCTAACCAATTTTCTGTGATTACTTAAGACATTAATATCCACTGTGCTGGAGTCTATCTCTCCCTTTCTCTCCTCCACTTCCTCATTTCTGATTGATGGTTTTGAAGAAACAAGCTGCCATGAATCATATAGTTGCCAAGAAATGAATCATGCCAACAACCCAACGAAGCATGAAAGCAGATCTTTTCCTCAGAAAGCTCTGACATCTTTATTGTAGCCTTGTGAGACCCTAAGCAGAGCACTCATCTAAACTGTGCTCAGACTTCTGACTCACAAAAACTGTAAGATAATAAATGTGTGTTGTTTTAGGCATCTAACTTTGTGATAAGTCTTACACTGCAATAGAAAACAATAATACACTGATCCCTTCCTGCACTGGGACTAATATGATGCTAAATCCTTCAAATGAGTATTTCATTTCTAGTATCTTATTTTTATTTACAGCATTCTCCTTTGTGTCCCCATCTTCAATTTTCCCATCTGTTCATGCATGTGATCCATCATTTCTATTGGATCATTTACTTGCCATTGTTATTTTGAAATTTCAATGATAATTCTGATATCTGGCTATCTCTATGTTTGCATTGACTATATATATATATACTCTCTTGATTTGAGTCACAATTCCTTGTCTTATTTCTTATCTATCATACTTTTTAATTATAGATCATACTGTGTGCTAAAAAAAAATAGACACTGAAACATTTAGAATTTAACCCCAGGAAGGTGCATGACCCATTATAACACTTTTTCCTTTCAGGCTGCTATTGAGAAAGCTAATTCAATTTGATATGTATTTGCGATGCATGTAGAGTTTGTGGTGGTTTAATTAGATTAACTTTGCCACTGGCTTCAAATATTTTGAAGCTAGGATCGGTACTTTTCCTTTAGCAGAGCGTGGGATTTACTCTGGGAAGATTGTATATCTCTTTACGCTCTACTTCACAGCTAACAGGTTTTTGAAACAGGAAATCTCTTTTTGTTTTACAACCCATATGTTATCTGTTTGGAATGCTGGAGAATTCTGTATTTTTTCATCCTGACACTCTCTTTCTGTAGCTGGTGATCTCTTTCTTATATATTGCCCATACTCTGAAGGGATCTTGCAGTATCCTTAGGAAAAAGCTGGTGTTTCTCAGAAGGATTTCCTTGAGTTCTCCCACTATTTCCCTAACACACAGGTGGTTGGTACCTTCCCTCTTAATGAAGGCTTCTCATGCCTTAGAGAGAGTCTCTAACAGTTCTCTTTTTCTCCCTCAGACTTTGTTTGCTACCCTAGTGCATTTGGTGAAAGAACATGAGAAAGAATTGGTGGCTCTTCGCAGGCTTGCTCCTCAGCTGGATTTCTGAAGGATTCAAATCTGTCATGCCAGAACAAATATAGCCATTATAAGTTTGAAAAGAGTTTGGCTTTCTTCTCCTAACCATTCTCTATGGCAGCCTTCTTCCTTCCAACACTCCACTAGAGGTGAAAACAGCTAAAGATCTCTTTTTTCTAGGAAGTCATCATTTTATGTTTAGATGCTCAGCTCTCTGAGTCTTTTTTAAAATAAGATTTTGCAGCTTGCTTATCAGACTTGCCCCATGATTATGGTGGACACAATGGGCTCTTATGATATTTTACATCTTAATTAGAACTACTAATGCAGTGCAGAAATTTGAATCTCCTTATATGTTTCCAAAATTTTCTCTTTGTAGTATTCTGAACTGCTCCCTCCGTCTCCTAAATTCACACCACCAAAACCCCAAAAGGTGATGGAGTGGAGCTTGCCATACATATTCCATTTGAAAAATTAGTACATAGACTATTTTTTCTTTCCATTAAATTGAATGACCATTAACTTAGATGTCTCATTTAGGAGCACGGAGCCTCTTTGAAAATTCTCTTTCATTTTATTTTGCTATTCAAAAAATAGAATTTCTGTATATACAAAGAGCAAAAGGAAAAATAAAGCAAGAAAAGAAGAAAAACAAACTTGAGATCATGACAAACCAAAGTGAATAAAACTCATTTCACTCTAGAAACCAGCAACATTTAATGAGAGTGAAGAAAACAGCAGGGTGTTAGAGAAATGAAAGCAGACAGAAAAAAAAAAAAAAACTTGATCAAAGAATAAAATATAGGACTGTGATCAAAGAAAATAATCTTAAAAAGAAAACAATACTTGATTTTCTATAGAGAGACTTAGAAGACAGAGAATATATTTAAAAATTTAGTCAAGTTGTAGTACCAGATATGTTTTATGAATATTCATGTCACAGTAAATATTCCTTTTTTATTCCCTACAAATTGAAAATGAAGTGGCCAAAAATAACTATGTTTTTTACTTCTTCTATAAAGAAAGGCCCCCAAAGAAAAAAAGTAATAGTTACTTTATTTTTACTTACACTTATAAGTAATACAGCTAAAAATTAATTTTAAGATAGACAAAAGAAAATTCAAGGTAGTAATTGTGATGCAGACTCTATATAATTGGACTAAATAGTCTTAATGATTTCAAAACTCTTGAATTACCCCTCAAATTACCCAATTTGAGAAATGTACTGAAAATCACTATTTCTCCTAAGAGCGTTTTATAGACCTGGTTAATGGACTTTACTGAAAAATCTTATGCATGTCATGGCAATTTGGGAAGAAGGGTACGGTTTTAGGTGTCATTATGCTTTTTCATATGTGCCAAATTCTATACTCAGATTAATTCTGGTAACTACCATCTCTAGTCTATTTCTTCTAAAGTGCTTTACATGGATTTAACATTGATAATGATCTTTTTTAGGGAGCTAAAAACATTAGTATATAATCTCACTTACTCTTTAAAACTACTCAGTACAGCAAAATAATATATTCTGGAAAATGAAAAAGACAGCTGAAGATACTTCCTTATATAATGGTATTCTCTGCATTTGGTTGGTTCATAGTAGATCATTCTACTGAATCTCTGTCATTTTTCATTGTACAAAAACAAAGTGCAAATAAAATTTAGGAATTAATTAAGAGCCTTATTTACGCATGCCTGATTTTCTTGTTTGGGTCCCAGAATTTAATCTTGCATTGCAACAGTTCCACGCTTAACACTTTTTTTTTGTTTGTTTATAACCACATCACTAGCACTGGATACATAGCCTGGACCTAGTAGACAGTCAAGAAATCCTTCTGAAATAAATGAGTGAAGCCTCATTTAAATGAAAAATAAGTGTTCAGCACTAAATATGTATATAGCTATATGTTAACCTTATCTCTCTCTCATATACACACATACTTTAGAATTAATATATAAAAACTACATAATTGCATATATATATAAATAATGTATGTAATAATCACTATTCTTATTATGTGTCAAACACTATTTCTTGCTCTTTACCTGTATTAATTCATAATTATAAGAACAGCTTCTAGGTTTCGGTACCTTTACTATGCCCAAATTTTCCTTTAAAAGACCTGAGACAGAGGGGCTAAGTAAATAGCCAAGACCATACAGCTGGTAATGAGAGCACTGGGATTCAGACAGGGATAATTTTATACAAGTCTAGCCTGTAAAGCATTCAAACAAGTTGGCCATTTCTCCAACCACTGAAGCACAAATAAGATGTTTGTATATGAAGACATAATATTACCCTTGTTATTAGATTATTAGACAATTGCCCTATTCATTTTCTTTTAACACATACATACAACTATATTCAGAAATAAGCAAGAGATATACACACACGTTATAAGGACTTAGAATTTAAGCTAGAAGTCTATGAGAGTGGTAGAGGAAATGTAAGAATTCAATCACTTTCTTAAGAACGTGCTAGAATTGCACTGTGACAAATTAAGTTTCCAAACTATTTTTTGAGAGTGAATGAGAGCCTTTGGAAGTTGGTGCAGGGATACCTTGTTCATCTTGCTCAGGATCTAGTACATAGCAGTTGCTGAATCATTGTTTAAGTGGGAGTAGGGAAAGAAAAAAGGGAGATAGAGAACAAATGAAAGATGGAGGAAAGAAGGGGCAGGTGTATGGAAAAGGACTATGTCTTTCCACACTAAAGGTAAGATCTTGGTAGGCAAGAGTTGATATCCAGAGTTCTTTTCAATACCGATATGCTAGATATAATGGAATGCAAAAATCCACGTGGAGATATTCTTCCCTAAAGAGAACATTTACAATCTCTTTAGTCTTTTACAGTTGTCCAAATGATCTGCTCTAAGACAACTGATGTGTCATTGTTACTCTCTTCATTTAGATTAAAAAAAGCAAGGCTTGGGAGAGTTAAATGAATACCAGAGGCCACATAGCTTAGTGTTGCTGCCAGGACTTTGTACCTGGTCTTCTGGTTCTGAAACATATCATCCTTACTAGCCTGTATGTTAAATACCATACTATCCTGTGACTTAATAATAAATAATTAAATATTGATTCTTAAAAGTCTTACTTCTCACCAAACTTGGGTCCAATATTTTAAAAAGTTTTATTTTCAATAAAACTTAAAATCTCTAACCTTTTCTATACTCACTGGACATCTCTGAGTTTCATGAACCAATATAGTTAATCTCTCTATGAAAATCCCTTATGATGTGTTGTCAGAATTTCTTCCCACTTATAGTATCAGTTCAAACAGCTTTTCAGAGAGAACTGTAATTCTGAGGAAAGCCTGAGTCCTTCATGGCTAATCCTTCACGTGGTACCACCATTCACTTTATTTTTAGCATCATTCAATTCAAACTGACTGTCTCACTCTGACATCTACAGTGGCTTCCAGCTGCCTCTGGTCTCCCAAAGGAACCCTGAGGGGAAATTGGGAATGAGTACAGGGTTTGAATAATTTTTTTTCAAAGTCTTACTATATATGAAACTTGAACATTACATTTTTAGGAACTTCCTGATTTAAATCTAGTGATAAGGATTGACATTTAGAAGTAGTAAAACAACCATTGTAGGTACTCTCTATTTTTGGTAGAGCTGTACAATCTCAAGTGTGCATGCAAAAAAATGATTTTATATGAAATTTCCATTTTCAGGGAAAGGCAGTCTAAACTGGAAATTGAACATTTGATGCATCAGTCACTCTTTCATTGTTCAGGCATGCATTCATTCACTCAATTACTAATTCATATATATCATACAGTCAACAAACATAAACTCCTAACATAAATTAGATTAGATGTTACATTCTGAAATGCATGATGTGAAGTAGCCTCTAATTTCTAAGACTTTGGTGGAGAAAATTCTGTGGATCAAATCTAGTGCTTTATTGTTTACAAAATCATCCCATCTCCATTTTTTATTTTTATACCCTAATCTCAGGGACTTCTTCATCCCTCTTCAATCCATAGTCTTAAACATTCTCAAATATTTTTTCAACTATTTATTGGAAAAAAAAATAAGGTTCTATACCAGGAACTGTATGGTATTGGTTTTAGTAACTGCTATTTTAAATGGAATTACCTTATATTTCTTAACCAGCTATTTGCGAGTATATGAGAACAGTGTTAGTTTTATGCTAATTTTGTTACCAACTCTGTTATTGGATTTACTGATTATATTTCCCTGTTTTTGTTTTGCAGCTGCTTTTGTTGGGTTTTCCAGGTGAAATACCATATAACTGGCAAATGGTAAAAACTGTACTCACCTATCAAAAATACCTATTATTTTGTTATGTTTTCTGATGTTATTGAAGATCATTTCTAGAATGCAGTTAAAAAATAATGATGGTTATTATCCATTCTCAAACTTATTCTTTTTTAATAAATTAATTAATTTATTAATTAATATATTTTTGGCTGCATTAGGTCTTCGTTGCTGTGTGCGGGCTCTTCTCTAGTTGCGGCAAGCGGGGGCTACTCTTCGTTGTGGTGTGCAGGATTCTCATTGAGGTGGCTTCTCTTGTTGCAGAGCATGGGCTCTAGGCGCATGGGCTTCAGAAGCTGTGGCATGCAGGTTCAGCAGTTGTGGCTCGCGGGCTCTAGAGTGCAGGCTCAGCAGTTGTGGCACGTGGGCCTAGTTGCTCCGTGGCATATGGAATCTTCCCGGACCAGAGTTGGAACCCGTGTCCCTTGCATTGGCAGGCGGACTCTTAACCACTGCACAACCAGGGAAGCCCTCAAACTTATTTTTAAAATTAGTGAGAATATTTCCAATCTAATGTTAATAATGCTAATTTTTTACATTTTTTCTAATATTTATTTTTATTATATCAAGGAAAGATTCTATAATTTTTACTGTTAACAGTTTCTAGTAGGTATAAATTTTGAACTTTAAAAACATCTTTGATATCTATTCATATGATTCATTTTCATTGACCCATTCTTTTGCTGAATTGTAACAATTTGTGTTCTAGTATTAAGTTACCATTTAATTCACCATCTGTATTTCATTTGCTCGTTTTATAAGTCAGCTAAAGCCTCAAATTGGATAGTTGTGGGGAGATTAATAAACAGACTATTTACAAATTGTGGTCAGGAAATAAATTGTGGTAAGGAAACCAACCAGAAGTAGTATAGTATCCTGAGACTAGTATTAGTAGGTAAAATAGCAAAACTATTCATAGGCTTGCATGGGCAAGAGGAAAGGAAAGAAGGTAGCTACAAGGAGAAGACTGCTTGGCAAGAAAGGTGACTCAGAAAGGTGTAGCCAACTAACAGTGACATTGCATACAGGGAGTCAGTGGAATAAACCCCACTGACTCAATTTCCTGCCACCCACTTTCTTCTCCCCATGCAAGCTGAAATCAGAACGCAAGAAAGTCTCTTGATGCCTTCTTGTGAGGGTCTGCTTTCTGGGGTACAGAGCTGGGTGGAGAAGAACGAGGATGAGCAAACAAAAATCTCAATCTCTATTTCTAGAGAGTTTCTAATAATCTAATATGGTCCAGTCCCTGTGCTATATATGCCTATTCTCATTACATGTATCATAATCAATTAAATCTTATTAAGAATTATAAAGGAATAATGAGGATCCTGTGGAGAAAAGAGAGAGGTGGCAACTGGACCTAATAAAAGTATCAATGGGCTAGAGCTTGGTGAGCAAGAATAGACTGACTTTAGGAAGAGGATAGAGAGGAAGTCAGGAGCTAAACACTCAGGGGCTTGCAGTTCATTGTTAAGATGTTAGGTTTTATTCTAAGTACAATGGAAGTCCATTGAAGGGTTTTACATACAAAGGGTTATAAGCAGATCATCTGAGTTATTTATTCCTTAAAAGAATCCCTAATAAAATCTCAATAGATTACGCTTTTACTACTAATTAGTAGTGTTCCATTGTACAAATGTACCATTTTTTTTTTAATAAAATCACTTGTTGATAGACATTTTCCCTTATTTTTTGGCTATTTTAAAATTCTATTAAAACTCACCTATAGGGGCTTCTCTGGTGGCGCAGTGGTTGGGGGTCCGCCTGCCGATGCAGGGGGCGCGGGCTCGTGCCCCGGTCCGTGAGGGTCCCACGTGCCGCGGAGCGGCTGGGCCCGTGAGCCATGGCCGCTGGGCCTGCGCGTCCGGAGCCTGTGCTCCACGATGGGAGAGGCCGCAGCAGTGAGAGGCCCCCGTACCACAAAAAAAAAAAAACAAAAAAACAAACAAAAAAAAACTCACCTATAAATATATGTTCACTACGTGCCGCGGAGCGGCTGGGCCCGTGAGCCATGGCCGCTGGGCCTGCGCGTCCGGAGCCTGTGCTCCACGACGGGAGAGGCCGCAGCAGTGAGAGGCCCCCGTACCACAAAAAAAAAAAAAAACAAAAAAACAAGCAAAAAAAAACTCACCTATAAATATATGTTCACTTTTCTTCATTTATATATTTTTATAAAGATTCGGTTCAATATTTTCCCTTTTAAAAAATTGAATTATCTTGTTATTATTGAGTTCTAAGAGCTCTTTATACATTCTAAATACAATTCCTTTGTCAGATGTACATGACAGTTGTCGACCAATTAGGGTGTTTTGGTTTTTTTTTTTCATTTCTTAATGGGTATTTTTGAAGAGCAGAAGGTTCTAATTTTGATGAAGTTCTATTTTCTGATTTTGTTTTCCTTTAATGGTTAGGTGTCCTATCTATGTTACGTTTGCCTATTCTAAGGTTATAAAGATTTTTCATGTTTTCTCTGTAAGTTTAATGTTTTTATTTTTATGTTTAGGTCATTGTCCATTTAAATTAATTGTGTATGGTGTTATGTAGGAGTCCCATGTCTACCTATATATCCAGTGATTTGATTGAAGGATTCAAAAACTCAGAAAAGCTGTTGTACTCAGAGTTATAACTATAATTACAGGATTCAGATTAAAGTAAGGGAAGGAAAAATTATATAGTGCAGAGTTGGTGAGAGACCAGGCAGGAGCTTCCAGTTGTCCTCACCCACTGGAATCACAGGAACGGCATTTAATTCTCCCAGCAATGATGTGTTTTAACATGCAGGAAGTATTTCCAACCAGGGAAGCTCATCTAAGCCTCAATGTATAGGGAGTTTATTGGGGGTCAGCCCTATGAGTGTGGTGCACCTGCATGACTGACCTTAGTTGCTCAGTCTCTAGCCCTTCCAGAGGTCAAACTGATACACCACAGCCTAAGGTACCCCCCATAAATCACATGGTTAGCATAAACTATCTGCATGGCCCAAGGCCTCAGGTATACAAAAGACCCTCTTGGGAGTCAGGATAGTCCAAAGGCTTAGAGGTTATCTCATAGGAGCTGATTAAGGACCAGTCCTTTCTTTGGAATACTGAGTGTTTGAACATCCTAAATCTACTGAGTTAACCCTTCACTGCACAGGTGTGAAGTAGGGGTAGAGGTTCATTTTGTTTTATATAGGGTAGCCACTTTTTTTGGCACCATTTATTGAAATGACCACTCTTTCCACATTGAATTATATTAGCTCTTTTGTCAAAAATCAATCGACTATATATATGTGTTGGTCTATTTTGGACTCTCTCTATATGCCTATTTTTATACTCATAATTCATCATTTCATATTCTGAATCCTTATACTGTCTTACAACTTAGTATAAACCATCTAAATTGTTCCTTTTTTCAAGAATATATTGGATGTTCTAGGTTTTTTAAAATTTTCATATAAATTTTAGAATCAGCTTGGTAATTTCCACAAAATACATGCTGAAATTCTGATAGAAATTGTTTTCAATCTCTACATCATTTTGTGAAGAATTATCATTTTAAAAATATTAAAACTCCCATCCACTAACATGTATATGTCTTCATTTACTTAATATTCTTAATTTCTCTTAGCCATGTTTTCTATTTTTTCATGTAGAGGTCTTATACATCTTTGGTTAAATTTATTCATACCTTTTCCCCATGTTTTTGAGTTAATTCTTTAACTGGCATAACTCCAGATAATTATCACCAATAAATTGATGAGACCTAAGCAAATGAGAAGAGGAGGTAACTCTATGCACCCCAATGTTCACTGCAGCACTATTTACAATAGCCAAGACATGGAAGCAACCTAAATGTCCATCTACAGAGGAATGCATAAAGAAGATGTGGTACATATATACAATGGAATATTACTCAGCCATAAAAAAGAACAAAATAATGCCATTTGCAGATGAACCTGGAGATTATCATACTAAGTGAAGTAAGTCAGACAGAGAAAGACAAATATCATATTATATCACTTATATGTGGAATATAATAAAAATGATACAAATGAACTTATCTACAAGACAGAATCAGACTCACAGATAGCAAAATCAAACTTATGGTTACCAAAGGGGAAACATGGGGGGAAGTGATAAATTAGGAGATTGGGATTAACATATACACACTACTATATATAAAATAGATAACTAACAAGGACCTACTTATAGCACAGGGAACTCTACTCAATATTCTGTAATAACCTATATGGGAAAAGAATCTGAAAAAGAATATATATATATATTTATATTTATATATATACAATGGATATATATATATATAAATCAGTTATATATATATATGTAACTGATGCATTTTGCTGTACACCTGAAACTAACACAACATTGTACATCAACTACAGTCCAATAAAAATTTAAAAAAAAAGAGGAGGTATCTCTCTGATTGTCATTTAATAGATAAAGAAAATTAAAATGAATTTCTATTTAGCAATTAAATTGTCAAGTAAAATATGGTTGGCAAGAAAGCTTCTAAGGACATGGGATTAAGAGTAACCTATTACGAGGAATTGGCTACCTCCCTTCCTAATACAAGTATATCTTGTTTTAGTGCACTTCACTTTATTGTACTCTGCAGATACTGTGTTTTTTACCAATTGAAGGTTTGTGGCAATCCTGAATTAAGCAAGTCTATCGGTACCATTTTTCCAACAGCATTTGCTCATTCTGTGTCTACACGTCACATTTTGGTAATTCTCACAATATTTCAAACTATTCCCTTACTATTATATTTGTCATAGTTATATGTGATCCGTGATCTTTGATGTTGCTATTGTAATTGTTTTGGTGTACCATGAACTGCATCCATGTAAGACTGCAAACTTAAATGATAAATGTGTCTGTGCCTATTCCACCAACTGGTCTTTTCCTGTCTTTCTCCCTCTCCTAAGACCTCCTTATACCCTGAGACACACCACTATTGAAATTAGGCCAATCAATACCATTACAAGGGCCTCTAAGTTTCCAAGTGAAAGGAAGAGTCACCCGTCTCTCACTTGAAATCAAAAGCTAAAATTGATTAAGGTTAGTGAGGAAGGCATGTCAAAAGCTGAAACAGGTTGCAAGCTAAGCTTTCTGTTAAAAAAAGTTAGTCAAATTGTGAATACAAGAAAAAGTTACTGAGGAAAATTGAAAGTGCTACTCTAGCAAACACACAAATGGTAAGAGGGGTGCAACAGCCTTATTGTTGATATGGACAAAGTTTTAGCGGTCTGAATAGATCATACCAACCACAATATTCCCTTAAGCCAAAGCCTAATCCAGAGCAAGGCCCTAACTCTCTTCAATTCTATGAAGGATGAGAGAGATGAGGATGCTACAGAAGAAAAGTTTGAAGCTAGCAGAGGTTGGTTCATGAGGGTTAAGGAAAGAAGCCATCTCTGTAACATAAATGTGTGAGGGGAAGCAGCAAGCGCTGATGTAGAAGCTGCAAGTTTTCCAGAAGATCTAGCTAAGATAATTAATGAAGGTGGCTACACTAGGCAACAGATTTTCAGTGTAGAAGAAAAAGCCTTATTTTGGAAGGTGATTGCATCTAGGACCTTCATAGCTAGAGAGAAGAAGTCAATGCCTGGCTTCAAGGCTTCAAAGGACAGGTTGACTCTCTTGTTAGGGGCTAATGCAGCTGGTTACTTTGAGTTGAAGCCAGTGCCCATTTACTATTCCAAAAATCCTAGGGCCCTTAATAATTATGCCAAATCTACTCTGCCTGTGCTCTATATAAATAGAATAACAAGCCTGAATGACAGCACATCTGTTCACAATATGGTTTACTGAATATGTTAAGCCTACTACTGAGACCCACTGCTCAGGAAAATAAGTTTCCTTTCAAATATTACCACTCATTGACAATGCACCTGGCCACCCAAGAGCTCTGATGGAGTTTTTCAATGAGATTAATGTTGTTTTCATGCCTGTTATCACAACATCTATTCTGCAGCCCATTGATCAAGGATTAATTTAGACTTTCAAGGTATGCCTGTATTATTCTTCAAACCATTCTTCCAGTGTATCCTATGAACACTTTCCATTTGTAGATTCATGGTTTTCTATTTTTATACTATTTTCTTAGATTATAGTTTTAAATATTAATGCTATTTAGATTGTTTTTCTTTTCTTTTTCAGGGACTAACAATAATAGAAATGCTGTCCCAACTATGTATCTCTTTCATTCCAATATCTTCTCTGTGAACCTTTTTACTACTTTCCTTATTTTTATTCACTTAGTTGTTTATTGGACTTTCTTCCCATTCTCCTTACTAAATGTTTATTTGAGACTATTCAACCTTAGGCACTTTGTAATTTACTCTTCATTCCAAGATAATTTTGTCTTTTTCTTCCATTTGTGTTTGAGTTCAATCAAATATCTTTATTTTCCTCTGCTTTTAAAAATATTAATGTTCTTAATATTTTAATCTCAAGCGTTTTTTGTTTTAATTTTCAAATGTTTGCTTGATGACATAATTTTGTTTGCAGTGTTCTCTTACAGTTATTTAGGTTTCAGAGTTTTTTGTTTTGATTTTTGAATTTTTCCCCCTAAGAGAATTTTCCTTATTTGATATAGGTTCTGGACTTTTTTTCTGAGTTTGTAAAATAAATTATGTATGAATTTATCAATCTTCTTGTTCATATATGTGGCATTTTTGCATTTTACAAAATTCCTTGTTAAATATAACCCTCTTCTGCCTGTATTGTAAAGTCCAGCTACCTTAGTGGATTGGTTTGTTTTAGGGTAATGAGTAGTGAGTAGTTCCTCCAATTTTATGGCTCTACTTTGTTTTCCAGGGCCCTAAATTTTCCTCCTTTATTTTCCCTCTTTACCACTCAATTACAAAAGGGCACTTTTCTATTTTCTGTTTTTCCCCCAGAATTTTACTTGTTTTGTAGAAAAAATTTTATTGTCAGTAAATCCTTAGGTCCACAATAATTGGGACATCATACAGACAGAGTCCAGTACCAGAAAAACTCAGGTGCAGGAAATGGTATAAAATATTTAATGTTTCTATCTACTTACCTAACAGTACTATGGAGTATATCTTGGGTGGAACTATATAGGAATCATCTCCCTTTTTGTTGATGGTCACAAGAGGCTCTTTTTACTTATCTGATTTTGCTTTCTACCATCCCTCTCAGCTCCTAGAAACAAAGCAAATCTTCATTTATGCTTATTCTATTTTTATCATCTTATTAAACATGTTTTTCTTTTCTTTTCTCAGACAGGGTCAGCTGGGAATAAGACTAAAGTGATAAAAGGTGGGAAAAAAGTCTTCTCTCTTATTTAAAATACACATTCTCAAGAGATATGCATTCTCTAAATGTCCTCTGCAAATTACCAAATTAGCTGAGCATTTTCACATTCTTTGAATCTCTCAGAATTTTAAGAACCCAGTTGATGATATCAGTGGGGGGCTAATACAAATACACTTTTTGAAGGGATGGGGCCATTACTTAATGCTAATAAACTTTTTCATGGAACACTGAAAGAAAAACAGAGAAATGCTTACCCCTTTAATAGCACCAAACTGCACATCTTAACAAACTCCCCCTACAATTATGATTCACAGTGATTGAGGGGACCAATACAGAAAATCCTACACTGAAAGCGACAGGAGAGAGAGAGAGAGAGAGAAAGAGAGAGAGAGAGAGAGAGAGAGAGAGAGAGAGAACACACTTTGGTTGTGGGTAAAAGCCTTACTCTGTTTTTTATTTTGTTTATTCTATCAGTAAGCAGTATGGGACTAGACACCATGAGACAAGACTGCAAAAAACTTTCCAGTTTGTACATTCCCTATGTTGCTGGGTTTTTGTTTTCTTTTTTGTTTGTTTGTTTTTTGGGTTAGTTTTTTGTTTGTTTCTTGGGGTTTTTCTTGGTTAGAAAGTCCCTGATGGCCTCCCCATAGTGATCAACAAAACAGCAATTTAGATGGAAAGAACTCCTATGCTTGTCTCCAGAGGCAGTAGATAAAGGATTGCTTGGCTTTGGGGGAAGACAGCCACTGGAGATAGTAGGTGGTTGCAGCTTCTGAGAGGAGGAAGGAGGCATGCATGATATGTCCCGAGTGCTGCCTGAAATAAGGGAAGAAAAGAGAAGGAGGAATAGGGAGGTGTCCTTTATTTCTAGAGACAGATTGGGATTCTTGAGCAAGTATTGTTCCCCACGCACTGATGGATGCAAGCAAGTGCAATTTAATGACACTGTCCCACTGAACCAAGTAACTAAATAAAGAGAAAATTTTACAGCCTATTGGGCCAAGACTGTATTTCTGAGTCAAGCATAGAAAAGAAGGGAACCTCACACATCCCATAGTGTGCTAGTATTCCCAGAGAGTGAGAAATGTTCATATTTCTACACTTTCTATAAATTTCTTCCTGTTTCTAAATAGCACTGCTTGAAGGTATTTGTTGATGGGTTTATCTCAGCCTAAAGTTAAATCCACACATAAACATGTCTTTTTTTTTTTTTTTTTTTTTTTTTTTGCGGTACGTG
>NC_041230.1:34595485-34645325 GCF_002837175.3 Physeter macrocephalus
GGCCTCTCCCGTTGCGGAGCACAGGCTCTGGACGCGCAGGCTCAGCGGCCATGGCTCACGGGCCCAGCCGCTCCGCGGCATGTGGGATCCTCCCAGACCGGGGCACGAACCCGTATCCCCTGCATCGGCAGGCGGACTCTCAACCACTGCGCCACCAGGGAAGCCCAAAACATGTCTTAAATGTTATTTATTTCCTACATACAGATTTCTTAATGAATTGTTGTGGTCTTATGCATAATGGGTAAAATTACAGCTTAATTTTCCCTTATCAAATTGTAACTTTTGACAGTAAGCCCTATTTTCACTTGGTGCTTGGCATATATCAAAGCATTTTCACATGGATTATGACATGTGATTGATCATATGTGTCTCAGTCACTGGGAACATGACTCTTTATATTATCGTGGATGATTCCAACCCCTTACACCAAGGCAGCAACCTTGGGAATTTTCAGAAAAGGAGTTAAAAACCATGCTGCATGAAGGCATCGTGATATTGTGATTTCTAAGAAATATATATTTGGTCCTCTTCCATAGTTCCTGACTCACAGCTCCTAAATCCTTGTAATTTCCTAAGTGAATGAGAGTGATAAAGGTGTCTTTTGTTAGGTTAATAAGGTGAATCAGGGACACACCTAAAGATGGAAGCTGGTAGCCAGGAGAACCAAACCTGTGATTAGAGGGTTGGAACTTTCAGTTCCATCCCCCCAACTCCTATTCCCCACCTTTCAGAAGAGAGGGGCTGGAGGTTGAGTTCAATCACCAATTGTTACTGATCTAATCAATTATACCTGTGTAATGGAGCCTCCATAAAAATCCAAAAGGATGGGGTTCAGAGAGCTTTAAGGTTGGTGAACAGGTTGGGGAGAGTGGCGTGCTCAGAGAGCACGGAAGCTCCACGCCCTTTCCCCATACCTTGCCCTATGTATTCTCCCATCTGTATGTTCCTGAGTCATATTTTTTAAATAATAAACTGGAATCTAGTAATTAGAATGCTTCTCTGAGTTCTGTGAGCAGCTCTAGCAAATTAATTCAACTGGGTATTGGAACGTCTGATCTACAGCCAGTTGGTCAGAAGCACATGTGATAACTCACCTGAGTTTGGCATCTGAAGTGAGTGTGTGTGGTGGGTTAGTGTTGCAAGGATGAGCCCTTAACCTGTGGGATCTGTGCTATCTCCAAGTGGATGAATAGTGTCAGAACTGAATTGAATTATAGAACACCTGTTGGTGAGGTAGATAGTGTTGGAACTAAACTGAATTATAGGACACCCAGTTGGTGCCAGAGAATTGCTTACTTGGTGGGGACACCCCCTCCCCACCCCACACACATGGAACTGGAACTCAGAATTCTTGGCATTGATGATTAGAAATAAGTGCTCTGCTCAAAGACATTTTGCTTTGGTGAGCCAGAAACAGAATCTCTGATTAGAGGTTCAAAGTCCAAATCCAAAGCTCTTTGTGTCAAATATCATGTCTTCTGGGCCAGGACTTGCTCACGGGTTTTATGCCAGGAAATTGGTTGAGGAACTGACAGTTTTAACAGGCTGTTACTATAATTACAACTGACATAAATTAAGTCCTTATTGCGTCCAGGGATTGTAGTTTTAAACATCACATCTTTGTCACAATTGCCCTGTAAGAAAGGGGACTCTATCTTTCCAATTCACAGAAAAGGTAACAAAAACACACTCAAGGAAGGAAGGAAGACTTACCTTCATAACTAGAGATCTATGGTGAGTTATTTTCTGCTTAATGACTTACAAGATGTCTGTCTTAGCGGGTCTCCTTTAAGGTCATTCATATCCCAAAACCCCAGCCTTACCTTCAAATTCAGAAGCATAAAAGAAGGGGCTTAAAATCTCAGCATGGATGATCTAAGTCTCTAAATTTTTCACCTGCTAATGCATCTTTTAATTCATTTCTCTGTCTCAGACCTACTCTGCTGATGCTGGTTCTGTTTCTTTCTGACTTTGTACATCTGCCTATCTATCTATCTATCTATCTATCTATCTATCTATCTATCTATCATCTCTAACTGCCTCCTGCCTTCCAGTTACCTTTTTTTTAATTAAAAAAATTGGTAAGATTGTTCAATAAGAATGTCTTATACCTGCATTTGTCAAAGTGATTTCTGTGGAATAGTGGTCACACAACATAATCTATGACAAAACGATACCCTAATCAAATATATTTCAGTGATGTTACTTATCTTTAGCCCACCTTTGGAGAATCACAATCAGTTTTAAGAGATTAACATTTCTAAAAAGTCCTAAAACCTTCTTTAGGAAAAAAAGTGTTAATTTTATTTAACACAGAATTTCTAGATGTATTTAAGTATAAATCTCTACACACATACCTTTTCTTTTCAATACCATTTATTTCTATCCTAAAGAATAATTCATGTATGTATTTCCTTCTCTGTCCATGTATAGAATAAAATCTGTCAGTTTTTAAGAAATCCCAAGACAATAAAAACTTAGATTGATTATTGAGATTAAATCCCCTAAGCAGTTATAAAAATAGTTCTGCAAAGGTTTTATCTTTGGCTGCCTTGGTATTAGTTTTCACACAGCACATTTGAGGGCACACAATGTGTACCATCTGCTCTTGCTTTCTCCTCGAATTAAATACTCTCATGGTCACTGACTCATTCCTCAGGAGGTTCCTTGCTCACCTCCATGTCCTCTTTCAAGGAACTAAGCCAGTTATGGAGGAAGATGATCAATCCAAAATGCTACCTGTCAGAGACTGACAGCGCCTTCTAGGGGACTCTATTGAAAAGGAATCTGGGAACATACCTGTGGCCAGTTTAAAGAGTTCCTTGCTTCTTGCAGGACGTATGTCTGAATGCTAAAGAAATGAAAGTCCAACCATGACAAATCTGAAATTCCTATGGAGGACCAATTAGAACTCCAGTTGGGATTCTTTTCATAGTAAAAGTCTTCAATACAAGTGATTTTCACTGTGGACTAAATACTGACAGCTTAATTATCCAATAATCTGGAGAGAATTCAATAACATTAATGCTACTTGACACATAATTGTCATTTTTTCAGTAGAATTACCAAGTAGTTAAAGCTCAGTCCTTGCTATGATAAGGCTTCTGAAATGTTCTTGCCCTCTGTGATGCTGGGTTTACCATCCTTTGTTATTCTCACCCCTAAATATGTTTTCTCAAAAAAAAGGCAGTCAGAGAATTAAAAAAAGACTATATTCAGGCAATGAAACTCACATATCTTTTTATCCCTGGACTTTTTCAGTGGATGTTACCCCAATCCCTAAAGAATAATAAAGGAATGGACATGGATATTTACTAACTGGATCTGTATCTATTATGTGTGAGCTAAAGTCTTTCACACATATTATGATATTTAATTATCTCTATAATTCCGAAAAGTGGTTATTTTATTGTCATTTATATATGAGAGAACTAGGGCTCATATAAGTTAGTAAATTCCCCATGACCAAGAGGGTTGTGTTAATAGCTGGTATTGTAATTATTGCCTGTGTATTTCTGAGGCAGTTGTTCTTAACCTCGCCTGCACTTTAGAATCACCTGAGAAGTTTAGTAAATATTAATACCTGGGTCCTGCCAGTAGAGACTGGAGTATAGCGTTGACATTTGGATTAAAAAAAAAAACTTCTCAGGTTTTTCTGAAGTAAAACACACACTTCTGTTAAAAAACACACTTCTCAGGTGTTTCTGAAGTAGCCACAGTTGAGTAACACTGCTCTAAATCCCTTCTACAAAATCTCCCGAATTGCCAAATAATTATGCTTAGGTGTTTTCAAGCTAGAATGAATAGTTCTCTCAATGAGTGTTTTTCTTTCCCATCTGTTGTCATATTAATGAATAAGTATGGACCATACCAAACTATGGGAAATGAAAGGCATTTCCTTCAATTATACAGAAAAAAAATAAATGTACGCTTAACATAACATCTATTTCTTTTAGAGACAGAAAGCAGAGGGCAAGAAAAATGGTCAAGTTTGAACTCTATGTTTGAGGCTGCATTTTCTTTTATTTCTGCTAGTTATTTCCCAAGTGATGTATGTACTATATTCCTTCACACTTACACACTACAGATCCCAAAGTATGTGGATCGTAATCAGGGCATTAGGGGTTTCCATCATGGCATCCTAATGACTGAGCACACACACTGTGACTATATACACTACCAAATGTAAAATAGATAGCTAGTGGGAAGCAGCCGCATAACAGGGAGATCAGCTCGGTGCTTTGTGACCACCTAGAGGGGTGGGATAGGGAGGGTGGGAGGGAGGGAGACGCAAGAGGGAAGAGATATGGGAACATATGTATATGTATAACTGATTCACTTTGTTGTAAAGCAGAAACTTACACACCATTGTAAAACATTTATACTCCAATAAAGATGTTAAAAATAAATAAATAAATAAAAGAAAGTGTTAGTTCATTGGCTCTTTAGAAAATATCATTGCTATGTCCTACCTAAGTATTTCTGTAGTTTCTCAAATTGATTCCTTGGCTTCTACACTCTTGTTTCAAAACATTCTGTCTACTTCTGCCAAGCCAATCTTCATGAGATTTAAGATAGAGAGTTTTATCATTCTTCAGTGGTTTTCTTAGCTCTTAAAGCCAGTTATCATTCCAAGATCTATTTTCCCAAACTAATGCCATTTTTTCCTGTATTATTGGACAACCGACAAGTTCTGTGGTTCCCATGCACTTTCTTCAATAATTTAACATTGCTCATGAAGTGTTTTTTTTTTTTTTTCCAACCAGAATTCTCTCCCCCTGCATCTCCATCTTTCAAAACTAACCCTACCAATTCTACCAGGATTCTCAGATCTATCTAGTTCAAAGTAAAATTTCCTGCTTCCTTCCTGATCTAGCATTAAAAGTTGTAACTTGTGTGTCTTCATTGATACACTTAGAACAATATGACTCATATCTCAATTTATCTTACTGGATTGTGAGTTCCTGGCAAAGAAGCTCATTTCTCTCACCTTCTCCCAAATCACATGGACACAGTGCCTTGCTTATTGTAACAGGTCCAGTGTTTGCTGAGTCTTGTTCTTAGATATTTTCCGGGGAATTATTAGATTAAACAAGTCCTAAATAAGAGTACTTTGATTATTTTAAATCTTCTCTTCCCAGCTTATTAAGATGACTAGTTGGTTGACTTTAGGGGTAAGATTGGTGTATCATAGTCACAAGTTTAATCAAGGAAAGACAGCTTAGAGGAAATCACCTGCATATTTTTCATTTTCATACCTACTTTTTTCTCCTTCTCATCTTCTTTTCCTTCTTTCGTTATTTTCTTTTAATATTCCTTATTTCTGTACATTTGTACACTTAGTACATTTTGTACAGTTTTATACATTGTTTTAAAAAGTGAAAAAAAAACACTCCAAAACGTCCCAGAATATAAAATATATAAGCATTTTATTTACGTTTTAGGCTTAACCATGACATATTATCATCATTATTACTATTCATTTGAAATTATTATCTTCATAATAATTAACTGCAAGTTATTCTGAGTCCTGAGGCTGCTGTGGTTCCTTTAGGAACTCTCTAGACATGAGTTGTAGGAAATAAGATCTGGGTTAACCTGAAGGATTTTTCTATGAGAAATATTTATGCTGAGTTTCTTTTTTTCTTCCTTTTACTCCTCCCCAGTTGTGAGTGTGGGTATAATTTCATACCTAACTTCATTCTCTGAGATATATATGTGGTACATAGCTTAACTCTTTGAACAAGAAAAATGTCAATATAGGCTTAAGAACGTTTATATTTTCTGGTTTCTTCAGTACGTGCCTTTTCTCTTTATTCTTTTCTAAACCTAACCCAACTAAATGTAATATCAAGAGGAAATCCTGGAGCTTTATGCTTTACATGGCAGAAATTTCTCAAGGAAGTAAAGTTCTCACCACCACCCTCACTTCCAGCCAGCATTTAAAAAAAGGCAAAGGAGCATAGATTTCTCTATGACCTTTATGTAAGCTCTAAATCTTGAGATACTTTGGCCCTACACATACTTGCTGTAGTGCTTATGACAGTATTGTTTGCAAACAAGTCTTTGCTTTCTTATTCGTAAAACAGGGCATATTATAAAGGAGATGTACTGAAGGGAATATTGTGTTTGTTACATGAAGTGAAATATGGTTAGTGCCAAACACTGGGTGGGTGCTCAGTATGTGCATTTTTTTCTCTATTGAATACATGTAATAGAGAAGAAGAGCAACCGATTTTGACACCAGATAATCTCAGTAGATTACAAACTCCAGGAGACTAGGAAGTACAACTTCCCCAACCTCCACTGACTCCAGACATCTAGCTGATTGTTCTCACAACAGTGTGTATGCTGAACAAATGAACAAAGAAATTAACAAACATGAGTGGGACTCAATTTTGGGTCTGGCATTTACCAGCTATCCATTTAAGGATTGAGTTCTTTGAACTTCAGTTTCTTCATCATCAAGATGAAGATCATCTGTTTTCCTGAATTACTGCCATATTTAAAGCGAAGTATCTGGCAGGTTTTTCAAAATACAATAAGTACAAAATAGATTATCATGGAATGAATGGATGGATGGATGGATGGATGGATGAATTGGGACAACTCAAACAAGAAGTAGATGTTCAGGTGTATGAAGATACATTCACAGGTTAACCTTAGCCATATATTTTTGGAAGATGAGGAAGTTATTATTGACTTTAACCTCTGGTCTAATCCCAAAGTTATCAGAATTTTATACAATCCTCGAATACACAGTTTAAATGACAGTCTCATTCTACCTCATCAACCCCAGCTCCCTCGCTCACTCCCTGCCAGTTGCATGCACATTGGCAAAGAAGTAAATTATCAGTGCAATCAGCACATATTGGTTCCAGTGCGTGCCACCTTTGTGTTTAAGATTGTTTCTTCATCTCCTCTTCCATTCACTACTTGACAGGTTTGTGAATGGGAAGCAAAAGGAAGGCAACAGTTGGGTTTGGAATGACATCTCGGTCTCATAAATTAGACTTTTATTTTTCTTTCACATTATGAAAATTATGTGAGAACATATTTTTCTCATGTTAAAAATTAAACATGTAGTTACTTGCAGATTGACAAGGTAAATCTCCATTTGTTTTTCTTCTGATTTTCATATTTAATATTAACTTCAGAATATGCTTACAATTTACTCATCCCCTTTAATACAGTATTTAATTTCTACTTATTTTACACATTTATTGATTTTTATATGCAATTACAAAATCATTTTTAATAGGCAGGTGTGCCAGTAAGAATTGGTTGCAAGAAAAAAAAGAGTCATGAAATAAAAAGGAAATTTTATAACACATGGCTTGAAATCTTAATGCAGTACCTCAGATCAATCAAACCAATGAGCATCAAAGTTCAGTTCCAGCATCAGTATTTTTATGATAATTTTTTCCTTTTTTTCCTATTTTCTCCTGTGGCTGGGTTATAGAAGACTGCATGAATTTTTGTGTATTTGTGTGTATGTGCATGTGTGTGGATGTGGATGCACACACACACAAAAGAAGCTATATCTTTTTAAGAGGGACAAAACATTAGCCATCTTATGTTTCAGACTATATACTAAATTACTTACTGTTTAAGTTCATTAGCATTTCAGTAATGTAACACTCTGTGCTATGAAATTGCTTTAATCTTCCTCTCCTCAGTAATGAGAAATGCCTCACCCTGTCATAAAACTTTTGAAGTATTGTGCACAATTTTGGATCTCTGTGACCTATTAAAACAGCATCTCTGGGTGGCAGAATTTACAGAACTCTTAAGCATGGCTTTCCAATCCCTCCACAAACTTGATGAACTACCTTTCCAGTCCATCAGTCCCCAAACACCATTTCCAGGATCTCACTGTCTGTAGTGATTCACCAGGGCAAGCATACACTTTTATTCTGGTACCTAGATGTCATACCCTTACATAAGTTTATTATAGATTTCTGTTCATGAAGAAGTTAATTATTCAACCAGTTTATGTTTCATTCATTGAGATGGAAAATTTACAGGGCAGAAATCATTTCTGTCCTTTCAAACTATTGTAAGTGGCACTAACAATCTGTATTTATGTGAACAAATAAGTGAAATAATTAAATTCAAAATTGTATATAAATATTTTAAAATTCCTGATCAATAAGAAGTACCACCCACACTCTTGCCTTTTCTCACCTTCAAGATCACCTCTCCCGCTCAGCTGTCCTCTCTCTACTCTCTTTCCATGTGTGCAATTATCATGCAGCTATTTTATTCCATGTGGGCTGTAGTCATTGGCAGATTGTTTTTTGTGGCTCTGTATCCCAGCTGAGACTTTTATGTTCACCCCAAGTTGTTTGGGGACGTTCCTATGGTAGGCTTTTCTATACTGGTTTCACAACTTAATAGTTGTGTGTCTTGCATGAGTCACTTAACCTCTTGAGCCTTAACCTCCTCAATTAAGAGATAGGAACAGTGATTCCTAATCAAAGGGATTAATATGAGGACTGTATTGAGAATAAAATCTAAAATAGAGTGTGGATTATAAATGAATAAACAATATCCTACATTTAATGAGGTATTTTACCTTCAACATTTACTTTTTAATCTAATCTAAGAGAGTGAGAGAGACAGAAGAAGATGAAAAAGAAAAAAATTCAAAGAACAAAAATTCTATTTGTATAGAAAGAGAACAACACACAATTGTTATACTTGTAAATTAACTATTACTTGATGGATAAAAGGGCAAGACTTTTTTTTTTTGTAGATTTAAATCAGCAGTATTTGAAAGAAAAGTGTATCTTCTCATTCTAGAACAACTCCTAAAATACATGATTTGCACACATATTTAATATAGTTACAAGAAAAAATGGTTAATAAATAATTTATTGTATGAATTTTATTCATCTTATGACACTGACCTTTCTCTACAAAGATAACTGCAATTGCCTCCAACTACATGAATCATTTCAGGGTTTTTTGTTTTTTTTTAAATTTTTTATTAGTGAGATCAGTTTTGGCAACTCTATTCTTGAGATGAGATGTCAACCAAATGCTCAAATATTTACGAATTGACATTTTGTGTCTTTTAAATATTCAGTCTTTCTAGGTGCATTTATATTCCCTAGTGTATAGCTATTAAGAATCGGTTGCAAGAAAAAAAAAGTCATGAAATAAAAAGGAAATGTTATAACATATGGCTTGAAATCTTAATGCGGTACCTCAGATCAATCAAACCAATGAGCATCAAAGTTCAGTTCCAGCATAAGTATTTTTATGCTAATTTTTTCCTTTTTTCTCTATTTTCTCCCATGGCTGGGTTATAGAAGACTGTAGGTAATGTTTGTGTTGTAAAATTGAAGCCAGTAATTTAATCCCCTCATAAACTCACTCACAATTACAATAGCATTGAAATGGTACATAAATGAGTTCTTCCATAAAGCAGAAAAGAAAAATGGTGCAACAGTTAAGCTTTTTAATGATGGGCACTAAAGAATGCTGCTGATTAGATTCTTTGCTAATTACCTTCTGTTACTTAGATTGAATGTATTTCAGCAGAATAGAAACAACTATTTATAAATAGCTGTTTTCTTGGTAGCAATATGAAAACATTTGATTCTAAAGTTGGAAAGTGCCTCTCTGGGTCATATGATCCCAGTCTTCACTTGTAGACAAATTTGATTATGCACCACCTGAAACATAGCTCCAATGGCTTCCACTTAGTTGCAGGGTGCCTACTTTATGGAAAGTGGTGAAAAAGGCTGCAGCAGTATTATCTGAGCTAAGACAAAAACCAAAAGGTCTAGGTAAAGAGCTCTCTGAGAAGGGGAACAGTGAATGCAAAAGCACTGACGCAAGGATGAGCTAGGGATATAAATAAAGGACAAAGTAGTACAAGTTAAATTTAGAGAGTTAGAGAGGAGTCAGATGAAAGGGACTTTTCAGACCAGGATGAGATATTGGAAATTTATTTAAATTGTTAGTGAAAAGCCTAGAGGGTTTAATCAGAGAAATGCTAGCATGCAAATTAAGTCTTAAGAAAATCACCTATTCTACTAAGTGCAAAATGGGTTGTAGGGGTGTAAAGTTGTTATGGATTGGACTGTACTCCCCAAATTCATATGTTGAAGCCATAGCCCCCAATATGTCTATATTTCGAGATAGAGCCTTTAAGAAGGTAATTAACGTTAAATGGGATCACCAGGGCAGGGCCCTATTTCAATAGGACTGGTGGCCTTACAAGAAGAGGAAGAGAAACCAGGAGCATGCACACACAGAGGAAAGGTCATGTGAGGACATAGTGAGAAGGCAGCCATCTGCAAACCAGGAAGAGAGGCCTCATCAGAAACCAACCCCACCGGCATATTGATCTTGGATTTTCATGCTCCAGAGTTGAAAGAAAATTAATTTATGTTGTTTAAGTCACCCAGTCTGTGGTATTCTGTTATTGCAGCCTGAGCAGATTAATGCAAAGTTTACTAGTAACCCTGGTAAGTGATAAAGGTAGTTTGTGTTGATTAAATTAGAAAAGGAGAAAAGTAGACAGATTTAAGATCTATTTTAAAGGCACAGCTTTCTACCTCTAATGAAATAAGCATCACGTTAAGGAAAAGAGAAACGGCAATAATAGATCCATAGGTATACGGTAGTACTAGTGCCTGATTCAGAGACAGATGGAAAAAGATCACATTATAGAGTGAAAGGAATTGGTGGTTCTTTTTCTAACATGCTAATTTTGAGATCCAAATAGAGATACAAAGAAGTTGGATGCATGATCAGTAATTCAGAGAAGATATATGTTTGGAAGTCATTGTCACCTCCTGTAAAATCAGTAGTATTCTACTGGTTAATTTCCAGTTACCCAAACTTAAATTACTTTCAGGATAAATTCAAATACATGCACACGCAAGCACACACACAAATGCACACACTAACACACACAGAAACACATTAGTCAAAGTGAAACCAATGTTTATTAAAAGGCAACTATATTCCAGGACAGCTATTCCCTGGGATTATGCTATCCTCTGGGGAAACAGAAGACCTAATATCTATTCTATTAAAAGCTTGCAGTCTAGAGTAGGCAAAGACTGGATATGTAGAGTGTGGAGTATAGACAAGGAAACAGACAATTAAAATAGAATGTGATTAAATCTTGTCATGGCATTGCACATAAATTGAAATGGGAACTCACTGTAGGGACAGAATAATAGGCAGAATAAAGGCCTCCCAATAATGCACATATTCTAATTCTCAGAACCGGTGAATATGTTATGTTACATGGCAAAATGGGATTAAGGTTGCATGTGCAATTAAGGTTACCAAGCAGCTGACCTTAAAATAGGAAGAGTATCTTGAATTTGGCAGGTTGTCCCAATCTGACTGCATGAACCCTTAAAAGTGGAAGAACAGGGAGAAAAAAGTCAGATAGATGCAATGCGAAAATGATTCAACTAGCCATTGGTGGCTGAAATCAACGTGAAAATGATTCAACCAGCCAATCTATCTAGACTAGTCCTAGATATTTATATGAATGTATAATAGAGAAATAAAAATAAAGAATGTGGGCTTCCCTGGTGGCACAGTGGTTGCGCGTCCGCCTGCCGATGCAGGGGAACCGGGTTCGCGCCCCGGTCTGGGAGGATTCCGCATGCAGCGGAGTGGCTGGGCCCGTGAGCCATGGCCGCTGAGCCTGCGCGTCCGGAGCCTGCGCCCCGCAACGGGAGAGGCCGCAGCAGAGGGAGGCCCGCATGCCACAAAAAAAAAAAAAAAAAAAAAAAAAGAATGTACTCCTCTATGTGAAAAGTGAGTGAAATCCTCCCCCACCCCAGCATGTATTAGAAGCTATGTATTGTTTGAAGATAAGTACTTACTTGAGGGTATGTGTGATGAAGTGGCATTGTGAGAGGTGTAGGAAACCCTAGAGGAATGTGAAAGGGGGTGAGTTATTTGACTAAAACAATTGAAGAAGTGAGCTTGAAGTAGCAAATAAGCAAAACATTAATACATGAAACACACTGAAATGAAAAAAGTGGGGCTGAGGGATAGAGAATAATTTATGGTATTTTAAACAAAAACCAAATACTCTAATACAAAAGAATCCCATTATGACACAGTTTTTATCTTAGAGTTTCCAATATACCAAAAGCTAAATCATACAACTTGAAATATAATTCCATTTGTTGAAAGATGTGTTGGCCTAAATGGAGGGTCTTCTTATCTGACACCAGCATTATAAAAGGGACTCATTGTTGCTGTTGATGTAACAGTGGGCAGAATACAGAGTCTGATGTTTAGTCCTAATAAAAAGTACTTCGCTTTTAAATGGCCAGAAACTTACAAACATGATAAGCATAGAAAATACTAAAGTGTGTGTTAATGGTCAGTGTTACTATAATAGAGATCAATTACTGTGCCTTAATGGGGATTTTTCAATGTCCTGTGAGATTCTCAATGAAGGAGAAGGGTTATGATAAAAGATGCTTGTAAAATGCAGTTTCAATCCCCAGAGGCACTCCTACCTCACTGGGAAATCAATGATGCACATATCAAAGATTTTCCCCAGTAAGGAAAACAGTTCAAATTTGTTTAACATTGGGTTCCCCAAATATGATACACTCTGAATATGAGTATAGGATATTGGACTATTACTGCCTAAGGATTGACATTACCTCTATCTTTTATAAACTGGTATAATACAATAATTATTATTTCTCCTTCTACTATTCTCGATATTTCTATACACTGAGTGTGTGGCTAAACCCATTTAGTAAATGAGGAAACGGACTCAGAAAATGTACTTCCATCTTCTCTTTCTTCCTTCTTTCTTTCTTTGTATACAATGTATATTTCTTGAACAATGTTCACATACCATTATTAAGCCCTGGAGACAAATGTTAATCTAGTAACGGAGGAATCTGTATTTCAAACACTCCAACTTGCAGGAATTAAATGACCTGCACTATCCATTAGCTCTTGATAGAGTCAACCTGACTTCTTCCTGAGTCAACCTGACTTCTTCCTGTTCTAAATACAAATTAAGGCAATTGTTGCTGCCTGCTTGGGACTTTTCACTATCATCTGAGAACAGATGTGTTGGAAAATAAAATTGTGTAGGGCTACTCAGAAATGGATATCCAAAGCCCATTTCCTACTGAATGCAGGGTTACACCGAGCGGAGGCAGCCTTTTATGTATTCATTCAGACGATGCATTAAGCACCGGTAATAATGCCTAAGGATGGTAAGCCAAGACCTAGTGAAAGAGATGGCATTTGAAATGAGAAGTAAAAAGGAGCCACTTATGCAGAGAGCCAGTAAAAGGACATTTGAAACAGAGGGAAGAACTCTTGCAAACAGTTTGAAGTCAACTGAATTTGCATTATTCAAGGATGAGATTGAAGGTAAGTGTGGTGGACAAAGAGCCCCCAAAGATGTCTGCTGTGTGGTATTTATGCCCTTGTGTAAGCCTTTCCTTTTGAGTGTTGGTGGGAGCGATGGTTTGCTTCTAATGAACAGAATACAGAAAATAGAATGGGATGTAAATATTTTTAGTGATTATATTCTATAAAATTGTAACTTCTGTCTTGCTGGCAGAATCTCATTATTGATTCTCACCCTTGCTGACTTTGATAAAGCAAGAGGTCATATTGGAGAGGCCCACATGGCAATCAACAGAGGGCAATAAACAGTCAGACAGGAACTGAGGATGGTCATTGGCCAACAGCCAGCAAGGAAATAAACCCTTTAATCCAACAGGCTGCAAGGAACTGAATCCTGCCAATAGCCATGTAATCTTTGAAGCAGATCCTTCCTTAGTTGAGCTTTCAGATGATATCCCAGATTTAGCTAACCTTGATTGCAGGCTCATGAGGGATCCCAAAGCAGAGCACTCAGCTAAGCTTTGCCCTGAGTCCTGACCCTCAGAAGCTTTGAAATAATAAATGTCGGTTATTTTAAGCTATTGATTTTATGAGATAATTGATAGAGTAACTGTGGCTGGAATGTACTGAGAGTTGCAGAGATGAAATGAGGTAAAGATGGAGACCTCAGTATGAGCAGATTTGACAGTCTCCTTTAGGCTGTGATGAGAAGCTTAGCTTTTTTTCTCAATGCAGTGGGCAGCTGTTGAAGGATATAAGTAAGAATGTTACCTGATCTGATTTACAGTTTTAAAAGATCACTCTGGTTACTATATAGTGAAAATATTATGTCTGATTAAAGATATAAGAAACCATGAAACTAATAAATCACAGGAAGGACAGTATCTCTATGATCAAAAAGTAACTTGGCAGAGGAAGAATTAAAAGAAACTTTGAAAATTGTATAGGGAATGAATGGGTAAAAGAGGACTGGGGGAAGACTCTACCATAGGAAAGAAATTTTGAGCAGTTATGGATGTGGGAATGAATGAGTCTTACGTAAAAGGATGATTATGTTTTGACTGAAGTAGGTAGTTCCCATCAAGAAGTAAAAATGATCTAGAGTAAGGAGTAACTGGCTTTCACCATTGTATCAGTAAAAAAGCAATGACATTGGAATTGGAGAGTCTGAGAGTCGGGCTGAAACATTCATAAGTTATTAATAATGAGCTTCCTGGAGAGGTTCCTTATGGAAGCTCTTCCAACTGTAGCAATGTGATCAAAGTAAATACTTTTATCGTTCACACACAGGGAGAAAATACTGAATCTATTAAAGGAAAAAATTAGTTGTGAAAACAGATTATGTACATCATATGATGAAATATCCATATGGAACAAATTACATCAGAGTACTGGTGGGGCTTTAAACATGTGAATGATAGAAGATTAAAGTATAACACTCTTCAATTTTCAACCATTTCAATGGGTTGAAAAATCAAACTGAAGACACTTTATTTCTAAACTGAGTGCAGAAATAGAAGGATGAGGAAGGCAATAGAAATTTAACAGAAGTTGGCAATTGAAGACCTCGGTAAAGAAATGCCTCACTTTGCTTTGTGACAACAAAAACAAAATAAAACAAATAAAAAACGGGAGTGGGGACTTGAGACATAATTGTCTCCCTAAGTTTGTATCACTATTTGTGGAGAGTAATATACTCTCTTGCTTTTACCTTCTATTCAAAAGAGAGCAGAGGGAGAGTCTCCTTTCAAGCCTTATCGTAGGTTTCAGAGAAATAATGTCTAAAATATGTCAGCTGCTTGAAATGCCAAAATACCTCATCCGAGCTCAGGTACTTGACAGCCTTTATTCTTGGAAGAACCAGGTAGGGGCATGAAAGGACTCAGGTGAAAAGCCTCTGGTTTTGATTACTGAGACTCTCTCTCTACCTTGTAACAATATGTGTTACTAAATTATGGAAAACACAAGTTACAAAACTACAGGTCAACCAACAATATATGTGCTTCACAGTTTGTGCTCTAAGAATTATTAGACCCCAGAGTTTATTTCTGATGTGCTCTAAAGGGAATTTAATAAAAGACTTTGAAGAAGAAAAGCTAGGGTTTGCATTAAGACCTAACAGGGGAACTTTGGCTAAGAACTCCTTAAAATATTTTTTTGTATATTTGGAACAATAATCTCTTCTTACAGAATTATAGTGATAATTACATGTGAGCATGCACTTAAATACTTTACCCATCACAAAGTGTATTAGATAATTTTTACTTACTTTACGTGCCATTTAATGTTTACATTATCACTGTCATCCAAATAATATGGTCTTTATTTTTGTTAGATGAGGAAGCATTTAATATCCTCATATTTAAATCTATCTAAATTTAAACCTATTTTTATACTTATATTTTATACAACCTATTTTCAATAATTAAAAAAATGGAAAATATAGATGAGAAAAATAAAATTCAGCCATAATGGATCGTAAGAGTGATCCATAATCACTGTTAAACCATAACACTGTTAATCATAACAGTGATTATGGATCACTGTTATTTAGATATTGGTGCATTCAATATAAGCTTCATATCTAACTATATATCAAAAATAATACACATATGATATATTACAATATAGTTTTTCATTCACAACATATTTTATGCATTTTACCATGTAAATATGTACATATCTATATTATTATTTTAATTTTTAACTGATATATCCCAAGCACTCAGTACAGGTCCTTGGCACACACTGAATACATAATAATAGTTTTTTGTGAATAAAAATTAATATTCTTTGTTATTCCATTGTTAGAATTTGCCATAGTTTGTTTAATAAAATACATTTTTTTAAGCACAATAGCAATGGATGTATGTGAACCTATATTTATCTGATTATTTTCTAAAATTCCTACATTTCTAAAGGCATATGTGCTAGACTTTGATTAAAGGGAAAAAATTTTAAGGGCCAAGAACTTTTTTTTTCCTTCCCGATACTACACAGTACTGCCATCCCAGCCAAACTTAATAAAGCATAATTAAAGCATGAACATTCTCATTACTGTTAAAGAAAGAAAACTCCATTTATAAATTCCACTGGATTCTGTATTATATGCAAATATGATTTCCTCACTATCTTCAAGTAATAATTTCTCCTTATACCGTATCGGAAACATTGCCCATAACATGTAAAAGTTTTGAAATATTAAAACACATGGTTCCAGAAGACCAGAAGATGTGCAGAATATGATACAGAGAATGCCTGATACACAGTAGGTGCTTAACAAGCAGGATGTCTTACTGTTGTTATTTTGGTTGAGTAATTTTTTTGTTCTTACTCTTCATTATCTTAACATTATTACTAATGTTATTGTTCATGTCAGGTTACAACAAACATAGGGCAGATGATGAAGAATACTCATTAATAAATTATATTTTTACAAAAATATTATCATGGCAATCTAATTCAATATGTGAAGATGTAATCTAACCAATAAGTACTTAAATTCAAAATTGCCTTTAAAACCAAAGTTCTCAAAGAGAGTATACAATTGGGTAATAAGTACATAAAAAGTTGCTCAATATCATTAGTCATTAGGGAAATGTATATCAAGACCAAAATGAGGTGCTACCACACACTGACAGGATGGCTAAAATGAAAAGACAATCGCAAGTGTTGCAAGGATGTGGAAAAACTGGGACATCCTTGATGGTAGAATTGTAAAATAGTTCAGACACTCTGCAAAACAGTCTGGCAGCTCCTCAAATAGTTAGAGAGTTACTGTATGACCTAGCAATTCCACTTCTAGTTACATACTTATGAAAATCTAATACATATCTTCACACAAAAAATTTGTGCATGAATATTCATGGCAGCATTATTTACAACAGCCAAAAAGAAAAACAATCCAAATGTCCATAAATTGATAAACAGATAAACAAAATATGGTATATCCATACAAGATAATATTATTCAGCCATACAAAGGAATAAAGTACTGATTCATTGTACAACATGGATGAAGCTTAAAAACATTATGCTAAGTAAAGGAAGCCAGATGTAACAGACCACACATTTTATGATTTCATTTTTATGAAATATCCAGAATATGCAAATCCATATGGACAGAAAATATATAAGTGATTGCTAGGGGAAAGACTAAGGGGGTATAAGGAGTGACTGCTAATGGGCATGCGTGGGGTTCATTTTGGGGTGATGAAATATTCTGGAATCAGACAGTGATCGTGATTGTACAGCTTTGTAAACACACTAATTGTATACTTTTATTGAGTGAATTTCATGGTACATGAATTATATCTCATTAAAGCTGCCACAAAAATACCCAAAACACTTAGTCTACCTCTAAAAATGTGCTAGTCAATATCACACATCACACCCAATGAATTTTTAATTAAGATCTTATGAAGTAGGAGATAATTTAATATGTTCACTGTTCTAGAACTCCTAGTGATAAGATTTTTTAAAAGTCATGAGTGTAAAGTCATGTTTTGAACTCCCATCTTCTAATTTTAAGGCCATCACATACCTCTAGAATGAACTATTACATCCATGAATTGATAGAAAACAATTTGAACAATCTGGAAGCACTTGAATTTTCTTTTTAATTTACATTATAAGGTGTGACCATGAAAAACACAAATCCACTTAGCCTCATCAAGCAATGAATTGGAGAGGCAAAAATAGTACATCAGTAATAGTGTGTAATTTTCCCTCTTGACTCTCTCCCTTTCAACACATGAATCCTAGTGCCTGGAGTCATCCTTCCCATCCCTACCCCTATTCATTTCTCTTAACCAGGCTAGTAAATGTCAATTCTTAGATACCAGCCTAGGGGTTAATTCTGGTAATTCTATACTTATACAGCATCAGTCCCATGGTATGATCTTTCTCTGGGTCAGTACTCTGCCTAAGATTGCTTCCTTCCTACTACTTACACATTCTGCTCTCCAAGTGTACGCTTATCAAACTTTCCCCTTGGCTGTGCAATCTAAGAGAAGCCACTCACCATATTTTATTGACCAGAACATCCCTAGACCCTAGCACTGTGCTTGGAACTTAGTAAACATTCAATAAAGATTTGCCAATGAAATAAAAACACTTAATGCTCGTAATAGAAGCATATATGTATTACAGTATTTGCACTGTTGATTACTGTCTGAGTTGACCATGGTAGTATATACCAGCAGATAATGGTCAGGTTAATTTATTTTAACCACCTAAATAAGTTTCAAATATCAAAACATATGTCATTCTCTCATACATAACCTTTCCCAGTGCACTATTAATCTTTCAATAACTGAGCTTTATTAGTACACGTGTCAAGCCAAATTTTTGAGAAATGTCAGACATCTCAAATAAACAGGCACCATCCCAATGGTGTGACAATGTCAGAAAAGGAGGCGAATGAGGAGACAGGCATGTCCTAAAAAAGAAAATATAAATTAACAACGACTTTATCAAGATTCCACAAGGAAAACATTTAATAATCACCTTCAGCCATTTATTTCTCTCTATACAGAAATGCTATCTCTTCCTGGTATCTATTTAATTAAATAGTCCTTACACAAAATCAATAATTAGTCACTCTGAAGACAGTTGAGGGATTTTAAGGTCAGCATAAGTCGTAAACAGTCAGCTTCACCAAGTCAAACCAAATCACTGAAAACTACCAAGGAAATTCAGGCTTAGGAAGTATAGCTGTATGAAACTAAAATATATTTCTAATTTTTATTGTTCATTCACAGGGCAATTTTACCAATCCAAAATCTACTTCCTTAGTGAAGGATACTATGAAGATAAACCATTTTAACAAAACATTTCTTTAAAGGTAGTACATTTACTTTTTTCCTTCTTGAAAAGTTTGTAGTGATAACAGCAACTATTCATTTCATACCTATTCTATGCCAAGCATAGTGCTAGGCACTTTTCACTTATAATCTCTAATATAACAGTAATTAATATTAGATATTGTGATCCTACATTTTGGAAATGAGTAAAATGATGATGACAGGAATGAGATAAATGCACACCAATGTCATACAGTTATTAATTGGCAGAACTGGAATTAAAATCCAAGGGTGTTTGACTCAAAAGTCAGTATTTTCATCTAGTAAATCAGATCAAAATAATCTATGAATAAATAAGTTAACAGATTAATAGATGAATTCTTTTTGAGATTTGTACTACTTTATAAATGGTGGGATATAAACTCTTTATTTTGATAACTCTTAAAAAAATATCCTTAGAGGAATTTCAAACACTACATAGTTTAAAGATCCCCTAGGTAACCATCATCCAGCATCAACAGTTATGAACTCAGAGATCATTTTGTTTCATGTATGTTTCCACTCAGTATGTTTCTCCCATTTCTGGATTATTTTGAGGAAAATTCCAGATATATTTTATCTTTAAAAATTTCTGCATCATCTCTACAATATAAGGACAAATATTTTAAACATTCACAATATCATTATCATACATTAAATAATTATTTGTTAGCAATTCAAATTTCTAGTCATGTTACAAAAATCCCAATGTATCACATTAATATTGTATTCTCTTAAGTATGGTTTTATGGCTATATATTAGGATTGGGTAATAAGTCTCAAATCTTACTAATCTATAGATCATCTCTGTTCTCTGTCTTTCTCTTTGTGTGTGCATCTCTCTCTTTTCTTCTCTTTGCTTTATCTCTTTGCAATTTATTTTTTGAAGAGACATGTCTTTAACCCTGCAGAGTTTTCCTCAGTTCAGATTTTACTGAGTGCACGCATATTGTACTATTTAACACAATACTCTGTATTTTGTATTTTCTGTAAACATATGTTTATATCAGGGTTTTTCAACCTCAGCACTGTTGACATTTTTTATTAAGTCATTTGGATAATTCTTTGTTGCAGGAGACTTCCTCTGCATTGTATGATGTTTAGCAGCATTCCTGGGCTCTGTCCTCCAGACGCCACTTAGCACTTCCCCAACTGTAACAATTAAAAAAAAATGCCTCCAGATTTTGCCAAATGTCACCTAAGGACAGAATTACACCTGGTTGAGAATCATGAATTTGTATCAAGGTTTTTGTTGTTCTTTTGCTGTTCTTATTTTATCTTTTTTTATTTTTAAAAACAAATTCATAGAAGATGGTGTGTTCTTTTGTCATTTCCCTCTTTCAGTGATGATGGCAGCCATCCATGAACATTTTCCATGTCCACAAAATCATTAAGGGTTGCAAAATGGTGACTTTCTAGTTCTATTGATCCTTCTGGTTTTGTTTTTTGTCTCTTTTTTTAAGCTGGAATATTTCCATTAAGGGGAAGTTTCCCTCATTGATTCTTTGGTTAGTCTGAGATACAGGCTGCAAAATAAGGTCAGGATAATGCTTAATTTTTTTCCTGTTACCAGTTTATGAAAGAGTAAGTTCTAGCATTCTCCAAAGGTGAGCAGAACTGACGATTTTTGTTTTGTTCTGTTTTCATAATAATGACTCTGATTAAATCATACCTGATGAATTTTAATCCACTGCAGTTATTATCCCTATCAATGGTTAGATTATCTTATCTTTGACTAATGAGACCTCTTCAGTCGGACTCCTAAATCCTTTAGTTTTGATATGACTGTGGTAGACTTTGACTACGTCCTTGATTTTTTGTATAAAGAGATGCTCTTGTATCATCTTTTATATTGCCTTCCTAGATCTAGAATCAGGCATTTCTCCAAGAAGCAATTATTCCTTTTATTAAAGTCTATTACTATTTAACTGGTAGTAACGATATTTTAGTTCCTTGAACTCCTACAGAATATTGTTTATATTGCTTTGCTGGAATATTAAGAAGATGAAAAAAAATATTCATTTTTAAAGTTTTATTTAGCAATCCCTATAGACTTTAAAGATTGAAGACATAATACATACTATTCATCCTTTACTGTCAGCAGTTAGTAGGGTACATTGTGAATAGTTTGTGTCTTAAAAATGATTGCTATTCAAAGGAATAAATGATTTCTAGTTGAGTAGTATTAGTGACATTAACATTTGTGCTACCTGACATATCAAATGGACATATTTTTACTAACTTCCTTTCTTCTTCCCCAACATCCAAATTTGGATGCAAAGGAAGCCACCATTTTGAAAAAAAAAAAACCATAGATCTTCTTTGCTAAAGGAACCAAAAACACATTAAGCAGAGTAGCTATGATTTTAAGTAAAAATAAAGCTATTTGGCCACATTAAAAAAGAATGAGTCAAAGAAAATCACATTAATTTACACTACCTGTAGAACAAATTAGCAAATGTTGTGACCATCTGTGAAAGACACCAGGGCCACATAAGACATGAAATTATTTAATGTGTTAAATCCATTTAAAATGTTTGTATCCTGTTAGTTCTAACATAATTACTATGTTAATTTCTGTGTGTTTTGCATATTAAACAGAGCCCACTCTGGGAAGCTAATGACCGCTATGTCAGCTTTTTATTAAATCACAAAATAAACATGCACAATCCTGCTTCCAAAGAAAATTAGTTTACTATTTCTGCCAGGGTTTAAATACTGGGTAGGCTTTGAAGATTTGACTTCCATTCGGGGTGACAGTGGGCATGTGGTAGCTTCTTGATTCCTCAGATCATCCTTGAGGCAAGAGCATTTTCAAGGGGAGAGAATTCAAAAGGTTTTCTTTTTTTCCCCCCTTTTACCCTTTATTTTTAGCATTGCACAGTTATAAAAACAACCAACAGACATTTATAGTCTAGTTTTACATAGAACTATTTTAGGTATTAGGGGGTGGGGCAAAGAAATATAAAATCAAATTCCTGGGTACAAAACATTTCAATCAAGTTGGAAATACAGATGCAAGACAGTCCAGATTACACTACTTTTAAGCAAAAGTCATAAAAGCAACCAGGAAGTCCTGGCCCAGTCCAGCTCCAGACTGAATATACATGTGTGTCAGATGAAGATGATAATGAATCATACCAAAACACATCAAAGACATAAAAAAGACTAAGTAAAGCCTGGGGACAAGAGCAGGCTCTCTGAGGAGCCTCACGGTCTTCTCCCTATAGCCTTATAAACTAGCCTGATCTACACAGAACTTAACATAGCAGGCATTTAAGGTAGAGAGCACTGCTTTAGAGACTAAAGAATATGTAGCCCATGTTTCCTCATTCACTTCTTACTCCTGCTCTGACCAATAAACTGGGCAGGTATTTTTGTGTGATGGAAAAGTGGTGTTGTGGGACCTCTGATGTACTTACTTTAACCTCAGCTCCATTCAATACAGGCATACTTCATTTTATTGTGCTTTCCTTTATTTTGCTTCACAGATATTGCATTTTTTTTTACAAATTGAAGGTTTATGACAACGCTGCATGGAGCAAGTCTATTGGCACCATTTTTCCAACAGCATTTGCTCACTTCGGGTCTCTGTGTCACATTTTGGTAATTCTCACAATATTTCAATTTTTTTCATTATTATTATATTTGTTATAGTGATCTTTGATCAGTAATCTTTGTTACTATGCAAAGATCATAGATCTTAGATCATAGATCATAGAAGACTCAGATGATGGTTAGCATTTTTAGTAATAAAGTATTTTTAAATTAAGGTATGTACATTTTTTACACATAATGCTATTGTACACTTAATGAACTACAGTACAGTATAGTATAAACAACTTTTATATGCACTGGGAAACCAAAAAAATTGTGACTCGCTTTATTGCCATATTTGCTTTGTTGCAGTGTTCTGGAACCAAACTCACAATGTCTCTGAGGGATGCCTATATATGTAATATAATCTCAGGTATGTCTCTGAGTCTTAGTTTCCACTTGTATAAAATGGAACCAATACTAAATCTGTCATATTGCTAATGCAAAATCAGGAGAGATGAGTTTTGGAAAGAACAAAGCCCTGTGTCTGGCATATGGAATGTGCTTTATACATACATAATTTATATATACTTACGTTATAATTACTATATATAATTAGTAGAAATCTTTTAGGGGTTCAACAGTGTCTAGTTTTTGTTTATTTGTTTGTTTTAAATTTTAATTCCAGGCATGCAGACCATGGATCATCTCAGTTTCTAATAGTAAAGAAAAAGCAGTAACAATATTAAATTATAATAAATTAAGATATTTTATTGAATTCTAATGGAGTTCTAAAATATAAAAATTAAACCATTAATTATATATTTTATTTTATTAGATATTAGTGTTTTATTACTTAAGTAACATAAACTATTTGTCATCTGCTGTAATCTTTAATTTTCAAACATATATGTTTTCTCATTTGGTCTTAAAAAGAAATACTGAAGAATGAAGTGAGAACAGGTATTAATATATGTATCCTGAAATCCACAATGGTTAAAGGAATAGCCTGAAGACCAAAGTTAGTTGGTGAAAAAGTCAGAACAAAACCCCAGATCTCTTTTCACCAACCAGATGGTGACTTTCCTAAGGATTGTTGAATATAAGTATTGCTTTATCCCTTTTGATTTCTCCTTTATTCCTTTTTTGGTTGCTTGCCCTTGAAAACTGAAAAATTCAGCAGGTTAAAGGAAAGCTTTCAAACTGATATGCATCTCTAGTGCCCATGATGAGCTTAAAACTTGTTAGGTTTTTCATTAAATTTTTACATAAAATTATCCTAAAGCTTTTACACTAATAAAAAAGTGCTTATTAATTTTTGTTGACTCAGGATCATTATTATTTTCATCAGTGATTACCCTCGGCTATAATAAAGTGGTGCCTGAAGGCAGCATTCCCCAACATGGATTCCGAAGATGTATTATGAAGCCTTTCTGGAGGACTGCATGCAAAATTAGCCACCCTTTTTCCAATGTTTTCAGAGTATTTGGTTCATACCCACTAGCACAATTTTCATAGCATCACTGTTATTGCAGTTTTTCTACTGAAATTCTGTAGAGGCATTCACTAATTGTGTGATCTTTGGCCAAGTCAACCCATGTTTTTAACACTCAGTCTCCTGATCTGTGAAATGGGGAAAACAATATATTTTTTTATTGAATCTGTTGAGGATTTAGAAGATAAATTATGCAAATTATCTGGCATAAGACCTAGCGTTTAGTAAATTCTTAGCACATTTAGGTATCCTTTACCTCTGGGTCCTAAATTAACTCTTTTAATGCTGTTTTATAAAAAATGAGTAAGTAAATCAATTTTGTTTATTGGTCATTAAAATTGCTGGATAAGTAAATTTTGAACAATTACTGACTGCATTATTCTAATCAATGCATTCTTGAATATATCAGCATAGCAGTAAATAATATAACAAGATTTATTCATTTTTTCCTGACCCTTTGTTCCATTACTCTAGATACCTTAAATTTACCTCACCTCTCCTCTCCACCACTTTACCAAATACTTCTGTCTCCAGACCTGATCTCACCTATGCTTCCCTAAGGAGTCATGGAGATGTTCCTTCTGAGACGTACAGAGATAAGATTACAGATCAGTCTTAGCAGACACTCTCGTCTCTTACATCTATAACTGCCCTGCTATCCATGAACGTAATGTTGTGACTAAATTATTTTTGACGTCTGGAAAAGTTATTTCCCAGCAGACTTTTTGGTAGCTCACATAAAAAAAGAAAAAACACCTGACAAACCCTCCCTACTGGTTGCTTAGACAGAACTGTATCCTGAGTAAATACAGTTAAGGCTTAAACTGAAAATATCCTTTTAAAGTCTCCTCCTTTATTCACAGGTGATGCTCAATATTCACAAGGCAATGTGCTCATGGAACTTGTAGTGACCAATTGACTCAGTTTATCTGGGACTGGGGGCACTGCTGGGACATGTGAATTTCAGTCCCTAAAAGTAGGAGAGTCTGGGGCAAACGAGAACAGGTTGGTCACTGTATTTGGAAATGGCCATAACGTAGATCTTTTCAGTGCATCCTACTTATTTATCATCATTTGATTAATTTTATATTTATTATCTAGGTCTTGTACTCCATCACACCTTCCCCAGGATGTAACCTCACTGAGAACACAGATTGTGTTTTAGTCACTCATGACAGCCATGTTAGTCACTGGGTAGGTTCTCAAAAAATGTTTATTGAAGGAAGGAAAGAAAGGAGGGAAAGAAGAATGAAGGGAGAATAGCAAAAAGAAAGAAGAAATGGAGGGTTGTTTATGCCTGCCTGTTTATCTGTCTCATTTTGGGCACAATTAATGGAAATTTATATATACAGTCATCAAGGTGAAAACCCTAGAACCCTAAGATTTTTTTCAAGACTGTAGACAGTGAGTGACTCCCTAAAGTCTAGAGCATTGGCAGGCAAAAGCTTCCTATAAACCATTGACACCATGACTGCAAGTACTGAAAGATGTTAAAAATTTCAAAAAGTCATACTTCATTGTTTGAAAATGTCATAGGCAATAAAAATCAGATTTATCTGCATCTGCTGTCTTATAAGCCTAAGATTCAGACTGATATATAATCATTGCTAATGCTTTCTGTTCAACCACACACTGCTTAACTCTGTCATGTTATTTTCTCCAGACTGAAATATTCAATACTGTATTACATTTGCTTCAGCTTGTTTTCCCTGGATCCGTGACAGGGCTTTAGATTATCCAGGCTAATTCTAAAAGGAAGTGACTGTGAGCTCCAATTACAGATGAGACAATGGTTCAAATTCAGTGGCATGGCATCTGTGGCCCTTCAGTATTGGTAGCTGAACTACTTCTCAATCTGGTTTCTTTACTCCAAGACAGATGGGTAAAACTTCAACCACATAGAACTGCTCTCTTTTCATGAGTGGTCTACCCCACCTTGCTTTGGCAAAGGGAACTCTTTGTTCTCTTCAACCAAGGGAAAACTTTTCATAGTATGTCTTCTTTGAAGCCATCAGTCAAAAGTGGCCAGCCTTTGTCCAAAATCACTGCGGTTTTTAATATACTAAATTGAAATTATTATTTATTTCTGTCTTATTCACTGGACTATGAGCTCCATAAGGACAGAGACTTCCGTATTCATCTTTACATCCTTGCCATCTAGCACAAGTTCTGCTACGTGTAGAATATGTATATATTTATTAAATAAACACCAACAAACAATGCTGCATGAGTGTCTATAAAACAAAAACATTATTAATTATAAGGCATAAAAATACTAAAAATCTTACAATCTTATTTTTTACTCTGGTTTGTCATTTTACCTAATTTTTTAATCAATATTATTATCAATTCTATAAATTTTTCAAAGTTAAACTGCTATTATTAAAAGAGTCAAATAAATGTGCCTAATCACAAACTTTTCTTTCAAATTAGATTTTTAAGATACAGACCCAGATAAATAGAAAGAAACTTGCACCACAGCTATAGCACTTTATCTCTGGGAAACTCACTGAATAAAGTAGGATTTTCAATGTGTTTTTCTTGAGCTTTTCCTGTGAAACAAGCTACCATATGGGCTAGTCATAGTAAAGGTTTTGCAATCTCCTTTCGAAGGTGACTCTTCAAATTTACTGCAGTACCATAAAAATTTCAGACATCAGACTCAGTTTGGTGCAGTTTTAGACAGGCAAGGGTTTACACAAAGATGCTGGGCTATAAGTCTACAAAAGTGATATGAACGTAAGTAAACCCTGTTTTTACACAAGTATTCTAAACTCCCTAAATCCCCTAAGATTCAAAAGTGGCTGTTTAACACAGTAATAGTGCGGCTTTGGACAAACCAGTGAAACTATGCAAGCCACAGTTTGCTCTTCTGTAAACCACTACAAATGATACCTCCAGTGCAAGGTTTCCAGAAGATAAACAAAATATAACATAAAATTCTTTTTTGCCGAGCATATGTGCTCAAACAATGAGAGTTTACTTCTTTCCTCCATTTGTTCCTGGAATTTTACACAACTGCCTTTCCTATAAATGATGTTCCTCATATTTTCCATGCTTGGAATTTAGTGTCTCTTATATGTTATTTAGAAAGGCAACCTCTGTCCAATTTCCTTGTTATTTAGCCTGAGATAATTCCCTGCTCTCTGGTTTTGGCCTCTGTCTTCCTAGTCTTATTATCAAGCAAACTATATACAAGATAATATAAGAACTTTTTTGCTTATATGCTATTTCCTTCCTTTTCTACGCTAGACAATTTAACCTTTATTATTTCAGAATAAAACTACTGTAGGAGAGCAATATGCACTGTTTTTTCAAACAGTTAACTTACATACTTATCTAGGTTGTATGCCCCTGGAATGGCAACATCATTCTGTCAACCCATAGGGTTTGGCCCTGTGCTGGCCGTACAGTACGTTTTTGACACTTTATTTTTTAATATTGACTACTGTGGCAGTTCTCAATGAGTAAGAAAATGAGTATAAAGGCACACACACACACATTTTTTTCTGTGTTGGCATCTTAAATATGACCTGAGAAATGGGAAATAGGGAAATGTCAACCTGTTAAACACAGCCATAAATGGTTGTTAAAATCTGCTGTATCGGGAGGAGCTTCAAGATGGCGGAAGAGTAAGACGCGGAGATCACCCTCCTCCCCACAAATACATCAGAAATACATCTACATGTGTAACAGCTCCTACAGAACACCTACTGAACGCTGGCACAAGACCTCAGACTTCCCAAAATGCAAGATAATCCCCAACTACCTGGGTAGAGCAAAAGAAAAAAGAAAAAACAGAGACAAAAAGAATAGGGACAGGACCTGATCCTCTGAGAGGGAGTTCTGAAGGAGGAAAACTTTCCACACACTAGGAAGCCCCTTCACTGGTGGAAACGGGGGGTGGGTTGGGGGGAAGCTTTGGAGTCACAGAGGAGAGCGCAGCAACAGGGGTGCAGAGGGCAAAGCGGAGAGATTCCCGCACAGAGAATCGGTGCCGACCAGCACTCACCAGCCCGAGAGGCTTGTCTGCTCACCCACTGGGACGGGTAGGGGCTGGAGGCTGAGGCTGGAGTTTTGGAGGTCGGATCCCAGGGAGAGGACTGGGGTTGGCTGCGTGAACACAGCCTGAAGGGGGCTAGTGTGCCACAGCTAGCTGGGAGGGAGTCCGGGAAAAAGTCTGGAGCTGCTGAAGAGACAAGAGACTTTTTCTTGCCTCTTGGTTTCCTGGTGCACGAGGAGAGGGGATTAAGAGTGCCGCTTAAAGGAGCTCCAGAGATGGGTGCGAGCCTCGGCTATCAGCGCAGATCCCAGAGACAGGCATGAGATGCCAAGGCTGCTGCTGCCGCCACCAAGAAGCCTGTGTGCAAGACCAGATCGCTCTCCACACCGCCCTTCCTGGGAGCCTGTGCAGCCCGCCACTGCCAGGGTCCCATGATCCAGGGACAACTTTCCAGGGAGAACGCATGGCGCGCCTCAGGCTGGTGCAACATCCTGCCGGCCTCTGCCGCTTTCGACAAAATTCAACACCCATTTATGATAAAAACCCTCCAGAAAGTAGGCATACAGGGAACTTTCCTCAACATAATAAAGGCCATAGATGAGAAACCCACAGCCAACATAAGGATGCTACCAGGAAACTACTAGAGCTAATCAATGAATTTGGTAAAGTAGCAGGATACAAAATTAATGCACAGAAATCTCTGGCATTCTTATACACTAATGATGAAAAATCTGAGAGTGAAATTAAGAAAACACTCCCATTTACCATTGCAACAAAAAGAATAAAATATCTAGGAATAAACCTACCTAAGGAGACAAAAGACTTGTATGCAGAAAACTATAAGACACTGATGAAAGAAATTAAAGATGATACAAATAGATGGAGAGATATACCATGTTCTTGGATTGGAAGAATCAACATTGTGAAAATGACTCTACTACCCAAAGCAATCTACAGATTCAATGAAATCCCTATCAAACTACCAATGGCATTTTTCACAGAACTAGAACAAAAAATTTCACAATTTGTATGGAAACACAAAAGACCCTGAATAGCCAAAGCAATGTTGAGAAAGAAAACAGAGATAGAGGAATCAGGCTCCCTGACTTCAGTCTATATTACAAAGGTACAGTAATCAAGACAGTATGGTACTGGCACAAAAACAGAAATATAGATCAATGGAACAGGATAGAAAGCCCAGAGATAAACCCACACACATATGGTCACCTTATCTTTGATAAAGGAGGCAAGAATATACAGTGGAGAAAAGACAGCCTCTTCAATAAGTGGTGCTGGGAAAACTGCACAGCTACATGTAAAAGAATGAAATTAGAACACTCCCTAACTCCATACACAGAAATAGACTCGAAATGGATTAAAGACCTAACTGTAAGTCCAAACACTTTAAAACTCTTAGAGGAAAACATAGGCAGAACACTCTATGACATAAATCACAGCAAGATCCTTTTTGACCCACCTCCTAGAGAAATGGAAATAAAAACAAAAATAAACAAATGGGACCTAGTGAAACTTAAAAGCTTTTGCACAGCAAAGGAAACCATAAACAAGATGAAAAGGCAACCCTCAGAAAGGAGAAAATATTTGCAAATGAAACAACTGACAAAGGGTGAAGACCTAAACAGACATTTCTCCAAAGAAGATATACAGATTGCCAACAAACCCATGAAAGAATGTTCAACATCATTAATAATTAGAGAAATGCAAATCAAAACTACAATGAGATATCATCTCACACCGGTCAGAAGGGCCATTATCAAAAAATCTACACACAATAAACACTGGAGAGGGTGTGGAGAAAAGGGAACCCTCTTGCACTGCTGGTGGGAATGTAAATTGATACAGCCACTATGGAGAACAGTATGGAGGTTCCTTAAAAAAGCAAAAATAGAACTACCATACGACCCCGCAATCCCACTACTGGGCATATACCCTGAGAAAACCATAATTCAAAAAGAGTCATGTACCAAAATGTTCACTGCAGCTCTGTCTACAATAGCCAGGAGCCGGTGCTCCCCAACGGGAGAGGCCACAACAGTGAGAGGCCCGCGTACCGCAAAAAAAAAAAAAAAAAAAAAAAAGGAAGAGAAAAACAAATATCATATGCTAACACATATATATGGAATCTAAAAAAAAAAAGAAAATGGTCAGAATAACCTAGGGGCAAGATGGGAATAGAGATGCAGACCTACTAGAGAATGGACTTGAGGATAAGGGGAGGGGGAAGGGTAAGCTGTGACAAAGTGAGAGAGTGGCATGGACATATATATACTACCAAATGTAAAATAGATAACAAGTGGGAAGCAGCCGCATAGCACAGGGAGATGATCTCAGTGCTTTGTGACCACCTAGAGGGATGGGATAGGGAGGGTGGGAGGAAGGGAGATGCAAGAGGGAAGAGATATGGGGACATATGTATACGTATAACTGATTCACTTTGTTATAGAGCAGAAACTGACACACCATTGTAAAGCAATTATACTCTAATAAAGATGCTAAGAAAAAAAATCTGCTGTATCATCAGCAATTCATCATGTTCTAGAGTTACGAGGTACCTCACAAATGACAGAAGTTGAAACACAGAATAGAAAACAGAATTGGATAAGGACACACAATCTCCTACCACCTTATTCAAAAAGACACTTGGGGGCTTCCCTGGTGGCGCAGTGGTTGGGAGTCCGCCTGCTGATGCAGGGGATACGGGTTCGTGCCCCGGTCCGGGAAGATCCCACATGCCGCGGAGCGGCTGGGCCCGTGAGCCATGGCCGCTGAGCCTGCGCGTCCGGAGCCTGTGCTCCGCAGCGGGAGAAGCCACGACAGTGAGAGGCCCGCGTACCACAAAAAAAAAAAACAAAAAACACTTGGTATCTCCTTTTGGCCGTTAAGCTTTATCCTCCCATGACTGTTCTCTTTTACTGAAAATGGCAAACTCATGTTCTATTACCCCATACAAATTTTGAAGGGCCTTCACATGATTTGACAGTTTTGTTCTTTGTAACAGCATACAGTGTTGCTATTTTTTATCCTCACTAATAATAATGACAGCACTATATCAGACCAAATGTTTTGTGTTAAGTCAGATAGTATAGGGCAAAGCCACAATTTCATTACTCAGAAATATTTATTGAGCATCTACCATGAACCAGGTATCATTTTAGACATTGGGGATATACTGGTAAACAAGACAGGGAAAAAAATCCCTGCCCTCATGGAGCTTAGATTCTAGTGTAGGTGAAACATAATGAACAAGTAAATTAAAACTTTCACATATTTGGAGGAAATCAACACAGTAGTGAGGTCGAGAATATGAAGGAAGATTTACTTTAAGCCTTTTAGTCAGGGAAAGCTGTCTGAGGACAGATAACGGAGATGATAAATAAAATTTGAGAAGGAGTCAGGCTTACAAAATTCTGGGGGAAGTGAATTCCAAAGACAGGGAGGAGTAGGTGCAAATGTGGTCAGCAGTATTAAACCTTCAGACTCCAGATTCTCAATCCAGTGCTCTGTCCAAAATCGCTGTTGACTCTTTTCTCCACCTCTGTTTAGAGAAGGTGCTTGTAGGTAAACTTCTGTTTATGTGAACCCCATATTTATTGGTACTTCAGATGTGCCTCCAGAATGACTCATGCTATTTATAACGTGCCACCATCTGGTACTCCATATATCCATGATAGTGGAGTTGGAAGAGGAGCACTTTTTCATTTATCTTCCCACATTGCTGCATGCCCAGTGTGTTAACATACGGCCCAATTAGCAAGAACAGGGCACTAATGAGGCCAGTTGTAAATTCAATTTTTGTATGGGCCGCTTAGCTTTTTATTTTGTTCTGGCTGAAGGTTCGCTCTCCAACTGATTACAGTCTCATTAGTCCCCTGTAGGTTAGCCACTCTGCCAGAGTTTTTGGTAGACCTCCCCCTCTCCCCTCACCACTATTCCTATTACAGGACCCTCCACAGAGTAGTTGTTCAATTAATGTCAGTTTGTTTCATCTTCTAAAAAATTATGTACAGAAAGGACTTGAAGAAAGTTGATTTGTTGTACATCATATATTATGATCTGTATGAACTGTTTCTTTAAAAAAAAACTTTCTGAGGGATCGTAGTACTGAAATCCTTAGCACTATATAGTGCACCTATCTTCTCTCTCCTTTACAAAGCATATGCTCCAACGCAACATTTTGGATCCATGGCTTATTGCATTTATATCCTTTTATGCCTAGATCCACCTGTGCTTCAAGGAAAATTTGAATGCTACTTCTTTTGTGAAGCTCTTCACGATTCCTCCTCCTTTCTTAAAACTCCCATAAGATGTTGTTATCTGTCCACATTTCTTTCATAGCATTTGTTACTTCCTGCTTTGTGTCATTTGTGTGTATCTCTTAACCTCTTCACAGTCCTTAGCTTCTTGAGTGAGGGTTCAATCTCTAAAATCCACTTAAAACCACCAAAAGACCTGCTTCTCAGGGGAAGAGCATTAACCTTAAAGGCATTCAGAACTGGGTTCAATTTTTTTCTTCACCTCTTCTATTTAAAAAAAAAAAGCATTTTCCTTCGATTTTGTTAGTTTCAGTTTTTATCATCTGAGAAATAAGTGTGTAATAATATCTACCTGTGTACTTATTGTAATGACTGAATAAGGTGATGCATGCAAAGTCAGTGTTGTATAAGATTCTAATTCTGCCACTTAGCTCTGCAATTTAGGAAAATTATTTAACCTGCCTTAATTTCAATATCTTTATCTGTAAAATATAAAAAGTGATGACCCCGATCTTTTAAACTTATTTTGGAAATTAAATGAGTATGAAGTACCTGACATAATTCTCAGCAGATATTAACAATTTGTTTTTGCTGCTGTTGTTGTTCCTATATGACAATCACAGTTCCCGATACATAGTAGAAACTCTATAAATAATATTTATTGAGTATTGTAGTTAATACTCAAATTACTGGGTATTGATTATGTGTTTAGACTATGTGCTAGGCCCTCTGCTTGAGACACAAAAGTGAACACTGAAGATGTTGAAGTTCATAGATTATCCAATAAAACATACATTAAACATATCATTTAATCCTGCATATAAAATATATTCAATGCATGGAGTTGCATAAATTTAAGATTTTACGGGTGAATGACATATACAGGGAGAAGTCAGAATTCCCTGCACAAATTCTGGGCCTGATATTGCTGTGTTACTGCATGAAAGCATCCTTTATTTTTTTTTTAAGAAACCTGAATTTTTCTATAGATAATAAACCATCAAATTTGGAAACCCAGTCATTTTCTAGATTTGGCTCAAAAGGCAATAAATTTGAAGAATGCAAAACACATTTATTGGGCAAAACTCTCTCCAAGAACCAAAACAAAATGGAAAAGGGAGCATTCCTGGCAGTTTTCCCCCATTTTTTATTGCTTATACAAACTGCTTTTGCAGTATGTACTTTTTGGACAACTGAATTATGAGCCTTAACTTTAGCACTGTTCATCAATTTATCTTCTGTGACTCAACAGGATCTGACTGGAAGCCAAGGTCATAATTCAGTTGTTCTCAACACATAATATCAAGGGGAAGGAAAGCATCGTGCAAATGAAAACTTGGAAAGTACAATTCTGTAGAAGGGTATTTTTCCTCTTCTTACCTTTACAAAGAAGATTTTTAAGCCTTTCTAGTCAGAAGTATTGTGGCACTGGAGGGAGATGAATTTAAGAAAGAAAACAGAAGGAATTCTTGCCTTCTACTACATGAGTCATGTTTTAAATCACTCCTCAAATCATTATTCTCCTTCCTTTCCAGGTTGACATAGTGATTTTACTCCCCAAAGTAGAAATAATTAATTAGCACTGTATTGATAATACCTGGTTAATGTTTTAACCTTCTCAGCAATCTATTTTTATACAATTCATACAATGCAAGTTGACTTTCTTCTGTAATTGTCACTTAGAAGGAAGCTCAAGTGTGTGTATGTTTCACATGTGTTAAAAAAACTAAGAAACATTTTAAACAAATAGTGTTATCACATGTCAATCTGATGAAACCAGAAAGAGTATGTATTCTTAACACACCATTAATTAATGTATGCATTTGCTTATAAAATGAAGAATGTATATTGTTAACAGATTGTGTTTCTTCAATAATGCTATTACGTATATAGGCATTGTGATTAATGAATATCAGAGAGAGAGAGATACAGAAAGATAAAAAAGAAAAGGCAGAAAAAAGGCACCCATCGTTTTTACCATAGTGCTGTAGTACCAAACAAATACTCATAGCATCTTGTATTTTACTTGTCCTTTTCTTTCTTTTCTTTCTTATTTTGTCTTTGACCAATGTTTCTATAATTCTTGTGTTCTACTTTGTACACAATTTTTGTATCCTGCTATTTAAATTTAATATTATAATATAAGCTTTTTCTCATGGTATTACAATTCCTGAAAACATAATTTTCATGGATCTCCAACGTCTTGTAGAATGTATGCAAATGTGGTAGGATAGATAGAAATTCTCTGTCTCCAGCCCTTGGAATCCCTCCATTTTCACTCTTGGTTGGGAAGATAACATCAAGCACAATAATTGGTTGAACTTATGCTGTGTATGGAGTGAAGTAGAGTGTCTTAGAGACTCCATGGTGAAGGCTCCACTATCTCCAACCAAAGTAGCAGTGGCATGAAATGGGGCTTACCAGCTCATGTACAAAGTAGGACAATAAAGCTAGGCCCTAAAGGGAGAAAGGGAGGAAAGCCAGAGGAGGAGGAAGAAAAGGAACCTAGGCATTTCTGGGTGTCCAGAGGAAGAAGACATATGAAGGGGCAGCTGACTAGGAAGAGTAAAGGGAAATATACCATCCAATGGACTCTGGTATATTTATAACTATAACAATGTAAATTTAGATTCTCTGAAGATTAACTGAATTCAAATGCCTTCCCAGCAGTTGCAAAATATAAGAGCAGACATGACAACTTTTATTTAAACAACAGGCTTTGAATGAACATTGCTTGTTTACAAACTCTATAGCCTATAGGTTTAAAGTGTTCTCCATGTCTGGGGTAGGATGGGGCAGGGGAGAGAAGAAAAAAATCTCACCCCAAATAGTTGTAGACTGTCCCTTTTTAATCTGAGCTCAATTCATATTTTGCTTTGCTGTAGGTTATTTATTTCACTGTTTGCATATCTACCTCCCCTACAAACCTGATAGTACAAAACATTGTGCTCACACACACACACACACACACACACACACACACACACACACACGCATTTTCCTTCTTTCTGATAAATGACACATTGATTTGATTATATCATTAAAACTTTTGTCCACACATTAATGAAACAATGGAACAAATACTGCCCAGAGAAATGGTTTGAATGTAAAACAAAAGATAGCCACTTTTCAAAAATATGGTTTGTGCCTTGATTTAAATCCCTGATGTACAGAAAATGTCAATTGAAACACCCAGTGCCCAGGAAATTCAGGGAAATGAGTAACTACTCATCATTTGGCCAAAAGCTTTCTCAGCAATCAATGCATGAACGATTAAAAGGTTGGGAGGTGGGGATGGAGGTTGTTCTTTGGAGGGAAGAGCTGATCCAAGGGGAGAGTCCCTTGGAAATTCATTAGAGCCCGGTTGGAAGTCAAAAATAAAGAACCTAAAATGATTCTGTGCTCCCCAACCCACACCACACAAATGATGATGGAATGTATTTGTGAACCTTTCCTGATGCCTCCATCCTGAATTAATCACTCTTCCTACCCTGAACACATGGCAATTTGCTTCAACCCCCATTTGGAATGCGTATTGCACTGGCTTCTTTTAAACTTAGTTGTATGCTTGCCTATCTTTCCTACCGAACTGTAAGATTTTCCAGGCTAGAATCCTTATCTGCAAGCCTACCCTTCATTTTCAGTCTGAAGTGCTGTGTATTTAACTGATATGAATTATTTAAAATTAAAATGTGATTTCTTCAAACATAATATTCATATTTGATAAAATGTATGGAATGTTCAAGCTTTTTTAATACTATTGCTGATAGGACCAGCTTTTTTGTGAAAAGGGAAAGCATATGTGTCTATATTTGTGAGTAAGGAAGTGACTGAGAGAAACAGGCAGACCAAGAGATAGAGAAACAGAACAGGCTCTGTATGTCTTCAGGATTTCTGTTTTAAGGTTAGCCTTTAATTTGATATTAAAATAGTTATATTGTATAATTTCTCAGATCTATTAACTCATTTGAGTTAAACATGGTTTATATTAATCAGCATATAAGTGATTCAGGAAAACAAAGGTAAGAATAAGAATATGATATAGAGTATAAATAATAAACTGTTCAAAACAGAAAGGACTAAGGCATTATTCCAAAGCCAACCCACCACATACAATTTCAGATTTAATTTTTTTTTTAAGATTGAGTTCTATTTGGTTCATTTGGGGAAAAGCAAAAATATTTCCACTTCCAAAAATACACTGAAAACCACTGACAGTCTTTTTCCTTCTCTAACAATTAGTGTATCAATGACAAAGTTATTATCATTTGGCCACATTAATTTGAGTAACTATCAGTAATCTATGGAGCATGATAGTGTTATTATGATTCCTTTTTACAAAATGAAATATGACACTAATAAGAATAATGATGTTGTAACTAACATTTGCAACATACGATAGCATACAAAGCATTTTCACATGTTGAACTCAGTAATAAAACCTAACATGTTTTGAGTACTCACTGTCTGCCAGGCATAAAGCTAATTTTTGGTAGATTACTGCCTTTAATTTTACATCAATACCATAAAGTTGGCATTCCTATCATCATTCCAATTTAACTGATGGGAAAGATGTATCTCAAGTCATCTCAAAGATGACTTGCCAAAGGTTACACAGTGGTTGATGTAAGTTTGGTTTTTATTTTAATTTTTTAATTTAAATACACAAGTTGATACACAATATTATATAAGTTACATGTGTACAATATAGTGAGTCACAATTTTTAAAGGTTATACTCCATTTATAAATATTATACAATATCTTCTATATTCCCTGTATTGTGCAGTATACCCTTGTAGCTTATTATATACCTAATAGTTTACATCTTTCTACCCTACCCCATATTGCCCCTCCCCCTTCCCTCTCCCCATTGGTAACCACTACTTTGTTCTCTGTATTGGTGAGTTTCCTTGTTCTGTTATATTCACTAGTTTGTTGTATTTTTTTAAGATTCCACATATCAGTGATATCATACAGTATTTGTCTTTCTCTGACTTGTTTCACTTAGCATAATGCCCTGCAAGTCCATTCACGTGGTGCTAATGGCAAAATTTCCATCTTTTTTAAGTTGAGTGGTATTCCATTGTGATATATATATATCTATCTCAATCACATCTTCTTTATCTATTCATCTGTTGATGGACACTTAGGTTGCTTCCGTATCTTGGCAACTGTAAATAATGTTGCTATGAACATCAGGGTGCATGGAACTTTTCAAATTAGTGTTCTTGGTTTTTTCAGATATATACCAAGGAGTGGAATTGCTGTTTTTTTCATATATATATATATCAAAGAGTTCTATTTTTAGTTCTTTGAGAACCCTCCATACTGTTTTTAACAGTGGCTGCACCAATTTACATTCTAATCAACAGTGTATGAGGATTCCCTTTTCTCCACATTCTCACCAACATTTGTTATTTGTGTTCTTTTTGATGCTAGCCATCATGACAGGTGTGAGGTGATATCTCATTGTGGTTCTGATTTGCATTTCCCTGATGATTAGCGATGTTGAGCATCTCTTCATATGCTTGTTAGCCATCTGCATTTCCTTTTTGGAAAAATGTCTATTCAGTTCTGCCCACTTTTTAATTGGGTTGTTTGGTTTTTTTTGATGTTGAGTTGTGTGATCTGTTTATATATGTTGGATATTAACCCCTGATCAGTCATATCATTTGCAAATATTTTCTCCAATTTAGTAGGTTGTCTTTTCATTTTGTCAATGGTTTCCTTTGCTGTGCAAAAGCTTTTAAGTTTAATTAGGTCCCATTTGTTTATTTTTGCTTTTATTTCCTTTGTTTTAGGAGATGGATCCAAAAAAATATTGCTATGATTTATGTCAAAGAGTGTTCCACATGTTTTCCTCTAGAATTTTTTTGGTATCTGGTCTTACATTTATACCTTTAATCCATTTTGAGTTTATTTTTGTATATGGTGTTAGAGAATGTTCTAATTTCAGTCTTTTACATGTAGCCATCCCGTTTTCCCAGCATCATTTATTGAAGAGACTGTCTTTCCTCTATTGTATATTCTTGCCTCATCTGTCCATAGATTAACTGACCATAAGTGTGTGGGTATATTTCTGGGCTCTTTTCTGTTCCACTGAATTATGTTTCTGTTTTTGTGCCAGTACCAAACTGTTTTTATTACTGTAGCTTTGTAGTATAGTCTGAAGCCAGGGACTGTGATTCCTCCATCTCTGTTCCTCTTTCTCAAGATTGTCTTGGCTATTCAGGGTCTTTTGTTTTTCCATACAAATTTTAAACAAAGGTAGTTTATTTCTACTTTTAAATACTATGGTATACGGCCTCCCTTAAAATAATATTGCCATTAAAGTTTGGCCAGGAAATGAATATTTAATCCATGTCTATTACCTTTTGAATTTTAAGCCATGTTTTTTAAAATAGTATTTTATGTTTATAAAACAATGCAAAATAAGTAACATTATCCTCATTGTGCAGATAATAAAACTAAGGCAATGCTAGGGTGACTCATAGTTAAAACTGGCATAGTTGGCACTCAAATTCCTGTTGTTTGACACTGAACCCTAGAATCTTTCCACTGTGGCTTACTGAAGAGCACAAATGGGTTTCAAATGTGCCAAAAGAAGAATGAAGGTTTTAGATATAGAAGACTCTTCAAAATGGGAAAATATTAGGGAATTTACATCTGGAAAATAAAGGTTCTTATGGGAATACCTCAATCCAAGGAGAAAAAGACTTGACTTCATCATCTCTGTAGTCAAGTTTTAGCAACTGCACACCATATAGGTTAGAAAGGAAAAGGTTTTGTTGTTGTTGTTTTTAAAGTTGTTAAAGCACAGTCATATAGTGAATTAAATTCAATCCATTGAATGGCACAAATACTACAACTATCAAATACTAAGAGAGAAGAGTTTGTTGGTGATGCACAGTCTCTCAGATGTGTTACCAGCTTTGACCTTGTACCTTTAAGATACACAGACTAATCTTTATACAATGAGTTAGGACTATTTTAGAGTTAAAGAAGATTCCTCTCTATGTAAGACAGTCACCAAAATCCACCAATCTCCTTCCATTTTGTTTCAACTGTTTCATATTTTACCCTCACTTTAATGGTTTCAACCCTGTTCTTTTTGATGTGAAATAGCTTCCTAAATTTTGATTTTAGGTGGCTTCTAAGAACTTTGGTGACACACTCTCTTTGGGTCTTGCATTCCTGGCTTCTTTGGTTAGAGCAGTAGACCTAAGTGGAATTGACCAAATACTTTAGGCTCTTAGCAGTCTAGGCAAATGTTGGATTGAGTTTTCCCATTCTCTTTGAAATTGGGTGTGGGAATGTGACTTGTTTTTTTCTAAGAAATGAGAGATGAAGTGTTATGTCACTCCTGGATGAAAATTTAAAGAGGGAGGCCACAATTCATCAGATTGCCTTTATACCACTGTGGTTAATGTAGAAGTACATTTAGATAAAATATCTTTCAGCCTGGATCCCTGAATTGCCACAATGAACAGGACCCTTATTTTAATCCCCACAACTAAAGCTAATAACTGAGATTTGGGGGTTGTTACTTGGGCATACCTAAACATATATTACTGTTACAGGGAGATTAACTGACCTTAATACTGGCATTTCAAACAAAACTTTCTGGTCTCTATCTGTTCCTGTCCATCCCAACCCTTAATGTGTATAGATTATTAATTCATGGATATACAGAAGCATTAATTGCCACAAATGCTAAAACCATCCAAGTTAAACACTTATTTTTTCAACAATTATTTTTATGCCCAGAGTCATTTCTACTGTTTCAATAATTCTACGCTTTTCAAACACCCACTGGTTACCCTCTTACTTTTATGACAAAGGAGAGTGTGCATGAGGATATTATGCCTCATAAAACTGCATATTATAGCAATGTCTATGGAGAAATATATTTTCCTGAGATTGGAGGTACTTATCATTTGTGGAGCTCAAGAGTAGCACCAAAATCAACCTTTTTAGATTCATTTAAGATAAATGCAACTTTTCTCTTTCTAAAACCAAAGGCTGGAAACTACCTACACAAATCTTCATAATGTATCTTTGCCATCAAGTAGCACTTAAAAAACATTCTGATGTGTTAAGTATAAAGGAATCAGAGATATGCTGATTGAATTTTCCACTGAAGTTGAACATTTTAAAGAAAAAGACAAGAAAGAAAAAAAGTTGGGGGATGCATGTTGCTCTTTGCTTCACACAGAACATTTGAAAGTCTGCCTGACCTCTTATTTTTATTTATTTAAATAAACAGCAGCAGCATTCACTGCCATCTGGTCCACAGGCACAGTGAACTAATTAAAAAAAAAAAAAAGGAACTTCAAACTATCATTTAAACCTTTAAAATAATTCAGCCAATACAAGGGTTGAGAAAGCATCACTTGGATTGGCAAACCAGAGGAACTAGGTCCCAGGGGTCAGTAAATCTGGATTTAGCCAGAGCCGTGTGTTGAGAAAATTTTGATGGAGACTTCCCCAGGAGTAACTGTACATTCCCAAGGAAGAACTTAGAATGGAATGAAAACTGGGCTGCACCCAATGCTAAATGCAACTATTTGGAAGACTTTCCACTCTTTTATCTCCCCAGCTCAGATTACAAACTTTGTCAGCAGTTTCAGTTTTTGGTGTTTTTGTCTCTACATAGTACTCCAATTTGAAATCTTATTCCACATTGGGAACACACCCCGTCAAAGCAACAGCATCCTATATTCATTTTGCATTCTATAGGTCATTGAGTTTTTCATTTAGTTTGAAATGTCTTGAAGCCCTCATCAAAGGTGATGCTAAAAGAACAATTTTAATAAGTCATCTAGTGCTTCTCTCAGCCCACACATATTTTTGGCAGCACAGGAATATTGCTTTCTGCCATCTGTGCAGAATAGAATTTGGAATTTTGCTCAGGGTCAGTTAGAATGTGCTTAAGACCCAATGTGTAGCTAGGCTTTGATTCTTGCTCTAAACTTTTGGTATGTGTTGTTTAGAATTTAAAGTGGTTTCACTAAAATCTTCTCTTTCTTTTCTGTAGCTGACATATTGTACTAACAAAGTTTAAAATAAATTCTTTTCAGCAGTAGTTGCTTGTTTTGTTTTTATGGCGATCTAATCTAACAGCATTTCATTCAGTTTGTTTTGAAGATACACTCTGGGAGAGGAATAATTTAAGAATCCACGACAGTCATCGTATACACCAAGGTATAAACACAAAATCTGACTGAGGAATGTCTATGCACCAAGCAAATTTCTCAGTAATATTTGTGCTTGATATTTTCATTCCCATTCTGACAGATAAAGAAACTGAGGCTCAATAATGATACACAACTAGTAAGAAGTAGAATTAGGCTGTTAACTTAGGTTTGTGTTGTGCCAAAGCTCATGTTCTACTTAAAGAAACATGCTCCAATAATATTCACTTCTTTTCAATAAAGATGGATAAGTTCCTATTATTTGCTGAGGACTACACTGAGTTCCTTGGGAAGAAAGAAATTGAAACAGGAGGTCTCATTCTTTCCGAATTTTTAAATATAAATGAACAAGGTAGCACACATAGGAAGTAACCTCTATATTACTGCAAGGATGTTCTTTCTCAAACACAAAGCTACTTACATACCATTTTGTTGAAAAATGTCTTTAGTGTCTGTCTACAGGATAAAGCCTAAATTATTTAACATGACATTAACTGAACCTCTGCCCATTTCTCCAACTTAATTTCCAATATGCTAATATCCTTATAGCCTACATTCCAGCTACACCAAACTACTTGTGCTTTCTGGAATGTGACTTTTTGTCACTATCCTAAAATTTTGCTGTTCCGATTTTTCTATCTGGGATTTCTTGCCATCATTTTAAAAGGCAAGTTTTTGTCCAAAATCATCTGAAACAGTACCTCTTTCATGGATTATGCTTTTTATCACCTGTAAACCACATCCATGCTTCTTCAACATAGCTATGGCAGCTACAGCTTATGTTTACATACTTTCTTCCTGGGTAGATTGAATTTTACAGTCTCAGGGCCATGTTCAGGGTATGTGGTAGAATTACAGCCATTAAATATTCTTTTAATAAGCAAAAAACTGAGAACAGCAGAGAGAGGGTGGGTGAAAGGACCATCCAAATCTCTTGTAGGAAAGCAACAGGAAGCCCCACAATAAATCTTATGAAAATTCAAAGCAAATAAATTCTATCATCATAAAGATTAGCTAGTTAATCTTTAACTAGGCTTCCATTAAAATAGTAGACACATATCAATAAAAATGACACAGGTCACTTTAGCTACCATGAACTCAGAGAGGGGAATTCCAACAGAAATTTTCTTTAAAATACAACAAACACACTTTAGTTATTGTGAATGAGAGAGAAAAGTACAGCTGTCCACACTGACATCTCAACTCTGGCCTATATATGATGGTCTTACACAGACAGACATACACACACTCGATGAGGGTCTCATACAGACAGACACACATGCATGCACACGCCACGTGCACACACTCTCTTTTAAAATAGATTTTGGTGCTTAGAAATACAAGATGACCAATATTATACATGTTACAACAAATTCTGATTGTATTTCTTATATTTCTTTGGTGTTTCCTTTTCTCTCTCTTTTTATTTATTCAGTTAGTTATGGCAGTAACTGTAACAGTCATTTAGTATCACTTCTGCTTCAGTAAATTACCTTGCTTTATCCCAGGAAAAAAAACCCCATAAAAATACAACTAAAACTCAAAGAAGAATGTAATAAGCCCTAGAACAATATATACATTGCACTGAGATAGGATTAGCTCCTTCAGAAAGTGGTAGGGTTTAGCACAAGAGGTATGAGAGTGGACCCCCAGGGATCTTCTTAATGTGAGATTGCCACTAGGAAAAAAACAAAGAAAAACAGGAAAAAAGAAAACATGGTTAACCACAGAGGAAGGGTGGAAAAAAGAAGAGAGAGGGAAGGGTAACCAGTAAGAAAGTAAACTATATTATTTTCCCAGTGCCACATCCTGGGCCAAAAATCTTGCTCATTCAGGGAATTGGCAGAGATGAATCATTTTTCTCATTTTCAGTTTTTGGTACATTCTTTCTGAGCAGCTCATTTGAAGAATGTAAACTCCAGGAACATGGATCTGTGTATCCCAGAGCTTTCGGAGTGATGAGAACCCTGGTTGTTGGTTGAATGAAGAAGCAAGAATACCCTAGTGTCTGACACCAAGTCCTAGGTGTGTGCCCTTAACCTGCCTCTATCTCCAGCCTCAGCTCTTGCCACATCATAGTTAACCCACTGCAGCCTCACAGGTCTGCTTCTCACCAATGAGTCCTCCAAGCTACTGGCATTTGTTTTGGTCTGAAACCGTACGTCATCCTGCCCAATAGATACATAGTATGAGCCACAAAGCAAGTCTTATGTGTAATTACAAATTTTCTAGTAGCCACACTAAAAAAGTAAATTAGACAGGTGAAGTTAATTTTGATAGTAATTTTTTATTTAACCCAATATATCCAAAATATTAACATTTGAGAAGTAGTCTGTATAAAAATGGAGGTATGAACAAGGTATTTTCTTTTCTTTTTATTTTTATAATAACATGTAGAAGTTTTTGTGTATACTGGACTTACAGCACACCTGAATTTACACTAGCCATTTTTCATGTCCTGCATTGGACAGTGCAGTTCAAACCCTTACTGTCTTCACTCTCCTCCCTCCGCCTCTCCCTGGGAAGCTGTTCTAATCTGCTATTAAGGCCTAGAGAAAAGCTTCCCTTTCTGGAGATCAGATTTTACCTCTATATCATATACTCTCTTATAAAATTCTTCATTATAGCAATTCTATGCTAATGAGTAATAACTCTTGGTGCTATCAGTTCTTCTTTCATATTAATGAAATATTAATTTATTTCATATTAATCCTTATATCCCCTGTGCTTACATAATATCCAACAAGAGGAGACATTTAATTAATACCTATTGAATAATCATTATTTAGTTCCTCTGACCCTTTATTTCCTCATCTATATAACAGGGATAAAAACGCCTATCTCATAGAGTGATTATAAGAATTAAACAACTTCATACATTCATGCGCGTGTGTGTGTACTTAGAACAATGGCTAATACATCATAAGTTCTATATAGGGTCTGGCTTTTGGTAACAGTCATAGCAGTACGACTAAATCTAATTTTGTGAGGATTAAGGCAGACAGTAGATTGAGGAGGGTGTCTGGCATATGATAGTGCTACTTTAAAAAATTTTGTTATGCTCAGTCTATTATTTCATATAAATGTCACAGAATATGCTCTAGTAATTAAACCTCTTAGTATTAATTTGTAGTCCCAACCTTGGATTGCAATACTCTTAAGAGGTCCAGGAAAATAAAGAGTATTCTTCATTTAACAGCAGCCTGCACATATAATTACTAGAAGAAATGCAGAATTAAACTTTAATTAAGGTCCACATGAGACTGCTTGGTGAATGTGTCTAGGTGGTAATATTGCTCATCTGTAAACCATAACTTCTAGAGTTTAGTCTTTCCCCTTCCATCAATGTTTTTTTTCAAGTATCACAATGTTTATTGATAGATACAAGTATATAAAATCAGGGCATGAACATGACTTGATAAATTAAGTAGACTTAATTTCAATACTATAATACAAGGGACCAATTCAAATTCTCACCATTAGTTTCACACCCACAAAGACCACTTCAAGGGCACTTACAGTCTCTCAAAACTTATCAGTTTCGTGCAAGTAAACCACGTTTCTTTTAAAAAGACTTGTGCACTTGCCCAGGCTCAAGGCTATTAAAAATCTAGGACATAAAACCCACTACTAGAGGTAGAAATACTGGCAATATACTATTACGCAGCAACCATCAATTACAGTTAAGAATTTTTCTGTAACAACCAAATGGATAAGTAAATATTGCAACAACACAAGTATTACTAAGCAAAGTGCATTTCTACAGTATTCAGTGTTGCTATTCAGTTTTCTAACTTAAAACAACCTATGATAACTGGCAGCAAAGAAGGTCCTTGCAATAGACTGCCTCTGCTTGAGAACTTATGATGTAATTATTGCATGCTGCTAATATACTATCTAAACATTAAAGATACTAAAATATTTGATGGTAGCCTATGATTAAGACATTACACTGCACAAAACCTTATGCAGAAGGAAATCCTAACCGACACGCTTTTGCTTTAAATATTGTGCAAACATTACAGCAGAATGAATTTTCGCAGTGGTTAGGTCAAATGCAGTTACGTCATAGCAACGGTATGTTTTGCACAATTTAAGGCTTTGGCTGATTCTTTTAGTAAGCTTCGTCCTCTGATTCTTCTTCTTCAGCAGTTTCTAGCCAGGTTAGTCACTGATTCACCTGGAACAAAGCCTTGCCTTTCCCTGGGAACTCTTGGGTCATATACTCTTTCCAAGCCAAGAAACCTTCTTCTTCAGTAATTTCCATGTCATAGAAGTGAACGAAAAAGCAGAGTAACATGCCTTTTGGGAAGTTGCTATTGTAGCAGTGCACCTGAAGAGCACAGAGGGCACTGACTTGTAGATCAACGTGATCATGAAGGAATTTCTGCATTACTGGCTTGAAGGAAAGAAGCAGTTGTTTTACCTGCTCTAACTGTTCTTTGGAAGGAGCAGAGGAAGAATCTCTTTCATCACTGGGCGGGTTTACTTCACTAGAAATGTACTGTAAGAAGCTAGTCACTAAGATGTTCACAAATCCTTTACCTACATGAAGTTTGGGAGAGATGTTATCTTTAATCCACTTATATATGGTTTGAGGGGATGATCCAACTTTATTTGCTTTAACAGTGCCTTCTCCAATTTGAGGAGTGGGAATAAGAAACTCAGTCCCTTTCCTCCCAAGATCTCCAACATGTGGTCCTTATTCCGATCAATTTCTGGGAGCATTTTCTGCATATTAACCTTGCTTTGTTGGAAAAGCTCTGTTAACCACTCTCAAACTTGTAATTTAGCTAATTGCTGAAGACAAAGTAAGAAGAGAGGAAAATGGGTGCCACTTTCCAGTGGTTGAGCTAGTTCTGAAATGCTCACCAGCTCCGAAATGATAGCATGAGCTGCAAACTGTGCTAAATATGATTTCACCAAGGGGATATCAATCTCCAGTTTGGGGCACTGGTCCAATACATTCAGGAAAGCCTGCATGAAGTTGTCACTTGTGGCCATCCCTTCCTGTTTGAGTAAACTGATCAAAGAACTTGCTTTTTCTTTATCTTCATCACTTCTATCTAGTGACAGGATGATTACTTTGCTTAATATCTCAGGGAGAAAGTGTTTAGGAGCCCTCATCTCTCTTACACCATTGACAGCTTCGTTTGCATTTCCACTATTCAGATAATTGGTTACAAGAGTTTTGGTTAGTTTAAGCAGTTCTTCCTTTGATGGTGGTGGCTTTTTACTGGTCTTGGCAGGCTTTTCCTGAATAAGTGGTGGATTAGTTTTGAGACCAAGCTGAGGTGTCTGTCCCAGAGGTGGTGTTTGAGTGTGTGGTGGTTGTGCACTAGGAGGAATCATAGTTATCTGGGGCTGAAGCTTTGGCACTTGATTTTTATTCATTAGGAAAGACTGAGCAGGCCTCAGGCTAATCTCATCTGCATTAAGCTGTCCTTTCTTAGAAAACTGAGGTGGCATATCCTTCGACTGTCCTTGCAGCTGGGATAAAATTCCCTGACTCTGGTTACGGTAGAGCTGGCTTAGACCCTGGCTTTTCATAAACTTGCCTCCCATCTCCCCAAACTGTGATTGTGTGGGAAGTATGATGTGTCCCCCATGGCCACTGAAGAGTTGATTTGAATGATGACGCCCCATAGTGGGTGAAAATCTATCCTGGGTAACTCCTGGACCAGTACCAATTCCACTACCTGGCATTTGTCCAAACATATCAGCAAGTCCTCCAAGTGGGTCCCTATCCATTGTCATCCTGAGTGGCATGAATGGTCCCTCCAGAAAGAAGTCACTTCTCATCCCTTGAGCCATAGGAGCAGTAATAAACACTCCTAGATCTTTTACTGCATCTTGACGGATTTGATTGATCATCTTTGGTCCATTGTCAAGAAAAGCCTTGCGAGGAACCCAATGGTGTTCTTTCAACTCTATGGTATGCTGCAGCAGGAAACGAATCCTCACCAGCAATTCCTTACTTAACATCAAGGAGCACATTTGGGCAAAGCACTGATCCATTAAGGACTTGGCTCTTTCCTGGTCTAATCTAGGTCCCACTGTCCTCATTATCTGACAGAGGCACTCTAAATCCTCTCCCATATCTTTGAGTTGGAGTCTCTTCTTTTTTTCCAAAAATGTTTTGGAAGGATAGATTCATAAATAAGATCAAGCTTTCCAAGTTCTCCAACGAATTTGATGTTCCCCAACATCTTGATCTTAGCAATGGCTCTCTGTTCCTCCTCCTCGGGGAGGAGGGGATTTTCACGCTTATCATAGATATCAACATTTCTGGTTCGGTTTTCAAATTCATCTTGTAATTTGGAAATTCAGAGGCATCTGAATGTTGTGCTTTGCTTCTGTACTGGCTGACCCTCTGCTGCTGGGCCATCAAAGTTTGGTTCATCTTCTGCCAATCGCAGACACAGCTGAGCATACAGGGAGCTATACTTTGGCTCTTCTAGGGCTTTGTCCACAATCAGCAGTATGACCCCTTTAAGGATGAGTTTAGACTCTACACCCACAATGAGGAGCTCAAGGCATAGCTTGTCAAACTTCTCAGGAGTAAGCTTACTTAGTATGCCTCTTACTTTCCTGAAGATTGCATCATGTCGTTCTTTTTCATTTGCGTAGTTGTTTGCTACGGAGTTGTCATCTCGTCTAGTGTTTCCTGCAGGAATCCATTTCTGCGCGTTTTGCCCTGGGGATTTCCCCAGGAACTCGCTGTTGCCAGCAGTCTTGAGATAGTGCTGAGGTGCACCCCTGCTTCCTCCTCCGCCAGAAGAAGCACTGAAAGGAGAAGCACCGCCTTCTGCAATCTCACTCTTCACTTTGGCAGCCTGACAACGAAGAATCTTCAAAAGAATAATATTAATGGATGGGGTAGGGAGGGAAGGGGATGGGAGAAATGAAAAACCTTCACGGAGAACTCAGCATTTGCCACTGCATTTGGCTCCTCAGGATCTGGTCATCGGGGTCGGGGAAGGGAGGGGGAGGGGAACAGAAAACAAACAAGGCAGAGGGAAGGGGAGGAAGGAGTCGCCCCTTCCAGCAATGTTATGTGATTTATGAAGGCATTTGAATTTCTGTAGTTTTATTTGTCTAATGAGGTAGGACTGGTGATTCTTTATTTCCTAAATTTGGGCCAGTCATGAAAATTTGTCCCCATAACTGATTCTTCTTTAGCCCCCTCTGCAGAGACATACACTGTTAATCAGCTTATTGTACTTTCCTTTTCCTTTCATTGTCTTTACTCCTTCCATCTGAAGTGTAGTTGTAATAAAGTCAGTCGAGCCTCCTGCAGGCTAATGTGGACTGGGAAATAATGGGTTACACCTATAAGGCCTCTCTAGCTTGCAAATGATAAGAATCCGTAATGACTATCCAGTTCATCAACATAAAAATAGAAATCTAATAGTATAAAACGGTTGTAAAGATAACCCAATGTCCCAGGCAAGGATTTAAAACACTTTTTTTCTTTTAAGTATAATTGATTTACAATGCTGTGTTAGTTTCTGGTGTATGGAAAAGTGATTCAGATACACATAAACACACACACATACACATATGATTCAGATATATATACACACACATACATATACACACATACATATTCATATATATATTATTTTTCATATTCTTTTCCATTATGGCTTATTACAGGATATTAAATATGGTTCCCTGTGCTATACAGTAGGACTCTGTTTAAAAAGCCTTTTTTAAAAAGCAGATGTTAACCCTCAAGAGGGAGCCATCTACCACTCAGTATAAAGGACTTAGTTGCCACAATAACCCTTTGTTCTGGACAAAAGTCTGATATGTTCACTGATTTCTACAATCAAAAGATGACTGCATGGTGAAATTAGGCTGATTTTCCTTACTGAGGCCCAATGGTCAGTAAGTGGTCAGAATGGCCAGTAGGGATATGGAGATCCTATGGGTCACAGGCAGGAGTGGAGGTACCACCAAATTGCAGCTCAGATTATCACCAAGAGAAAAGTTAATGGCTTTTAATCAAGAAAGTCAAGGGCTTCCCTGGTGGCGCAGCGGTTGCGCGTCCGCCTGCCGATGCAGGGGAACCGGGTTCGCGCCCCGGTCTGGGAGGATCCCACATGCCGCGGAGCGGC
>NC_041230.1:34645386-34661318 GCF_002837175.3 Physeter macrocephalus
GGGAGGCCCGCATACCCCAAAAAAAAAAAAAAAAAAAAAAAAAAAAGAAAGTCAAGATAAGTGGGCTTTTAAAGTAAGGGAAGCAAGAAATTGGAGACCTGTGGAGGACAAAAAAGAAAGGGGAGTAGCTGGAGAAGGGTTACTGTGCACATTTCATATTTAACACTCGATAATGCCTCTCCCTGTGGGTAAAAGCTAAATAAATTAGAAAATGTTAGTAGGATTTATCATGCATCATGCAAATAAAAAGGTTGGAATTCAGTCTGATGTGAGTTACTTTGAATTCTGAAACCACAATTTAATAGCTGCATGCTCTTTGCCTGCTTACTTAAGCTTGATAAGCTTCCACAGTCTCTACTTCTGAAGTAACAGGGAAATGCCTATGGTAAAGATTTCTTTTTTGTTTGTTTTGGCTTTCTTTGAATTACTAAGTGGCACAGAACAGATATAAATAATGCTATTTCTCTTTTCTGTCCCCTTCTTTCTTTCATCTGAATGGCACTGTGTTTGTACAATTCTGTAGTTAGCGTGATCAAACCTTCTGCAGATTTCACACTGTACACTTAGGAATACAAACCAAATTAAAGAGAAGAATGTGACAAAATTGCAATGGTGAGTGCGTGTGAGTGTGTGTGTGTGTGTGTGTTGTAAAAGTTGAAGGTATTGATTAAAAAGTCTCCATTTCTTAAATTATTTCTGGCTCAATTTTCTAAACTTTCAGGTACTTTTAAGATCTTTTCATTCTTAGGAATAAAACATTCATTTTTGCATACAAATAACTAGCTGGAGATAGAAGAATAGAGAAATATACTCAATAGGAATTAGTAAATTTAAGATAGTAATGAGCATAACATAACTATCTTCATCACTTTCATATACACTGCCTTCTTACACACCCACAATAATCAGGTGAGATAGGTAATTACTAGCCATACTTCACAGACAGAGATTATAAGACTCATCTTAAGGTCATAGAGCAAAAAGTTGCAGGCTCTCTAAATCTCACCTTTTCCTATAATATTGCTGCTGCCAAATGCAACAATATTTTCTTGTGTAAAAAGATCACATTTTAATTTCCCCTGATGTTACGAAAACACAAGTAGTAGAGAAGAATGTGGTTGACATTAAAACCACTGAAAACAAACTAAGCACTCTTTTTAGGGAATCTTTCCAATTTAGGAAAGCCCATAACTATAAACAAAGAAAGTACCATGGAGAAGAGAACGAGATAACAGTTACTATCTAGGAAATATTATCCAAAGTCTACTTGAATAGGCCTTCAGTCCCAGACAAGTCTACTAGTTGTGGGACTAACAGCAGTATACCCAAATGATAGAGTATCCAGGACAGTATGATGATACCTGCTTTAAGAGAAGTCATTTCCAAATCATTGAGCATTGAACAATGAAAGGTGAGCACTACTGGCATACCTGTTAGACTGAACAAACCCAGAACACAGCATACATGGATCAGATCTTTGCTATCTATAAATATTAAATTAAGCATTAAGTCTTGGACAGCTCTGGGCTTTCTGAGTATAGGCATTGTTCTTCAAGATAGGCATATGTAATACCATGTAGTATACAGAAAAGAAAAAATTAATCGGGAAAGGAAGATCTTAATCCCAGCTGATTAATTCTCTATGAAAAGTTATCTAAGGTCTCTGAACTGTCATTTACCTGAGATCAAAATCTCTGACCTGCCTACATCACAGAATAGTTAGGAATTATCATAGAACTAATATATCCCATATTGTGTAAAGAACAGACATTATAAGGAGGTGTGATTCTCAATACAAATTTAAAACTTCCTGTTGTTTCAATCCATCTAGCTCATTATATGTGAAACTTTTTAATACTAATTAATTTTATTATATTTATTTTTTTAAATTTGGAGCTCATGAATTACTTTTTTTCAATTAATTTATTTTTTATAGAGCAGGCTCTTATTAGTTATCTATTTTATACATATTATAATGTATGTATGCCAATTCCAATCTCCCCATTCATCCCACCACCACCATGCCACACCCCACTTTCCCCCATTTCTGTGCATATTTTTGTTCTCTACATCAGTGTCTCGATTTCTGCCTTGAAAACCGGTTCATCTGTACCATTTTTCTAGATTTCACATATATGCGTTAATATACGATATGTATTTTTCTCTTTCTGACTTACTTCACTCTGTAGGACGGTCTCTAGGTACGTCCACGTCTCTGGAAATGACCCAATTTCATTCCTTTTATGGCTGAGTAATATTTCATTGTATATATGTAGCACATCTTCTTTATCCATTTGTCTTTTGATGGGCATTTAGGTTGCTTCCATGACCTGGTTATTGAAAATAGTGCTGCAGTGAACATTGGGGTGCATGTGTCTTTTTGAATTATGTTGTTCTCTGTGTATATGCCCAGTCGTGGGATTGCTGGGTCATATGATAATTCTATTTTTAGTTTTTTAAGGACCCTCCATACTGTTCTCCAGAGTAGCTGTATCGATTTACATTCCCACCAACAGTATAGGAGGGTTACCTTTTCTCCACATCCTCATCAGCATTTGTGGTTTGTAGATTTTCTGATAATGCCCATTCTAACCGGGGTGAGGTGGTACCTCATTGTAGTGTTCATTTGCATTTCTCTAATAATTAGTGTTGTTGAGCATCTTTTCATGTGCCTCTTGGCCATCTGTATGTCTTCTTTGGAGAAAGGCCTATCTAGGTCTTCTGCCCATTTTTTGATTGGTTTGTTGTTTTTTTTAATATTGAGCTGCGTGTGCTGTTTATATATTTTGGAGATTAATCCTTTGTCTGTTGATTCATTTGCAAATATTTTCTCCCATTCTGAGGGTTGTCTTTTTTGCTTTGTTTATAGTCTCCTTTGCTGTGCAAAAGGTTTAGAGTTTCATTAGATGCCATTTTGTTTATTTTTGTTTTTATTTCCATTACTCTAGGAGGTGGATAAAAAAGATATTGCTGTGATTTATGTCAAAGAGTGTTCTTTCTATGTTTTCCTCGAAGAGTTCGGTAGTGTCTGGTCTTACATTTAGGTCTTTAATCCATTTTGAGTTTATTTTTGTGTATGGTGTAAGGGAGTGTTCTAATTTCATTCTTTTACATGTAGCTGTCCAGTTTCCCCAGCACCACTTACTGAAGAGACTGTCTTTTCTCCATTGTATATCCTTGCCTCCTTTGTCATAGATTAATTGACCATAGGTACATGGGTTTATCTCTGGGCTTTCTATCCTTTTCCATTGATCTATATTTCTGTTTTTGTTCCAGTACCATACTTTCTTGATTACCGTAGCCTTGTAGTAGAGTCTGAAGTCAGGGAGTCTGATTCTTCCAGCTCCATTTTTTCCCTCAAGATTGCTTTGCTACTAGGGATATCCTGTGTCTTCATACAAATTTTAAGATTTTTTGTTCTAGTTCTGTAAGAACTGCCCCTGATAATTTCACAGGGATTGCACTGAATCTGTAGATTGCTTTGGGTAGTATAGTCATTTTCACAATATTAATTCTTCCAATCCAAGAACATGGTAGGTCTCTTGATCTGTTTGTGTCATGTTTGATTTCTTTCATCAGTGTCTTATAGTTTTCTGAGTATAGGTCTTTTACCTCCTTAGGTAGGTTTATTCCTAGGTATTTTATTATTTTTGTTGCAATAGCGAATGGGATTGTTTCCTTATTTCTCTTTCTGATCTTTCGTTGTTAGTGTATAGGAATGCAAGAGATTTCTGTATATTAATTTTGTATCCTGCAACTTTACCAAATTCCTTGATAAGCTCTAGTAGTTTTCTGGTGGCATCTTTAGGATTATCTATGTATAGTATCATGTCATCCGCAAACAGTGACGGTTTTACTTCTTTTCCAATTTGTATTCCTTTTATTTCTTTTTCTTCTCTGATTGCTGTGCTAGGACTTCCAAAACTATGTTGAATAAGAGTGGTGAGAGTGTACATCCTTGTTTTGTTCCTTATCTTAGAGGAAACGCTTTCAGTTTGTCATCATTGAGAATGATGCTTGCTGTGGGATTGTCATATATAGCCTTTATTAGGCTGCGGTACGTTCCCTCTAGGCCCACTTTCTGGAGAGTTTTTATCATAAATGGGTGCTGAATTTTCTCAAAAGCTTTTTCTGCATCTATTGAGATTATCATATGGTTTTTATCCTTCAATTTGTTAATATGTTGTATCACATTGATTAATTTGCATATATTGAAGAATCCTTGCATCCCTGGGATAAATCCCACTTAATCATGGTGTATGATCCTTCTAATGTGTTGCCAGATTCTGTTTGCTAGTATGTTGTTGAGGATTTTTGCATCTATAGTCATCAGTGATATTGGTCTGTAATTTTCTTTTTCTGTAGTATGTTTGCCTGGTTTTGGTATCAGGGTGATAGTGGCCTTGTAGAATGAGTTTGGGACTGTTCGTTCCCCTACAATTTTTTGGAAGAGTTTGAGAAGGATGGGTGTTAGCTCTTCTCTAAATGTTTCATAGAATTCACCTGTGAAGCCATCTGGTCCTGGACTTTTGATTGTTGGAAGATTTTTAACCACAGTTTCAATTTCATTACTTGTGATTGGTCTGTTCCTATTTTCTATTACTTCCTGGTTCAGTCTTGGAAGGTTATACCTTTCTAAGAATTTTCCATTTCTTCCAGGTTGTCCAGTTTATTGGCTAGAGTTGCTTGTAGTAGTCTCTCACGATGCTTTGTATTGCTGTGGCATCCATTGTAACTTCTCCTTTTCATTTCTAATTTTATTTATTTGAGTGCTCTCCCTCTCTTTCTTGAGAGTCTGTCTAAAGTTTATCAATTTTGTTTATCTTCTCAAAGAACCAGCTTTTAGTTTTACTGATCTTTGCTATTGTTTTTTTGTTTCATTTATTTCTGCTCTGATCTTTATGATTTCTTTCCTTCTACTAACTTTGGGTTTTGTTTTTTCTTCTTTCTCTAGTTCCTTTAGGTGTAAGGTTAGATTGTTTATTTGAGATATTTCTTGTTTCTTGAGGTAGGACTGTATTGCTGTAAAATTCCTCCTTAGAACCGCTTTTGCTGCATCCCATAGGTTTTAGATCATCGTGTTTTTGTTGTCATTTACCTTTAGCTATTTTTTGATTTCCTCTTTGATTTCTTCAGTTATCTCTTGGTTATTTAGTAATGTATTTTTTTAGCCTCCATGTGTTTTAGTTTTTTACATTTTCTTCCCTGTAATTTATTTCTAATCTCATAGCATGTGGTAGGAAGAGATGCTTGGTATGATTTCAATTTTCTTAAATTTACCAAGGCTTTATTTGTGACCCAGGATGTGATCTATCCTGGAGAATGCGCCATGTGCACTTGAGAAGAAAGTGTAATGTGCTGTTTTTGGATGGAATGTCCTCTAAATATCAATTAAATCTATCTGGTCTATTGTGTCATTTAAAGCTTGTGTTTCCTCATTAATTTTCTGTCTGTATGATCTGTCCACTGGTGTATGTGAAGTGTTAAGTCCCCCAATAATATTGTGTTATTGTCAATTTCCTCTTTTATAGTTGTTAGCATTTGCCTTATGTATTGAGGTGCTCCTATTTGGGGTGCATATATATTTATAATTTTTATTTCTTTTTCTTGGATTGATCCCTTGATCACTATATAGTGTCCTTCCTTGTCTCTTGTAACATTCTTTCTTTAAAGCTATTTTATCTGATATGAGTATTGCTAATCCAGCTTTTTTTAAATTTCCATTTGCATGGAATATCTTTTTCCATCCCCTCACTTTCAGTCTGTGTGTGTCCCTAGGTCTGAATTGGGTCGCTTGTAGATAGCATAAATATGGATCTTGTTTTTGTATCCATTCAGTGAGACCATGTCTTTTGGTTGGAGCATTTAATCCATTCACATTTAAGGTAATGATCGACATGTATGTTCCTATTACCATTTTCTTAATTGCTTTGGGTTTGTTTTTGTAGATTTTTTTCTTTTGTGTTTCCCACTTAGAGAAGTTCCTTTAGCATTTGTTGTAGAGCAGAGCTGGTGCTGCTGAATCCTCTTAGCTTTTGCTTGTACGTAAAGCTTTTGATTTCTCCATCGAATCTGAATGAGATCCTTGCTGGGTAGAGTAATCTTGGTTGTAGGTTCTTCCCTTTCATCACTTTAAATATATTGTGCCACTCCCTTCTAGCTTGTAGAGTTTCTGCTGAGAAGTCAGTTGTTAACCTTATGGGAGTTCCCTTGTATGTTATTTGGCATTTTTTCCTTGTTGCTTTTAATAATTTTTCTTTGTCCTTAATTTTTGTCAGTTTGATTACTATGCGTCTCAGCATGTTTCTCCTTGGGTTTATCTTGCCTGGGACTCTCTGAACTTCCTGGACTTGGGTGGCTATTTCCCTCCCCGTGTTAGGGAAGTTTTCAACTATAATCTTTCCAAATATTTTCTTGGGTCCTTTCTCTCTCTCTTCTCCTTCTGGGACTCCTATAATGCAAATGTTGGTGCATTTTATGTTGTCCCAGAGGTCTCTTAGTCTGTCTTCATTTCTTTTCATTCTTTTTTCTTCATTCTGTCCTGCAGCAGTGAATTCCACCATTCTGTCTTCCAGGTCACTTATCTGTTCTTCTGCTTCAGTTATTCTGCTATTGATTCCTTCTATTGTAGTTTTCATTTCAGTTATTTTATTGTTCTTCTCTATTTGTTTGTTCTTTAATTCTTCTAGGTCTTTGTTAAACATTTCTTGCATCTTCTCAATCTTTGCCTCCATTCTTTTTCCTTGGTCCTGGATCATCCTCACTATCATTATTCTTTTTCTGGAAGGTTGCCTATCTCCACTTCATTTAGTTGTTTTTCTGGGGTTTTATCTTGTTCCTTCATCTGTTACATAGCCCTCTGCCTTTTCATTTTGTCTTTCTTTCTGTGAATGTGGTTTTCTTTCCACAGGCTGTGGGATTGTAGTTCTTCTTGCTTCTGCTGTCTGCCCTCTGGTCGATGAGGCTATCTCAGATGCTTGTCCCAGGTACCTGATGGGAGGGTCTTGTGGTGGGTGGTTCTGGGTGTTGCTCTGGTGGGCAGAGCTCAGTAAAAGTTTAATCCACTTGTCTGGTGATAGGTGGGGCTGAGTTCCCTCCCTGTTGGTTGTCTGGCTTGAGGTGACCCAGCACTGGCACCTACAGGCTCTTTTGTGGGGCTAATGGGGGGGACTCCAGCCACCCCCCCACCTCTGAAGGAGACCCTCCAACACTAGCAGGTATGTCTTGTTCAGTCTCCTATGGGGTCACTGCTTCTTCCCCCTGGGTCCTGATGTGCACATTACTTTCTGTGTGCACTTCAGTAGGGGAGTCTCTGTTTCCCCCAGTACTGTTGAATTCCTGCAATCAAATCCCACTAGCCTTCAAAGTCTGATTCTGTAGGAATTCCTCCTCCCATTGCTGGAACCCCAGGTTGGGAAGCCTGATGTGGGGCTCAGAACCTTCACTCCAGTGGGTGGACTTCTGTGGTATAATTGTCCTCCAGTTTGTGAGTCACCCACCCAACAGATATGGGATTTGATTTTACTGTGATTGCGCCCTGTTACCGTCTCATTGAAGCTTCTCCTTTTTCTTTGGATGTGGGGTATATTTTTTGGTGAGTTCCAGTGTCTTCCTGCTGAATACCGTTCAGCAGTTAGTTGTGATTCCGGTGCTCTCACAAGAGGAAGTGAGCACACGTCCTTCTATTCTGCCATCTTGAAGCAATCTCCTGAAACTTTTTTTTTAAATTGGAGTAAAACTGCCTTACAATTTTGTGTTAGTTTCTGCTGTACAATGAAGTGAATCAGCTATATGTATACTTATATATCCCCTCCCTCTTCGATCTCCCTCCCCCTCTCTCCCCCGATCTAGGTCATCAGCGAGCACCGAGCTGAGCTCCCTGTGCTGTACAGCAGGTTCCCACTAGCTATCTATTTTACACATGGTAGTGCATTTATATCAAACTTAATCTCCCTATTTGTCCCACCCTCCCCTTCCCCTCCTGCGTCCACATGTCTGTTTTCTATGTTTACATCTCTATTCCTGCCCTACAATTAGGTTCATCTGTACCATTTTTCTAGATTCCACATATATGCGTTAATATACGATATTTGTTTTTCTCTTTCTGGCTTGCTTCCCTTTGTATGACAGACTCTAGGTCCATCCCCATCTCTATAAATGACCCCATTTCATTCCTTTTTATGGCTGAGTACTATTCCATTGTATATATGTACCATTGTTCATTCACTTAGCATATATGTCTTGAACATCTACTCCATTGCAGAAGCTGTGGTACGCCCTTGAAATTTGTTTTTAGAAAAACTGTGTTCAGTAAATAATTCTTAGTATATTTATATTTGCTGCCAAAAAAGTGCAGATACTAAGAGACATTTTTCAGGGCATCTTTTGGGTCATATGTTTAAGGTGAAGGGAGAGTGGGATGGAGAAGGAGACACTAGACCTTTGAGGATAGTGGAAAAGTTTTAAAATAGTTATGGAGAATGAGAAAGAAGTAAGATAAGAGGAAGGTAAACAAAGCAACATTGCTAGATTGTTGAGGATCCATTTGGTTTTGGTAACCATTAATTTACAGTCAAATCAATACATTGCTGTGTTCCTGACACCTATAGACCCCGTCGGTACAGTTTCAGAAAATCAGCTGCAGTACATTGTGTAGAATATATGATCGTATGAAGATCTTTAAGATGTCAGAGTATAGTAGTTTAATTGCAAGATGATGAAGAGAAAGCAGATGAAATGAAGTTGTGTGATGCCAACTGTGTCGATTGCTTTAAACTTTTTTTCTCTAGGTTACTCACAGCAACTCCATGCTGTATGCATTGTTCCATCATTGCTACATATGATATGAAATTCAGGAGAGTTAAGCAACTGGCCCAAGGTCACAAGTGACAAGAGCCAGGAATAGCACCATATTGGCCCCTGTCCTAAATACATGCTATTTTCTCCCTCTGTACTGTCTCTCTATAATGGGCATGCTTTATATTACTCTACAGAGTAAAATCCCTATGTGCACTTTGCCTCAAAATGGCAAGAACACCTATCCTCCAAAATGTTCTTTAGGAGGCAGGGCCTTATCTCTTCAAGGTTTGTGCAAATATATGGTTGATGCCTGCAGTTCTTTTCCACAAAGCATGAAGAAAGTGGCCTTAGAATGAGAGGTTTTGAAGACAGGCATTTTCTATCATTTGCCTCTGCTCTGAAAGGCCCTTGAAATGCCCTGTAGAGCATGAGATTTTGAGCATGACCACATTTTGACAGACCTGCCAGGATACATTAGCCGCAAACACTTCCTCTGGGTTGACCTACTGACCTGATTAGTGGCTTGGCTCAAAATTATCCATCTGGAAGCTGAAGCGTGTCTGCCAAACACAACGGTCAGAGTTTTGGCAGGGTTGAAATTGAGCTGTTCTTTCTAATGATGCCTTGCTAACAGGTTCATTTACCTCCTATGACCACTTCTTGAATGTTATAGTAATGTCATGCTTGGTGGGGTGGAAAACACATAAGCTTTGGAACTGAATAGACTGGAGTTTAGAGTCTGAACTGATTTAACCACTTAATAGTTTGTCAATTACAGTACCACCTTGAGGCCCAGTTTTTTAAATCTGTAAAGTGGGGACAATGATTTCTCTCTCGTGGAGTTGTTTTGAGCATTAGAGATAGTGCCCTGCGGTACAATTAGGAATCATTTATTGAACCTTTATTGTTGAAAGGCATTATGTCACATGCTCTAAAAGATTATCTTATTTCATTCGGAAAATGCCACATTCCTTAAGCATTATTATTATCCCAACTTTAAGAATGAAGAAATAAAGGCTAGATGCGTAAACTTATTTGCCTTATATGACAACCTCACAAGTAGAAGGAGTAGAATTTGGTGTTAGTAGACAGACTTCAGAATTTCTATGATTTGTCACCAGGTGTAACTGCCTCCTAATGCCATTGTTGAACTTGCAATCTCCTGGTTTGGGGGATTGGCTAGAGATCACCCACCAAAATATCAAATGACAGGGGTAAAAGTTTCAGAAAGGTTTACTAGATATATCTCATATCATTTAGTACTCAATATTATTGTAAGAATGACAAAGAAATACCTTAACTGATCTGCTGTAGTCCTCATCTGCCCTTAATTGTGCTGGGATTCCTATAGGAAGTGTACTGGAGGAATTACCAGAGCTCAAAGTGATTTACCATTCACTAGGTAAACATTTTGCGAAGTCTCTATTGATGTTCATTATCTTTAAAGTGTGTCCCTTTGTTGGTAGATGAATTAAATACGGGAAGCTGTGTTTAAAGTATACATTTTATACTGAAACAACATTTTCCAAAAGGAAACACAGACCTATTTGGGGAGTGTGTGTGTGTGTGTGTGTGTGTGTGTGTGTGTGCCTGTGTGTGGGCACAGGTGTGTACATTGTGTGTGGTGCTCTTGGTTTGCCTAATAAGGGAGTCTGTCTGCTAAGACTTGTCCTCTTTAAGATGTACTGTAATAAAGATTCTGCTTTGGACAAATTGAGCCAAGAATATGAACAAAATGAATAAAATGTCATAGTTAATGTAGCATATTTCCAGAGGTATCAAAAGAAGCACCAAAGGCATTAAGTGACTGGAAGTATTCTCTGTAAACTTACTATAAAGAGATTTCAAATCTAAACTCTTTTGACAATCTATCAGGAACTTGACTTAACCCGCCTCTAATTTTAAGTAAATATTTGCAGTAGAGGCCAAGTATTATGTCCCCCTTTTGTGGAAAAAAACATCAGGATGAAGACTTCAACTGTGTTTGGCAAATGAACACTATCTTACTGAGAAATGCACCCAGCACTGCCACTGACTTGATGCATTTATAACCTTGAACAAACCATTTAACCTAGGGCACTGGGAATGAAGCACTTATTTGTCAATTGAGGGGTTTTAATTACGTGATTGAAGGAGAAAAATTATAAAGGAAAAAAACAGCTTTAATGATTTGAGGCTCAGATCTCAGCACTACTGCTTCCTACATGTATCCCCATCTATAAAAAAGAAAAATTTTATAATTAGAGTGACATGAAGGTGAGTTCACATAACACATATGACTTGACAAAACATAAGTAATCAATAAATACCACTTCTCTTTCTTTTAATATCTCACCCTCCACAATTTCACAATTTTATAATTCTAAACCTAGGGAACCAGAAATCTTGATTTTCATGGGAAAGTCACTTAAATTCCTTGGGTCTCACTTTCAACATAAATATAATGAGAAAATTAGATCAAGATTGTGAAAGAGGTTTCAATCCCTCTCATGCATTGGTAATGGCCTTCTGGAAGATTCTGTTGAAAACTTTTAAGGCTATGTGGAGACTCTATAGGAAAAAATGCTGTTATTAATAAGTCTGCCAAGACACAGGCAGGCCACATACACTCCATCCTGGGATAGTGATTTATACTACTCTCCCCAGACTTTAAAGTAAAGGGTTGTGGAATTTGTTGAAGCTTGCCACTGGAAATCGAGTTTAAAAGAAAAATGATGTATTCCTTTAGTCATAGTACAGTGACAAGATGATGTCATAAACAGATATTAAACAAGACACATATAATGCACTGGAGCCTGTGCTAGGGTTAGTGAGAGACATAAATTTGAGAAAAACATCCTGTCTTCCAAGAACAAACTACTATTTACTAAGGCTTAATTAATGGGCCTATAGATTTTTAGGCATTTCAGTATTAAAGCACCAGTGATGGTCATGAGTATCCTCATGCTTACAGAATAAATTTGCAAGCACACTAGAAAGAATATGTCTACTAATTATAGGATTAACTATATTTAGATTTAATAAGCATTTTCATGTGCCTGATACTGGGTTAAACTCAACACCTCATTTAACCTCACTATAAATGATGAATTAGGTAACACTGTGAATTAATGTGTTTATAAACTAAAGCTTAGAAAGGTAGAGGTATGGGTCCAAGGTCATACAGTATACATTGGAGCAAAGACTTGAAGCAAGTCCTGCTTGCCTGTAAGTTGGTTGTTTTTATACACAGTTTAAAATTCCATCTTATTAAAATGTCATGGACTGATCTGTGACAGAAGGGCATAAATATGCATCATAGCTACCCAGTCAATGGCTGAAAGAGCACTTTTCCCTCTGATTTTTTAAGCCTCTCAATAAAAATGAAACAAAGTAAAAATGTTATCTCCAACATTACTATGAAAATTTAAAATTTATCAAGAAATATATTTTAGGTATATAAATTAAAAGTGAAAAGGAATCCAGAGAGATCTAAGCAAGTCTCTTAATTTCACAACTGGGGAAAAAACAAACACAACAAAAGTAAAACTTTCAAAAGTGATCAAAAGCTAGTCAACTGGCTCTTTTTCTGAACTCCTTCAATTTCACCACACTCGACTAGGCTGTTGATGATTTCATTTACAACCTGAGTGAGAGGTGAATGCGTTGAGAATTTCTAGTCCTGTAAGAACTGGGACTTATCTAGTTTCCATTCCCAGGACTTGGCACATTGGACAAAAAAAAAAAAAAAAAGAAAAAGTGTGCTCAAAAGCAGAACAAAGAGAAGAATTGCATAGGTCAAATTAATTTGAGTTTTGCCTTGAAGGGTGTCTGGGAAGAAAGTAAACAAAACAAACAAAAACATACAAGTAAAAAAGCAACAAAAAACCCTCAAAAACCACACATAAGTTAGGGCAGAATATGTTAAAGGAGAGAAGCCAAGATAGAAGCATATATGGCTATTAATATCCATGGCCACAAGAGCTGAGAGCACTCATTGTGGAGTGTACTACAAAGTGAGTCTGTGCAAATCAAAGAATTCAATGGAGAATATTAAAACAGCAGCAATACCATTAGAGCAAAGAAGTCACATTTAAAACACAGTCTGCCCCCTGGACAAGTAATCAACACAAAGACACAGCATTAATTCATCTGATAAATGAAACTGTGAGCTTCTAACTTGTCCTAGGCACTTTGCCTGGTGCTGTGTATATGATGGTGAATCAAACAGATTTATGTGCAGAGAACTTGACTGAGATCCTATCTCTACACTCATCGGGCTAGACTTTGTCTCAAATATGACAGAGATATTAAGTTTCTACAATTAGGGCCAGATTATCAGGACTGTTTACTGTATAGTTAGCCCTCAGAGTTTTAAAGCAGTGGTCTTGATCAGCCCAGACTAGAGTCACAGGATTGAGGCCTCTCTAGTCTACACTAAGGGCCTGGGGGCCCCAGCAGGAAGAGAAATCAAGGGTAAGAGATCATAAGATACTAACAATGCAGTAGTATATTTATTACTCTATTATAAAATAGTCATTCTGAGTTGTTGCTGTCGTAAACTGAACTTAATGAAATGTTTCTGAGTTCTAAGGTTTAATTAGAATCTGGTTCTGTATTAGTGTATGAAATGAACTTTATGCTCACATAAGGATCTCAAATAATGAGTAACCATCCAAGAAATTGAATTCTCCCTGATAAAATAAAAATGGTCATTTCAGTTATAATATGGATCTTAGATCTGGATTAGAGATCATTTTGTTCAACTCCATCATTTTACCATGAAACATCTGAAGAATATGGAAGGTAGAGGGCTTGTTTAAGGTCACATAACTACTTGGAGGGGCAAGGATCTTATTCTCCTGGTTTTCTAAATGAATTTTTCCATCAGACACCATTACATATGTCAAAACCATCACTATTTTCTCATTTCCCAAGATCAAAATGAGACATACTTTAATCCTCCATTTCCCTCTTTCCCTCTAGCTCTTCACTTGACTAATTTACTAAGAATCAAAACCATCAACGTCTCCCTCATGCAGATTTTGTTCCCCCTAGTCTTAACAATATTAGTAACATCAAAACAACCCTAGCTAATACTACCTCTTTTTCTCTTCAATCCAGTAAAAATACTTTTATCACTAGGGACAGGGTGGCTTCCTAAAGAAAAATGGGGCAATTCCCTGAGAATATGAGAAAAGCAATCTTAGGCAGGAAAAGAACAATATTTGGAACTATAACATATTTGCAAAATCAATTTTCCTGACATACATCTCTAATCATATAATTTGCCTACTCCACAACTTTCAACATCTTCTAATTGCCAAAGAAATTAAGTTGTAATTTATCATTCTGCTATTCAAGGACTCCCCAACACTGACTGATCTATCTTTTGAGCTATTTCCCCTATTTTGCCCTGTAGCTCTAAAATCTATACTGTGATTTGACTGTGTGGTCTTCAAGTTTGTTACCCATAATGTCCACCTTTACACGTTGAACACTGAAAGTAGTCAATATTCATGCAGTTAAATAAACAGGAGAAAAGAGCTGGTGATTCTGCCAGAGTTTATATCCCATTATAAATTAACACAGAAACATCATAGTTTGTTAGATTGTTTTTCAAAGTTTGTCTAGGGATGCATTGCCTCTATGTGAATAATTAGTGGTTCTCAGTTTGCAAAACTGAGGGCCAAGATCTTGATCACAAGTTGCACCGTTAGTGTGAAGAGACTCATTAGTCATAGCCTAAGGCTGCCCCTCATATTCTGCATGCCACCTTGCCCTCAGTAGGTACACAGGCATTATTAATATTTGTAGTGGTCAGGGCAATGTACTTTGCAGCTGGAAGACCAGGATTAGAGTTTCAATTTTGATAGCCAGCAGATATGTAATGTTTGAAATGTGATCTCTGTAAGGGAAATTCTCCACAGCTGAAGAATAAAAGGTTGGACACAATAGCCTCTATGTTTTATTTAATTCTGTAATCTTATTACAATAATTACAAATTTAAAGTAATATTCAAACTCAAAAATGCTTTTTCACTGGAGAGTATTATTGGGGAAGGACCCTTGCAAAATGTCAAAACTAGCTTTCTTTTAACATGGTAATTCACCGACATAGGAATATATAAATTAGAATTGGCATGTCTCTTTGGTGACACAAACCTGGTTTAAATAGAAAAATAATTACCTAACCTAACCTCTTCATGAAAAATTGTGTAGAAGAAATTAAAAGACATGGATAAAAATAACCAACATATAGTAGACATAGTAGCTTCCCCTTAACTACCTCTTCTTTCTCTCTCTCTCTCTCCCTCTCTCTCTCGCTCTCTTTTTCTCTGTCTAGGGATCATATATTTCACATATGAAGTATGATTTGCTATAAGATTCAAAAAGTATTTTCCTGACATAAGTGTGAGAACTCATGCGAAGCAGATATGAAAGATGGCAGAAGTGAAAGGTGCTTGGTAACTTGGTAACTGGTAATTCTTTTCAATGTATGTTGACCCAGACTTACTATTTAAAATATGAGTGCCTGTCACATGTTTTCCAGATACAAGGGCTGTACTGAAAAAAAAAATTAAAGAGCACACACTGATAATTTGATTTGTCTTTGAGATGTGTGCTGTATGAATCTCCCAATGCTCAAAATTTTCTGATCATCACACTGGGTAGACAAATGAAAATATTAGTTTGTTTGTTTTCCTTGGGGGAAAATACAAATGAAAAACATTTCTTCTAGAGGAACTTGGGCATGGGATCAGGGGTGGGTAAAATTGGGCCATACTGGCACTTCAGAAAAACAAATCTCTGAGTAACTATACAGTGATAGCCAATAGCTCATGCTATTTTGGATGCTCTAAGAATAGTAGCTCTTATTCTTATTGACTTGAAATAGATAGTGATAGTTTACGCACAATCCAATGGCAACATATAGAGGGCTTCTTTTAACTCAGGGCTGTACCTTGCCAATAGAAGGATTAATTGAGATTTTTCTTCCAAATCTGTCAATCAGGTTCCCACGTTAACTTAATACCACAGCTTAACAACATATTAATGAATTTATTCCTATACTATGTGCATTTACACACACACATACACACACATATATATCCTCTCTATGTATATATATATATATATATATATATATATATA
>NC_041230.1:34665076-34710282 GCF_002837175.3 Physeter macrocephalus
ATATCCTCTCTATGTATATATATATATATATATATATATATATATATACATACACAAACATGCATACATACTTATTGCTGTGGTTAAATACTTTATGATGTATTATAACTCTACTATCACTCTAAATCATGTGTGTATCTGCATTAAAGTAATGAAATTGTTCATATACTGTGTGTATACACATATGTGGTAAGTAGATACATTGCTCATTTTATATCAGTGAAAAGATACTTAGCATTAGATGCAGTAGGAAAATCACACTAAATGATTATTTTTATTAATTAGATAACCATCTAACTGTAGTTGTACCTTATCGTTAAAATTATCTTCAAGAAAACAAGTTTAGAAAGTTAACAGGTAAATCTAATTACAATGGACTGCTTCCTGGCACTGTTTTGGGTTAGCATAATGGTTGATTTCTCTAACATGCAAATAAATCATTAAAATCATCAATACTGTTTTATATCATATTAATGAAAATAAAGAATAATCTCTGTAGTAATTTTGTTGAGGAAAAATACAAATACAGGTGAAATATAAAACTAAATTACAGAAACATATTTTTACTATTAAACAAAATGGTACGTTTTAGCAAAACTACATCATCAAGCATATTAAGTTATAGATATCACAATTTTATTGATTATGTTTTTTATAAACTTTTAATTTAGAGTAGTTTTAGATTTGGGAAAATTTGTGACGATTGTTTAGGGAGTTTCCATATGACTCACATCCAGTTTCTCCTATAATTAATGATTCACATGGCACATTTTTACAACTAATAAACCAATATTGATACATTATCATCAACTAAATTTGGGGTATTATTCAGATTTCTTTAATCTTTGCCTAATTTTTTTTTTCATGTCCCAGGATTACATCCAGATTGCCATATTACATTTACTAGTCATGTATCTTTAGATTCCCTTAACTGTGGGAGTTTTACAGAATTTCCTTGTTTATGATGACCTTGACAGTTTTAAGAAATAACGGTCAGGCATTTTGTAAACTGTACCTCAGTTGGGATTTGTCTTTTATTTTTCAAGTTTATAGTGGGATTATGTGATTTTGTGAGGAAGACCAGAAATAAAGTGCCCTATTCTTCACATCATTTGAAGGGTACTTACTACTGACATGACTTATCACTATTGATGTTAACCTTGACACCTGGCTAAGGTAGCATTTATCAGTTTTCTCCACTGTGAAGTTACTCTTGTTGAACCCTTTCACATTGTAGCCTTTGGAAAGAAATCAATCCTTGAGGCACAGCCCACCTCCCTGATGGCAAAGCATCTGCATAAATTATCTGAAATTATGGATGATAGATTTTTCTATTCTCTATTTATTTGTTTATTCAATGATTTATTAACATCAGAATGAATTCATGGATACTTATTTTATACTTTGGGTTATAATCCAATAAAATTTTATTTATTTTGTAGCTCAAATTGTTCCAGCTGTGGTCACTCACTGAGAGCTCTTCCAATTGGTTCCTGTGTCCCTTTGACATATTCCCATTATTGTGTGTGTTTATTTGTTTTAAGTACTATTTCATTTTCTGCACTGCAAGATACTCAAGGCCTCTTTTTTGTATATCCTACCCTAGTCCTAGATTCAGCCAAATCTCCAAGAAGGCCTGTTTCCTCTTATTGTAAGAATCATATTAGAAGCCAAGATTTAAGTACTAGGTGTGCTTGTAGCTACTGAGGTGTTAATGTTTCAAGACCCTTCAAGCTGAAAGAACAAGAAATATGTGTTTATATTAACCTATATATATATACATATCTATAAATATTTCTATATGTAACCAATTCTATCTATACTAAGCTAAACACGAATTTATACTGATGAATCTAACTGTAATCCATTACCACATAGATTACCTCCTTACTTTAGTTTTTCTATAAATTTTCACTCTAGCAGCAAGAAACCTGGCTTTCACCATCAGCCATCCATTTGCTTAATTGTGCAATTCTGGTATACATATATAACAGTATCAGAATTGTTAACCAGTATGCCTGAAGGAAATAACTTTAACAACTCGACTACAGTGTCTGTGTACAGTTTCTTTTGCCTTTAGTCTTAGGCTCCGGTCATGTCCAAAATTATTTAAAGCAAAAATATTTTCCCCCATCTCATTCAGTGAAGTTGTTTCTTACATATATGATACAGTTAGACTGCTTTGTCCCATTCTACATTTTGTCCTGGGACACTATGATTTATGCATATTTTAAATTTGTATACACCAAGTTTCAATTTTTATGCTATAAAGTTCTAGGGCTTTTCACTAATGCACAGTGCCATGTACTTATCATTACAATATAGAATAGTTTCATTACCCTAAAAAAAATTAGGGAATTTTTTGCTTCACTTATTTAGCCCTCTTCACCTCTCTCCTCTCTGGCAACCTCTGATATTTTTAACACCTCTATAGTTTTGCCTTTCTCAAAATGTCATATATTTGGAATGAAATGGGATGTACCTTTTCAAACTTAATTCTTTTACTCAGCATTTGCTTATGAGCTTAATCTGTATCTTTTCATGGAGTGATAGTTCATTTCCTTTTACTGCTGAATAATATTCCATTGTATAGATATACCATAGATTAACAATTCGCCTGTTGGAAACCTTCTTGGTTGCTCCCGGTTTGGGGCATTTACAGTTAAAGCTGTTACAAACATTCACTTGCCCGTTTTGTACAGGCATAGTTTTCACCTCAGTTGGGTAAATACCTAGGAGCACAACTGCTAGATTGAACGGTAAGACTGTTTATAACTTGTAAGAAACTACCAACCTGTCCTCCAAAGTGACTCTATCAGTTGGCATATCACCTCCAGCAATGATTAACAGTTTTTCTTGCTTTCAATACTTACCAGTAAACAGTACTGTTTGTTTTGTTATGTTTTTTACATTTCAGCTACTCTAGTATGTGGGCAGTGGTATCTCACTGTTGTCTTATTTTGAAGTCCTATAATGTTAAATCATGTTATGTGTCTTTTCAAATGTATTTGACATTTGTATATCTTCTTTGTAAACATGGTTGTTTAGACCTTTTCCTCATTTTTTTTGTTTTGTTTTTTTTTTGTTTTTTTTGGCGGTACACGGGCCTCTCACTGTTGTGGCCTCTCCCGTTGTGGAGCACAGGCTCCGGATGTGCAGGCTCAGCGGCCATGGCTCACAGGCCCAGCCGCTCCGTGGTATGTGGGATCTTCCCGGACCGGGGCACGAACCCGTATCCCCTGCATTGGCAGGCAGACTCTCAACCACTGCGCCACCAGGGAAGCCCCCCTCATTTTTTAATTGGGTTGTTTTCTTATACTTGAGTGTTAAGAGTTCTTTGAATGTTTGAGATTAAAATACAAAACAAACAAAAGTTACCAGATAGTGTTTTGCAAATACTAAACTTCCAACCTATGACTTGTCCAACCTATGACTTGTTTTTACAGTCTCTTAACAATGTCTTTCACAGAGCAGAAGTTTCTAAGCTTAATAAAGTATAAATTATTTTTTCATGGGTAATGCTTTTGGTGTTGTATCTAAAAACCCATGGGTAAACCCAAGGTCATCTAGATCTTCTCATGTTTTCCTCTAGAAATTTTACAGTTGTGTGTTTTAAATTTAAAATCTATAACCCATTTTGAGGCAGTTTTGTAAAACGTCTGCTTGTCTGGTTTATATTCATTCTTTTTCACATGCACATCCAATTGCCCCAGCACCATTTATTGAAAAAATATCATTTCTTCATTGAATTGCCTTTTTTCCTTTGTCAAACATCAGTTGACTACGTTTCTGTGGTTCCACCTCTGGGCTTCCTTTTCCATTCCATTGATTTATGTGTTTATACTCTCTTGATTATTGTAGCTTCATACTAAGTTTTGAAGTCAGGTAATGCCATACTAAGTTTTGAAGTCAGGTAATGCCAGTTCTCCAATTTGTTCATAAAGCATCATGTTGGCTACTCAAGGTCATTTGTCTTTCCATATAAACTTTGGAGTGAGTTTTTTGATATGTACAAAATAATTTGCTGGGAGTTTGCTTGGAATTACATTGAATCTATAGATCATGGTCAAAGGAACTGACATCTTAACAATATTGACTCTTCTAATTGATGAACATGGCTATTTCTCCATTTATTTATATCTTTGATATTGTTTTGAGTTTTGTAGTTTTCCACATACTATATATACATCCTGCACATATTTTGTTTGATTTATACATAATCATTTCATTTTCTCAGTAATGTTGTAAGAGGTATGCTTTAGCTAAGTTAAGAATATGAAAAAAATTACTTTCACTTATTCCTTCTCTGATGCTTGCCCTTTCTTTACATACATTCAAGTTTCTGACCTATATCATTTTCCTTCTCCCTGAAGAACTACTTCTAACATTTACTTCAGGTCATACATGCTTGTGATGAATTCCCTCAGTTCTTATTTGTCTGAGAAAGGTTTAATTGCTCCTTTATTTTTGGAGGACAATTCACTGGATAATAATTTTAGTTTGGTAAGTTTTTTCAATACTTTAAATATTTGTGGATAAAGAATGTTGCCTGCCATATCAGTAAACAAAGGATGTTGCCTGCCAACAATCCATCAGCCACTGCAGCCAGCAAAGATGCACCCTGAGGGGAATTCAGGATGGAGAAAAAGAGGATACTGGCCCTACACAGTTAAGATGCATATCAAAGGAATAATTTCAATAAGCCTAAACTCTTGCATCTTCCCCTGTACAGAAAAGCACTAACATCATTAATTTAAGATGTCTGGGGTTTTTTTGTCCCTTACCTCTTTGGAACAGTTCCTCAGAGTTATTTGAGGGGCTGCTTCCTGGCTATCGTCTTCAGTAATGCTCCATATAAAACATAATTTCAACTTTTAGGTTGTGTATTTTTTTTTTCAATCAATGTATTTCACTCCATTTTCTTTTTTCTTATCTGGTTTCTGCTAAGAATTTCACTGTAATTTTTATCCTTGTTCATGAATAGGTAAGTTAGTTTTTCCTCCTCTCTGGCTTCACCAGGATTTTTTTCTTTTTGGTTTTCTGCTGTTTGACTATGATATGCATATGTGTAGTTTTTTGGTTTGTTTATTTCTTTGGTTTTGCTTTGTTTTTATTTATCCTACGTGGTGTTTTCTGGGGTTCCTGAATATGTGATTAAGTGTGTGTCATTAATTTTTAAAGTTCCAAGTCATATATATGTTTTGCTCCATTCTCTTTTTCTTCATATTCTGATATTGCAGATACACATATATTACACATTTTAAAATCATCCCAGAATTCTTAGGTGTTCTGTTTAATTCTTTTTTTCTCTTTGTATTTCAGTTGGGAAGTTTACACTGACCTATCTTCAAACTCACTGATTCTTTTCTTGGCCATGTCCAGTGTACTGAGGAGCCCATTAAAGGAATTCTTCATTTCTGTTACAAGTGTCTTTGATTTCTAGCATTTCCTTCTGATTATTTTTTTAGAGTTTTCATCCCTTGGCTTTCATTAACCATCTGTTCTTGCATGCTGTCTACTTTTCCATTAGCGCCCTTAACATATTAATCACAGATATTTAAAATTCCCTATTTGATAATTCCAACATCTGTGCCATTTCTGAGTTTGGAGCTAAGGTTTACTTTGTCTACTCAGACTGTTTTTCTTTTATTTTTTTCTTGCTTTTGTCATGCCTCATAATTTTTTTTGTTGAAAGATGGACACGTATTAGGATGGTAAATAAGGTACGGAGGTCCTTGGTGTGAGAAGCTATTTTAATCTGGTTAGAAGTGGGCTTTTTAAATATCTGTCATGGCTGTAGTTCCCAGCGGCTTCAAATTTCTCTAGCATCTTTCTTTCTGTTTCCTCTTTTGATTGTGGTCTTTCCTACATAAATCTCCTCAGAAAGAGTTTGTGTCTTGCACCTCTTTCAGTTATAATCTCTCCTATTACACTGGAGCTCTATTAGCACAGTAGTAAGGCATGGAGGAGGGGAAGCATTCTATATACTTCTTATTAACTCCTAATCTTTTAGTAGCCCTCTGTGGGCTATGACATTCACAAATGTTTCTCAGCTTTTTGTTTCCCTTTGGTGACACAGGAAGACTAGAGTGGGCTGGAGCGGTGTATTTTCTTTTCCCCCCACATTAGATAAAGTTCTGATAAAGATGTTTCTCCTGGAGAGTAAGCCTTTGCTGTAAAGACTGCTCTGGGAGTATTTCAGGAGAATTATTCTTCCCATCTACCTATCAGAGTCAAGAAGGGATCTTTCTCAGATCTTTACCTTAAGAACCTGGTGGGGTTCCTGGAGGTAAAACCCGCAAAAGTGTGGAAGTCACTCTAAGACGGCTCCAAACCCGGGAGTTTCTCATTCTTACGCTACTCCCCACTCAGCCTCCAGCAATTTATCAAAATTATCATTTAAGTCTTTCTACCAGTTTATCGCTTCAGCAACTTCTACTCCAAGTAAACAGATTTCAACTGTGACTCTCTGGATTCACCTGCCTCCCCAGATTTTGGGGTGGCAGTTTGCTCTGTGAACTCAACTCTCTGATGTGTCTAAAAAAGCTATCCTACATAACAATTTTTACTCTCCTATTTCTAATGCACTAGGATTGACAAGGAGATCAATAAGGCACAAACTGGAAGCAACTTAAGGTCTTTCTCCTCAAATCACCAAACCTATCAATGATTCTATAAATTCTTCTCCCTCCCATATCCAGGTCTAGAAACAGCCTCTTGTCAAGGCCATTCCAACACCTAGTCTCCCATCTCCTCACTCTGATGCCCTCCCTATCCAACTGTTAGAAATATTGACTGGTCTGTGGGAACAGAAATCAACTCTTGAGTGTTCGTGTACTTCTGAAAATTTACTGTTTATGACAGCCATTATGCCTGGACTTTTTTATTATTAAGATTTTACATTTTAGAGCAGTTTTAGGTTCACAACAAAACTGCAAGGAAGCTACAGAGATCCCCCGTGTATCCCCTGCCTCCACACGTGTATCCCCTGCCTCCACACGTGTATAACCTCCCTCATTATCAACATCCCCCATTAGAGTGGTACACTTGTAACACTGATGATCCTACATTGACACATCATAGTCACCAAAAGTCCATGGTTTACATTATGATTTACTCTTGGTGTTGTATATTCTATCAGTTTGTACAAATATATAATGACATGTATCCATCTTTATGGTATCATATAGAGTATTTCACTGCCCTAAAAGTCCTCTGTGCTCTGCCTATTCATCCTTCCCCTTTGTCCTCCCTAACCCCTGGCAACCACTGATTTTTATGGTCTCCATAGTTTTGCCTTTTCCAGAAGGTCACATATTTGGAATCATACAATATGTATGTAGACTTCAGATTATCCTTGAACTTTTTTCTATTTCATGTGCTTTAAGTTCGGAATCTCTGGCCCTTACAGTGTCTTGATATTCACAGATCAAGGAACAAGGTTTGGCTTGTATCTGTTCTCTGTAGCAACAATTCTATATTAAGCTGTGGATGACATGTTTCTAGTACTGGAAAGGGAGAAAGGCTTTAGGAGGCATTAGGGCAAGAGGTGACTCTCTAGGAAATATAACAAAATTGTACCTATACACAATTATACAGTAGCTTTAATCATATAAACATAAGTTATTTAAACATAGTTTCATAATTGTATTAAATGATTACACAGCATTAGAATAAAAATAATGCTTTTTTCCAGAATTTATTTGTACTTACTTTTTAATAAACAGATTCAGAATTATTGATGCATAAAACCATTTCCATTCATACACTGTAAGCTAATGGCAAGGACCATATTTATGCATTAATAGATCTTCTAAAATATGTCACTAAACCGTACACACAGTAGGTGTCAAAGATAATAAAGCTAATTGAGCAGTTAGAACCATAAGTTTTAGTTCCATCCATAGCTTGACAATTGCTCTGATAAGACATTGTGTTGAATGTAGAAAGATGTCAGCAACTAGTATCCAATGAGTACCTGCTTTATGCTGGGTGTAATTTTAATCCTCATAATTATAACAAACGTTGAAAATGAAAATTAGAGTATTTATCTAATTTTCCCAATAGCCAGTTGCACAGTTCAGATTTGAGTCATGTATGTATTATTGACCCCAGAGCTGTTATTTTTCCTTCCTCTATATCAGTATTCTATTGATGTATAGATATACACAATTGATTTGGCATTTTATTGTGGATTTTTCCATGAAACATTCAATACTTTACATATTTCTATCTTTTATCAGTACATGCAGAGGAATTACTGGCATTTTCTTTTTTAAGAAGAAAAGTTATAATCAGTTTATTTTAGATATGTTACCATAAATGCTGTATTTTCTGCTTGTCACTGCTCTCGATTGGATAGAAACACAATTAGTGAAAGGAATATGTGCAGCAGGTTTTTCACACCTTACAAATGGTTACAAAGTGATAATTAGCAATGTGCTAAATACTAGGTGATAATGCTCAACAGAATAAGGTGAAAATTAATTCTTTGAGATTCGATATCACTGGAATGGTTCATTTCCTTAAAAGCCATTGAAACAGACGAAAATTGACAGTCTCTAGTTCTGAGGTACATAATACTCTATCATCAACTCAATTGTGTTGAAGCACTCCTAGTCATTACCATCCTCTTTCATTCATGCTTCTGCTCATTCAACAAACATTTATTGAATATCAATGTTATGTCTGTGATAGATGCTGAGGATAAAGCAGCAAACAACAGACACATGGTCTCTGCCCTCATGGGAATTTTATTATATCAATTCTTATCACTTTTAGCATCACTGTTATCTTCACTATCACTCTCCTCATCCTAATCCTATAATCAGCATCATCATCATCACCACTTACTCTAGAGACAAACTCTCTATTAATGGGTGAATTAAGAGATAAAGATTAGGAGGCTGTTATATATGACAGTGCACCCTTACCCTTTTCTCCCCATGCTCATTTACAGTATATGTTTAAAATGTCATCTCACAAACCCTTCTCCGATCACCCCATTTAAAGTAGACCAAACTCCCAATTATTTTACATCACTTGAACTTGGAATATGGTGGACACTCAAATCATATTTTCTGAATGAATGTATAAAGTAACAGAGATGTTTGTTTTCTCCCCATGCCTTTAATGGCCACACATAGCAAGAAATAGTCACTAAAGGTACCAGCCCACAAACTCAGGAAGAGCTCCAGTGTTTTACCTGCAAACAACTGCTTTGCCCCATCACTGTCAGCATTCCATTAAGTTTACAATTTTGCGTCTTGAAACACCCTTGCTCTACTTCAGACTGGCTACCTTACTCTGATGCTGTTTGTCTGGCATGTATTAACCCTCTACAAATAATTATCTAGATGTTATTAGCAGCAATAATTCACCTGGTCAGACCTGGGCCCCTACAAGTTAGATGTGGAAAAACAGATGACACCATACATAATACTGGCCAGAATCATGAAGACTCAAATTACAGTGATAATAGTGGGAATTGGAAAAGGGTTATAAATCCAAAAGACAAGATAGGACATCACCTACACTGACAGAAGAAGAGAACACTGGGACCTGTTTTACATAAAGTTCTTCATGCTATTCAGGCACCACCTGAAAGTGGGGAGCTGCTCAAGACCTTAAAATTTTTTGTTCCCTCAATCTTGAAACAGCTTCCTCCAGATTACCGTTAGTGTCTCTGTCCTTTATCTAGTTCAGGTCTCTCCTCAACTATCACCTTCCAGAGAGGGATGCCTTGAACACCTGTGGCTCTATCTTCTGTTTCCCCCTCTAGAACTAGTCTCTGTCCTTCTCTATCCTGCTCTGTGTCCTACCAGGCAGTCCAGCATCTACTGTATAGAGAAACTGCCTTGTCCTTTTATTTCTGGTAGGGCTTGTCCATTGAAGTGCATCATCTGGAGACTAGATGGAAGAAGGTTTGTTAGTTTGGGGTTTATTCCTCTGTTCTCTTTTATGGAAGTCACCACTAAAGTCACAGTTCCTTGTAAAGTGGCTCTATCCATAAACTCTCTCTACTCCAGATTCTATTCTGGACCCCTTTAGACCTGGTACTGTACACAGCTGTTACTATCCCTGGAAGTATGAAACCATCCTTTAGCATTTCCCAACATCTAGTCCATGTGTTTACAGTCTCTTTATTAAATTACCCTCAATTATCCCAATTTAAATGTGTCATCTTGTTCCTGCAAGAACCCTAAATATGCAATCCTATATAAAATAGCAGTCCCACAACTCTTACACATTTACTGTGCTTTATTTCCCTTCAGGGCACTGATCATCCTTTAGTATGGCTATATATCTGTTTGTTTACTATCTATCTTGTTCACTATGAGCTCTGCAAGAAAATGGGCTTTGTCTGTTTTGTTTACTGCTATATCCCAACCCCTAGGACAATGACTGGCATATAGTGGGTGTCCAATATATATGTGTCCAATGAACAGGCATACAAATAATACACCATATGTTTACCATAGCATTGCCATTTACCTTTATTTTTACATCTCTTCCTCTAATATTTTTCAGTAAAATATTTATTTTATATTCTGAATTGTTTTGACACTATCATAATAATGTTATCATACCCTATAAGATTCAAATTATAAGAGAATTTTGCATGTATGACATTAAATAATGCAATGGTGTGTGTGTGTGTGTGTGTGTGTGTGTGTAGGTGTGTGTATGTGTGTATGTTGGGTACTCCAAAATTATTTGGAATGAAGTAAAATTATTTTACTTTATACATTTATAAGGACTGAATTTCTAATCACCTACCACTATTTCAAACTTTTGAAATTGACTGAATTAATCCATTTTTCAGGGAGTATGTATATTCCAGGAGAAAACTGGAAGAGAGATTATAGTAAGAGAGGAAAATAGCATACCCATCTGTATTTCAAATTAATAGAATCTTGTAAAAGGTACTGTTTGAAACCATTTTATATCCACCAACAATCCAGAGAATATTCAGAGATTGCCAAAAAAAAGATAATTGCATCTTTTAAAATTTTAAGCAGTATGATGTTTAAATGTGAGCTATTTTTGAGTATTTAAGCCTCAGATACGTACTTTTAATTTTGATTGCTCCAATGAGCTATACAGCTATTTGCTAGGGATATTCTTCAAAAAAGAACTACCAGCACAGTTAACTAACCACTTATACTTGCCCACTATATAATTACATGTAAGACAGCTTCTTTAAAATCACTGTTCTTTACAATAAATGGTATATAATATAATGGAACCAAGTATGGGCGCAGATTCATAATAACCCGTATAGTATTCCCACAATTATTTGTAAAATAATAAGAAAACTATACTGTCTTGTATGAGTTTTTATAATGTACAGATGTTTTCATATGTCATTTCATTCCACACTCACAACAAACCTATGAGATGTATTATTATCCTTAATTTCATCTGAAAAAAACTGAGTAATGAAAAAGGGCTTGTTTGAGATCATCCAGTAAGGGAGTTGTCATTAAGCTAAGATACAAGCTAAGGTCTTTCATGAGGTCCTACTCGGATGAAATTGTATTTGAATCCTCTCCCATAGAAACTCTGTGACCTTCGGCAGATCATTTACATTTTCTAATTTTCAGTTTCTCCAGCTGTAAAATTGTGAGCAGTAATACCTGGGTTATATTTTAATGAAGATTAAATTACATAAAATGTAACTAGTTAAAAAACTGATACATCTTGATGACAATAATACTAGAATTAATACATGGTGATACATGTTGATGACAATAATACAAGAATTAGTAGAAGCAAGTCAGGAAGATGCAATTGTGGTTCTGTTATTATTTTGTTATTATTCTGATTCTAAATTCTATGATTTAGATTTTAATTGTATTTGGAGTCCACAACATTTAGCTCTATAGAACTGCAAATGCATTGATCGTTGTAAATCATTGGTATTTGTGGAAATATGACAATCAAATGGTTGTGTATCTTCAGTGGCAGCCTTCAGTACACTGATATATAATTATCACATGGTTAAATCCTCTATAAGTAGGCAGTACAGGAGACCCTTTGTTTTCTTTCTACAAGTAGTAGAAAATTGCCCTAGGCTCAGAACACATTCGGTTTCAAATCTTTTCTTTTTTTCACCCTAGTGAAATCATGTAATGTACTAGCAGTTCAGCTTACTAATTTGTCAGATTGGCATAATACTGGTGTTCATTTATGCCTGTAAGAGAGTAAAGTGATTCAATCTCTATATTAGGATACCCTAGGTCACATTGTAAGGTTAACAAGTAACCTCAAAAGTGTCAGTGTCATGTTAAAACAAATGTCTGGTCCAGGTGATTCTCCATTCCAGCTATCCTCTACATGTTATCTCAGCATCCCTAGATGCCCCTACCTAAATGCATACTTCCAAAAACATTGTTGCAGGGGAACACGGTTTGAAGAGTTGAGCATCAACAATTAAGTACTTCTACCTGGAACTGATGCATATAATTTGTACTTATATACTATTGCTTAAAAGCAAATCATATGGCTTTGCATATAACTTTGAGACGTGGGGAACTCAACTCCTCCCAGGGACTCAGAAGTAGATGAAAACCATATATTGATGAACAGAAGTGCTACCACAACTGAGATCATAATTGACAAGGAGAATGTATTCAAAGAATGCTAAACCATGAAACTCCACACTGATACAGCTCACAAAGCCGTTTTTTTGTATATGAATAGGGCATGGCTATATATCATATGACTTCTCTGCTATAACACATTATTCATGTGAGGTGAAAAGGCAACACATTATGTTGCCTTTTCACCTCACTACTAGAGAGAGCTAGAAAATTCCTGTAGTGTCATAGTACAAGTATCAGGGCTAAGAAAATGATGGATACTGCTCAGAGAGGCAGATATTAAATCTAGAGAGGTTTACCGTGTCTTTATGTGAAAGTCGTAATGATAATGTTGGTATTTATACTGTTACACAGAAAGGACAGATTCTAAAACTTCAGCTCTGCATGGACACCACTGCACAGACTACAAATGAAGTCTCCAAACATAATGTGTGATCATTAAGTCATGATAAGTAATCATAAGTAATATGATATATTGAGAAATTTCTGCAATTGACATTTTAAGTTTTCCATAAGAAAGTATAGTTTGAATTTAGATTCTTTCTTTTATAGTTTGTCATCTCTTCTCAATTATTTTTCTTGTATTCATACAGCCTTGTAATAAAGAACCACATTAGTTCCTATTTATTATTGTTATATGGCTGAGTGAAGCAGATGCTATTGATTCCCTAATCGGATCCACTTTATTAGGAGAGTACCTCCATCCCCCAGCTAATGTTGGTGTTGACTGCCAATACCTGCACCCATCTTCTCCAGAGCATTACCCTTGACTAACTGGAGCAAACGTGCCCAGAGATGTCTGGAATGTTAGAAAGTTATAGACCTCATACCTCCAAGGCAGTCCATAGCCATGGCAGTCCTGCCTTCTTGCCTTTAGTGGGACATCTGTGAAACAATTTACCTCCAGAATTTCCTATGATATGAGGTTGAGGCTGACCTCTGGAAACCACATCTCTACTTGGGTTGTTTTCCAGTCCTCATCTCTTCCCCCTCATTCCTTATAGATTTCTCCTAAGAAGACTTTTAAAACAAATCACTTTCACATGAAATCTTGTCTCAGACTCAGCTTCCAGGCCTGACCTAAGATACTGGGTATGCTGAACCTAATTATTGCAGTTAATATTCTAGTATTTAGAACAAAGGTAGAGCTGCTCTCACAGAAAGCAATCTTTAGAAGGTTACTCCAGCCTGGGTTTGCAATGCATTAAACAAACAAGCAAACAGAAAATAAACTATACAGGCTTAAAACAACATCCTCAATTAAGGCTCTGCATTGAACCACAAATTATTGATGTTCAGCAAACTACATCAACAGACTGTTTTGAGTTAGTCAAATAGATACATGACATCACTATCTTCACTTAACCTGCTAATTACATTAAAATTGTTAAGTTCTGGTGTGTAGACAACAAAATTTAAAAATCTTTTGAGAATATGAGCATTACTAACCTCTCAGGTAACTAACTGGGAAAGGAACACTAAAGAAATGCCTTGTGAAGTTTATGAGAACACAGTGGAGTGCATATATAGTTCAGCTACATTATCCTCATTGAGGTAACAGTTGCAATATGTCAAGCTCTGGAACCACATTCTAAGGGACCTACAGGCAATCTAAAGTCCAAAAAAAAGATTAGAGATTTGGGGTTATATAATGTAAACATGTGTCACATGAAGGACTTCAAAGAGTTATGGACATATCCCGAACAACTACCATTATTTTTTTAAAATTTAATTTTATTTACATACTTTTTATACAGCAGGCTGTTATTAGTTAACTATTTTATACATATTAGTGTATATAAGTCAATCCTAACCTTCCAATTCATCCCACACCCACTACCCCGCACCCCACTTTCCCCCCTTTGTGTCCATAATTTTGTTCTCTACAACGGTGTCTCTATTTCTGCCTTGAAAACCAGTTCATTTGTACCATTTTTCTAGATTCCACATATATGTGTTCATATACGATATTTGTTTTTCTCTTTCTGACTTACTTCACTCTGTATGACAGTCTCTAGGTCCATCCACGTCTCTACAAATGACCCAATTTCGTTCCTTTTTATGGCTGAGTAATACTGCATTAAATATACGTACCACATCTTCTTTATCCCTTTGTCTGTTGATGGACATTTAGGTTGCTTCCATGAACTGGCTATTGAAAATAGTGCTGCAATGAACATTGGGGTGCATGTGTCTTTTTGAATTACATTTTTCTCTGGGTATATGCTGAGTACTGGGATTGCTAGGTCATATGGTAATTCTATTTTTAGGTTTTTAATGACCCTTCATCTTGTTCTCCATTGTAGCTGTATCAATTTACATTCCCACCAGCCACGTAGGAGGGTTCCCTTTTCTCCACACCCTCTCCAGCATTTGTGGTTTGTAGATTTTCTGATGATGCCCATTCTAACTGGTGTGAGGTGATACCTCATTGTCGTTTAGATATGCATTTCTCTAAAAATTAGAGTTGTTGAGCATCTTTTCATGTGTCTCTTGGCCATCTGTATGTCTTCTTTGGAGAAATGTCTATTCAGATCTTCTGCCCATTTTTTGATTGGGTTGTTTGTTTTTCTAATATTGAGCTGCATGAACTGTTTATATATTTTGGAGATTAATCCTTTGTCCATTGATTCGTTGGCAAATATTTTCTCCCATTCGGAGGGTTGTCTTTCCATCTTCTTTACAGTTTCCTTTCCTATGCAAAAGTTTTAAAGTTTCATTAGGTCGCATTTGCTTATTTTTGTTTTTGTTTCCATTACTCTAGGAGGTGGATAAAAAAGATCTTGCTGTGAGTTACGTCAAAGAGCGTTCTTCCTAACTGTTCCTCTAAGAGTTTGGTAGTGCCCGATCTTACATTTAGGTCTTTAACCCATTTTGAGTTTATACTTGTGTATGGTGTTAGGGAGTGTTCTAATTTCATTCTTTTACATGCAGCTGACCAGTTTTCCCAGCACCACTTATTGAAGAGACTGTCTTTTCTCCATTGTATATCTTTGCCTCCTTTGCCATAGATTAGTTGACCATATGTGCATGGGTTTATCTCTGGGCTTTCTATCCTGTTCCATTGATCTATATTTCTGTTTTTCTTCCAGTACCATATTGTCTTGATTACTGTAGCTTTGTAGTAGAGTCTGAAGTCCGGGAATCTAATTCCTCCAGCTCCATTTTTTTCCCCAAGATTGCTTTGGCTACTAGGGGTCTCTTGTGTCTCCATACAAATTTTAAGATTTTTTGTTCTAGTTCTGTAAAAACTGCCCCTGGTAATTTGATAGGGATTGCATTGAATCTGTAGATTGCTTTGGGTGGTATAGTCATTTTCACAATATTAATTCTTCCAATCCAAGAACATGGTATATCTCTCGATCTGTTTGTGTCACCTTTAATTTCTTTCATCAGTGTGTTATAGTTTTCTGAGTACAGGTCTTTTACCTCCTTAGGTAGGTTTATTCCCAGATATTTTATTCTTTTTGTTGAAGTGGTGAATGGGATTGTTTCTTTAATTTCTCTTTCTGATCTTTCGTTGTTAGTGTAAAGGAATATAAGAGATTTCTGTATATTAATTTTGTTTCCTGCAACTTTACCAAATTCATTGATGAGCTCTAGTAGTTTTCTGGTGGCATCTTTAGGATTCTCTATGTATAGTATCATGTCATCTGCAAACAGTGACAGTTTTACTTCTTATTTTCCAATTTGGAATCCTTTTATTTCTTTTCCTTCTCTGATTGCCGTGGCTAGGACTTCCAAAACTATGTTGAATAATAGTGATGAGAGTGGACATCATTGTCTTGCTCCTGATCTTAGAGGAAACGCTTTCAGTTTTTCACCATTGAGAATGATGTTTGTTGTGGGTTTGTGGTGTATGGTCTTTATTATGTTGAAGGTGGGGTCTCTCTATGCCCACTTTCTGGAGGGTATTTATCATAAATAGGTGTTGAATTTTGTCAAAAGCTTTTTCTGCATCTATTGAGATGATCATATAGTTTTTATTCTTCAATTTGTTAATATGGTGTATCACATTGATTGATTTGCATATATTGAAGAATCCTTGCATCCCTGGGATAAATCCCACTTGATCATGGTGTATGATCCTTTTAATGTGTTGTTGGATTCTGTTTGCTAGTATTTTGTTGAGGATTTTTGCATCTATATTCATCAGTGATATTGGTCTGTAATTTTCTCTTTTTGTAGTGTCTTTGTCTGGTTTTGGTATCAGGGTGATGGTGGCCTCATAGAATGAGTTTGGGAGTGTTCCTTCCTCCACAATTTTTGGGAGGAGTTTGAGAAGGATTGGTGTTAGCTCTTCTCTAAATGTTTGATAGAATTCACCTGTGAAGCCATCTGTTCCTGGACTTTTGTTGTTTGTTGGAAGATTTTTAATCACAGTTTCAATTTCATTACTTGTGATTGGTCTGTTCATATTTTCTATTTCTTCCTGGTTCAGTCTTAGAAGATTATACCTTTCTAAGAATTTGTCCATTTCTTCCAGGTTGTCCATTTTATTGGCAGAGTTGCTTGTAGTAGTCTCTTAGGATGCTTTGTATTTCTGCAGTGTCCATTGTAACTTCTCCTTTTTCATTTCTAACTTTATTGATTTGAGTCCTCTCCCTCTTTTTCTTGATTCTGGCTAAAGGTTTATCATTTTTTTTATCTTCTCAAAGAACCAGCTTTTAGTTTTATTGAGAGCGGGGCACGAACCCGTGTTCCCTGCATCGGCAGGTGGATTCTCAACCACTGTGCCACCAGGGAAGCCCTGTTGGAAGATTTTTAATCACAGTTTCAATATCATTACTTATGATTGGTCTGTTCATATTTTCTATTTCTTCCTGGTTCAGTCTTGGAAGATTATACCTTTCTAAGAATTGCCCATTTCTTCCAGGTTGTCCACTTTTTTGGATAGAGTTGCTTGTAAAAGTTTCTTAATATGCTTTGTATTTCTGTGGTGTCCACTGTAACTTCTCTTTTTCATTTCTAATTTTATTGATTTGAGTCCTCTCTCTCTTTTTCTTGATAAGTCTGGCTAAAGGTTTATCAATTATGTTTATCTTCTCAAAGAACCAGCTTTTAGTTTTAGTGATCTTTTCTATTGTTTTCTTGTTTCTATTTCATTTATTTCTGCTCTGATATTGATGATTTCTTTTCTTCTGCTAACTTTGGGTTTTGTTTGATCTTCTTTCCCTAGTTCCTTTAGGTGTAAGGTTAGATTGTTTCTTTGAGATTTTTCTTGTTTCCTGAGGTAGGACTGTATTTCTATAAACTTCCCTCTTAGAACTGCTTTTGCTGCACCCCATAGGTTTTGGATCATCGTGTTTTTGTTGTCGTTTGCCTCTAGGTATTTTTTGATTTCCTCTTTGAATTCTTCCGTTATCTCTTGGTTATTTAGTAGCATAGTGTTTAGCCTCCATGTGCTTTTTTTTTTTTTTTAACATTTTCCCCTGTAATTTATTTCTAATCTCATAGCTTTCTGTTTGGAAAAGATGCTTGATATGATTTCAATTTTCTTAAATTAACCGATGTTTGATCACACCCAAGATGTGATCTATCCTGGAGAATGTGCCGTGTGCACTTGAGATGAAAGTGTAATCTGCTGTTTTCAGATGGAAAGTCCTATAAATATCAATTAAGTCTATCTGGTCTATTGTGTCATTTAAAGCTTGTGTTTCCTCATTAATTTTCTTTCTGGATGATCTGTCCACTGATGTACATGAGGTGTTAAAGTCCCCAACTATTACTGTGTTACTGTCAATTTCCTCTTTTATAGCTGTCAGCAGTTGCCTTATGTATTGAGGTGCTCCTATGTTGTGTGCGAATATATTTATAATTGTTATATCCTCTTCTTGGTTTGATCCCTTGATCATTACGTACTGTCCTTCCTTGTCTCCTGTAACATTCTTTATTTTAAAGTCTATTTTATCAGATATGAGTATTGCTACTCCAGATTTTTTTTAATTTCCATTTGCATGGAATATCTTTTTCCATCTCCTCACTTGCATTCTGTATGTGTCCCTAGGTTTGAAGTGGGTCTCTTGTAGACAGCGTTTATATGGGCCTTGCTTTAGTATCCATTCAGTAACCCTCTGTCCTTTGGTTGGAACATTCAATCCATTCACATTTAAGGTAATTATCGATATGTATGTTCCTATTACAATTTCTAATTGTTTTGGGTTTGTTTTTGTAGATCGTTTCCTTTTCTTGTGTTTCCTAGGTAGAGAAGTTCCTTTAGCATTTGTTGTACAGCTGGTTCAGTGGTGCTGAATTCTCTTAGCTTTTGCTTGTATGTAAAGCTTTTGATTTCTCCATCAAATATGAATGAGATCCTTGCCGGGTAGAGTGATCTTGGTTGTAGGTTCTTCCCTTTCATCACTTTAAATATATTGTGCCACTCCCTTCTAGCTTGTAGAGTTTCTGCTGAGAAATCAGCTGTTAACCTTATGGGAGTTCCCTTGTATGTTACTTGTCATTTTTCCCTTGTTGCTTTTAATAATTTTTCTTTGTCCTTAATTTTTGTCAATTTGATTACTATGTGTCTCAGCTTGTTTCTCCTTGGGTTTATCCTGCCTGGGACTCTCTGCATTTCTGGACTTGGGTGGCTATTTCCTTTCCCATGTTAGGGAAGTTTTCGACTATAATCTCTTCAAATATTTTCTCGGGTTGTTTCTCTCTCTCTTCTCCTCTGGGAGCCATATAATGCAAATGTTGGTGCGTTTAATGTTGTCCCAGAGGTCTCTTAGTCTGCCTTCATTTCTTTTCATTCTTTTTTCTTTATTCTGTTCTGAGGCAGTGAATTCCACCATTCTGTCTTCCAGGTCACTTATCTGTTCTTCTGCCTCAGTTATTCTGCTACTGATTCCTTCTAGTGTATTTTTCATTTCAGTTATTGTATTGCTCATCTCTGTTTGTTTGCTCGTTAATTCTTCCAGGTCTTTGTTAAACATCTTGCATCTCCTCCATCTTGCCTCCATTCTTTTTCCGAGGTCCTGGGTCATCTTTAATATCATTATTCTTTTTCTGGAACACTTCCTATCTCCACTTTTAGTTGTTTTTCTGAGGTTTTATTTTATTCCTTCATCTGGTACATAGTCCTCTTCCTTTTCATTTTGTCTTGCTTTCTGTTAATGTGGTTTTCTTTCCACAGGCTGCAGGATTGTAGTCCTTCTTGCTTCTGCTGTCTGCTCTCTGATGGATGAGGCTATCTAAGAGGCATGTGCAAGCTTCCTGATGAGACAACTCCCATTCTGACTAATTAGTATGCGGTAATTATATCATGAACTTGTACACAAGAAGTAATTATTAAGTGTTACAGATTCAATCCACAGATTAAATGCAATCTCTATCAAATTACCAATAGCATTTTTTTTTACAGAAGTTGAACAAAAATTCTTAACATTTCTATGGAGACACAAAAGACCCCGAATAGCCACAGCAATCTTGAAGGAAAAAACCGGAATGGGAGGAATCAGACTCCCTGACTTCAGACTCTAATACGAAGCTACAGTAATCCGGACAATATGGTATTGGCACAAAAACAGAAATACAAATCAATGGAACAGGATAGAAAGCCCAGAGATAAACCCATGAACCTATGGTCAACTAATCTATGACAAAGGAGGCAAGGATATACAATGGAGAGAAGACAGTCTCTTCAATAGGTGGTGCTGGGTAAACTGGACAGCTGCATGTAAAAGAATGAAATTAGAACACTCCCCAACACCATACACAAAAATAAACTCAAAATGGATTAAAGACCTAAATGTAAGACTGGACACTATAAAACTTAGAGGAAAACATAGGAAGAACACTCGTGACATAAATCACAACAATATCTTTTTTGACCCACCTCCTAGAGTAATGAAAATAAAAACAAAAATAAACAAATGGGACCTAACTGAACTTAAATGCTTTTGCACAGCAAAGGAAACTATAAACAAGATGGAAAGAAAACTCTCAGAATGGGAGTAAATATTTGCCAACGAATCAACGGACAAAGGATCAATCTCCAAAATATATAAACAGCTCATGCAGCTCAATATTAAAATAAAAAAACCATCAAAAAATGGGCAGAATACCTAAATAGATATTTCTCCAAAGAAGATATACCGATGGCCAAGAGCCACATGAAAAGATGCTCAACATCACTAATTATTAGAGAAATGCATATCAAAACTACAGTGAGGTATCACCTCACACCAATCAGAATGGGCATCATCAGAAATCTATAAACAAGAAATGCTGGAGAGGGTGTGGAGAAAAGGGGACTCTCCCACACTGTTGGTAGGAAGGTAAATTGATACAGCTACTATGGAGAACAGTATGGAGTTTTCTTAAAAAACTAAACATAGAATTACCACGTGACCCAGCAATCCCACTACTGGGCATATACCCAGAGAAAAATGTAATTCACAAAGACACATGCACCCCAATGTTCATTGCAGCACTATTTAAAATAGCCAGGTTATGGAAGCAACCTAAATGCCCATCGATAGATGAATGGGTAAAGAAGATGTGGTACATATATACAATGCATATTCACTATAAAAAGGAACAGAATTGGATCATTTGTAGAGATGTGGATGGACCTAGAGACTGTCAAACAGAGTGAAGTAAGTCAGAAAGAGAAAAACAAATATCGTATATGAACACATATATGTGGAAACTAGAAAAATGGTACAGATGAACCGGTTTACAAGGCAGAAACAGAATCAGATGTAGAGAACAAATGTACGGACACAAAGGCGGTAAAGTGGGGTGGGCAGTGGTGGTGGTGGGATAAATTGGGATATTGGGATTGACATATATACACTAATATGTATAAAGCAGATAACAAAAAAAGAGAATTCTGAGTAATCTAAATTAACAGTTATCCATATATATTTTCTAATTAAGTAGAAATTGATATTTGTTGCTTAAATTTCCTATTTCACAAATTATTTACTGATTGTGTAAAAATTATATTCTTTAATCACATTTCTATAAAAAGTAGAAACATGCTAGAATCTGATGTAACATTTTAGTTACTTATAAGAAAACAGGAATTATTCTCCAATAAAATCTTTGTCATAATGATGAAATAAATATAAAGGGAAAACCCATATAATTAGGGGAATAACAAACAAACTCTTGATTCAAAAACCAAAGAGAGGTGTTAACAAATACCAAAGGACTGAGGATACCACCCCCAATGCTGGTTTTAAATATGTGCATATCACTGCTACACTAAACATTACATAGAGATCAACGCTTTGTTTCCAAACCACCCTCATATAGATATCCGGAATTGCTCCTAAGTATGAATAGTCCCAAGCTCTACCCAAACAAGTAGTAACGAAACCTAGAGGGGCAAGATAGGGGTAGGGGATTAAGAGGTACAAACTATTATGTATAAGATAAATAACCTCCAAGGATATGCTGTACAGCACAGGGAATATAGCCAATATTTTATAATAACTTTAGATGGAGTACAATCTATAAATATTTTGAATAACTAGGTTGTACACCTGAAACTAATATAATACTGTAAATCAACTATACTTCAATAAAAAACTAGAGAATCAGTACACAAATCATCAAGTATCCAGATGATTCACATACAGGTTCATTTTAAGAAACACTGGAATATGCTCTGAGCCCAGATTGACTCTAGTGATATTGTAAGGGTAAAGTAATTATGAAGAACAATCAATTCATTTCTTATCTTTTTACCCCTGTTTTTTAATTGAGTTATAGTTGATGCACAATATTATATAAGCTTCAGGTGTACAATTTTTAAAGTTTATACTCCATCTGTACTTATTATAGAATATTGGCTATGTTGGGTCTTTGTTGCTGCACGTGGGCTTTCTCTAGTTGCAGGGAGCGGGGGTTACTCTTCATTGCAGTGCGTGGGCTTCTCACTGAGGTGGCTTCTCTTGTTGCAGAGCATGGGCTCTAGGCGCGCTGGCTTCAGTAGTCACGGCACACGGGCTCAGTAGTTGTGGCGCACGGGAATAGCTGCTCCGCGACACGTGGGATCTTCCTGGACCAGGGATCGAACCCGTGTCCCCTGCATTGGCAGGCGGATTCTTAACCACTGTGCTACCAGGGAAGTCCTAGCTTATTTATTTTAAACCCAGTAGTTTGTACCTCTTAATCCTCTACCGATATCTTGCCCCTTTCCCCTTCATTTCTTACCTTTTTACCTGGAATATAGAAAAAATTTTCTATCAATAACTGCAGTGTCCAGTGGTTGCAAAATATTCTATTTCAAGCTAACTTACCTAAAGCAATCCTTCCAAATTATCAAGTTATCCCACTACCACCTCTTCAATCTAGAATTTGCAATAATAAAAGTACACAAAGCAGATCGAAATTCTTTAAGTAAAAGGCACAATGTTTATGCCAATTAGCTGTGCAAAAGAATCAGCATCACTCTAAGCAGCTGGTACACACGGAATGTGAAGTGAGATTTCTTTTCCACCTGATCAAATCCTGGAGAAGGCAGGGCCATAGTGGAAAGAGGTAAAGCTACGGAGCCCAACACATCCGTGTTTGTGTCCTGGCTCTGCTATCTGCAGTTTGAGCTGCAACAAGTGATTTAGCCTCTCTGAGCTTTAAAATACTTTGAAAATTTGAGACTAATACTCACTTCTTTGTAGGAAAGATAATAATAATTGCTAACATACATTGAATGCTGACCCTGGGCCAGCCTCCAGGGTAATAGCTTTATATGTATATATAATTATATTTAATACTTGCTGAAGCCCTTTTCATGGGTACTACTATTACCTATTACATTTGCATGTTACAGATGAGAAAACTGAGGCATAGAGTAATAAACTAATTTCACAAAGACACAAAGAGAATGAATTGAAGATCCTAGTTCTGGTCTTAGCAGTCTCATTCCAGAAAAGAAATGTTTGGATATTGAAGTATAGGTGTTATTTCAATGAATGGATTTATGGAATGCCCCATGCACATCGCAAGAAATCAAAAACACTAAACTACTTGTCTCTCTCTTACCTTTTCGGATTAAACTGAACTACCAATGACAGATAACTATTGTTAGTCTACAAGCAATGCCAATTTTAAACTCTTATTCCAAATGACTCTCTTAAATTGACAGTGTGTACTCCCTTTCAATGAACTTTTAGTCAAGCAAAGCAGTAAACCAATGCCTTCCTTACAAGTAGGCTTTATATAATTTCACTGGAATGTGATAAAACTGGTATAGGGAGTTTGTCTATGTTTCACCAGCACAGATTTAAGTGCAAACTTAGCATTTTAGTTAGCCCCACAAATGGAAAGTAGGAAAACAATGTATGAAGTTAGATAATTACTGAAGTTGTAATGCTTGAAATTCAAGATTTTTGAATGTTGTGTGTGTGTATGAGTGTGAGTGTGTGTATGTGTGTGTGTGTGTGTTAGACTTATAATCAGTGCTGATCCAGCATTTGTTATGCCATTTGACTATCCAGAGACCCAGGATTGATATTATGTGAAGCACTTGACAATTCAAGTAAAAGATAATGTGATATTTTTCCAAAACTGGTCAATAATAAATGAATTTAGAATTTAAATCAAAACAATGGATTTCTCACAGTATATTATTGATAAGGCACACTTATTCTAACAACATTTTCAAAGGATAATGCATTATTTACTGCCACTACTAATAAAAACTCCAATATAAATGAAAGTATTAAACTAAAAAATAAATAAAATAAAATAGGTCTGAGCATGGTAAACATTCTGCAGGGTAGTTTATTTGGAATTTGGGTAGAGAAAATGTGTAACATGATTTGCTTCACAAATTGCAGATTTTTTTTTACATTGGTGAGTAAAACGTAAGTTTTCTATGACTTAAGTGCTATAGCCAAACACTAAAATGTCCCATAACTATTCCATATGACTTCTGGTACATACTGCTGATCTGAATAATGCAATATGAGAAAGTGACAAGTAACTTTTCATAGTAATAAAGTTATATGAGGACAGAATACTACTTTAAAGATTTATTTCAGAATTGGAAATTTTACTATGATTTTTATTTTTTCCCAGGAGTGTTTTGATTCTTTCACTTTAAATTCTATATCTAAAGAAATGCAGGATTCATAAAAGTATGCTAACTGAACCTGTTTGTTGAATGAATAAATGAATGTATGCATGGTTACTGAAAGAAGAAAAACAATGGAAGAAGACAGAGATTTCAATGAACACACAATCATAAATAAAGATACAAGTTTAGCATGGAGTGATGCTGATTCCTTTGCACAGCTAAATATAAACTCTGTAAACCATTCTCATTCCACACTATATCCCCATACTACTGACCATACCTCCTGGCAACCACTAATCTGTTTTCCATTTTTAAAACTGTGTCTTTTCAACTATGTTATATAAGTGAAAGCATCACTTTTGGGATTGGTTTTTTCATGCATAATTCCTTACAGATGCATCTAAAGTGTGGTGTTTATCAATAGTTCATTGCTTTTTATTGGTGAGTAGTATTCCATTGTATGTATATAACACAGTTTATTTAACCATTCATCTACTGAAGGGCATTAGCTCTGATTCCAGTATTGGCTATCACAAATAAAGCTGCTATGACCATTCATGCACAGGGTTTTTTGGTGTGTGTGTGAAGATAAAACTTTCATTTTGGATGGATAAATACCAAGGAGTGGTGGAATATATGGCAGTTGAATGTTTAGTTTCATAAGAAACCACCAAAATGTGTTCCAGAGTTGCTGAATCATTTTACATTCCCACCAGTGATGTATAAATGATTCAGTTTCTTCACAACGACACCAGCATTTTGTGTTGTCATTATTTATTATTTTAGACATAGATGTGTAGTAGATGTCATTATGGTGTAAATTGGTATTGTTTTGATGGCTAAGGATGTTGAACATCTTTTCATGTCATTATTTGCCATCTGTCTATTCTTTTCAGTGAAATGTCTGTTAAAAAAAGTATTTCTGTTAAGGTTTGAGAGTTTTAAAAAATATATTTTAGATACTACTCCTTTGTCAGATATGTCATTTGCATAAATTTTCTCTCAGTCTGTAGGTTTTTTCATCTTTTTTACATGGGTTTCACAAAGTAATTTTTTTTTTTAAATTTTGATGAAGTCCAATATATCAATTGTTTCTTTCATGGATCATGCTTTTGGTATCAAGCCTAAGAACTCTTTGTCTAGATAAGATTCTAAAGATATTCTATTTTTTTCCTAAAATTTTTACAGTTTTACATTTTACATTTAAGTGTGTAATTCATTTTGAATTGATTTTTGTAGGTGAGAAGTTTAGGCCAGATACATAGATAGATTGATTAATTTTGCCTCTATACATCCAAATGTTCCAGCACCATTTGTTGAAAAGACTATCCTTTCTCCATTAAATTGTTTTTTGCACTTTTGCCAAAAATCAGTTAAGCATGTTTGTGTGATTTTATTTCTGGGTTCCCTATTCTACTGGCCTATATTTTTTCCTTCCACTGCTTCTATACTGTCTTGATTAATACAAATGTATGGTAGGTGTTAATATCAGGTAGAATGACCCTTCTGTCTATGGGCAGCATGTTCTATACATGCCAATTAGATCCTACTGGTTAATTGCACTGTTTAGAGATTTAATATTCTTACTGATGTTCGGTCTAGTACTTCTGTCAGTTCCTATTATAGAGATGGTATATTGAAGTCTGCAACCATAATTGTTTATTTGCTTATTTCTGCTTTACGCTCTTTCCATTACTACTTCATGTATTTTGAGGGTCTATTGTTGATGAATACCCATTTAGAATTGCTATGTCTTCCTGGTGAATAATCTTTTTGTCATTATGCAATGCCCCTCTCTGCGTGTAGTAATTTTCTTTGCTCTGAATTCTACTTTATTACGTATTATTATTATAATTCCCATTTGAAAAATACTATATGCATGCTAAACTTTTGTTCCATCCATTTACTTTTAATCTACATATATCATTTAATTTGAAGTTAGCTGCTTATAAGCAGGCAATAATTGGGTCATAACTTGTTAACTGCTCTATCATTTTCTCTTTTGATTTCTGTACTTATTTACATTTAAGATAGTTACTGGTATGCTAGAATCATATCTGCCATTTTACCAATAGTTTTGTTTGTTTGCTCCAGTTCTCATCCCTCTTTTTTCTTGCTTTTTCATGTGTTACTTGATTATTGTATAGAATTCCATCTTGATTTATTTGTAGTGTTCATGAGTGCATCTCTTCGTGTAATTTTCACAGTGGGTGCTCTGTGTGTTACAATATACACGTGTAACATCACAGTCTATGAATATCAACATTTTACTTCTTCAAGTCAATATGAAAATCTCACTTTCACTTAGGTAACTTTACCTTCCTCACTTTTAAATATCTTTGTCTTGAGTATTAGATGATGTAATAATTTCTGCTTCAATCATCAAATGTGATTTATAAAACTCATGAGGAAAAGGACAGTCTACATTATGTACCCATGTTTCTGTTCTTTCATTGTTTTTTTCCTCCTACCTAATGTTCCATGATTCTTTCTTTTATTATTTCCTTTCTGTTTGAAAAATTTTCTCAGCCAATCTATAAAGGTAGGTCTACTAGCAATAAATTCTTTTCATTTTCTCCAACTGAGAATTTATTTCTCATTCATTCCTGAAGTGTAGTTTTATCAGAAATAGAATTTGTGGTTAACAGTTCTTTTCTTTTGCCACTTGAAAAAATATTGTGCCACTTTCTTTTAGACTCCAAGGTTTCAAATGAGAAATCCACAGACATTGAAATCGGGTTTCCTATGGATAATACTGTTTCTCCTTTCTGCCTTCAAGGTGTTTTCATCGTCTTCAGCTTTCAAAAGTTTACTTACTGTTGGTGGCATAGGTTTCTTTGTGCTTATCTTACTGGGGTTTGCTTAGCTTCTTGGACCTATATGTTGTTTCCTTCAACACATTTTGGAAGTTATCAGCCATTATTTCTTCAAATATTATTTCAGCCCCACTCTTTCGCCTCTCTTTTTGATACTCTAGTAATATGAATATTGGACTTTTTGTTTTTGTTTTGTTTTGCTTTGTTTTGCTTTGTTTTTGTTCCATAGGCTCCTGAGACTCAGTTCAATTTTTTTTTCAGTATATTTTCTCTCTTTTGTTTCAAATTGGGTAAATTGTACTGATCTGCTTTCAAGTTTGCTGGTTCCTTTATATGTCATCTCCACTCTACTACTGAGCCAATTTTGTTAATTTTTTTGTTATTTCTGTTATTGTATTTTTCACTGCTATAACTTTTATTTGATCTTTTTAATAGAACATTTATTTCTTTGCTATAATTTTTTTATATTTGTTTCAAGAAATTTGTAATTGTTTATTATAACACTTTTGTAAAAGAAGCTTTAAAATCCTTGTTGGATAATTCCAATATTGGATTCATTTTGGCATTAGCATTAATTTACTATCATTTCTCATATAAATGATTTTCTTGGTTCTTGGTATGAAGGGTGATTTTTTATAGTATTCTCAACATAGTGTCTGTTAAATTTAGCAACTCATTGCCCTATTTAACTCATTTTTTCTTTAACTCTTTATTTTAGCAGGTAGTCACCATGTTTAGGTTTATCACACAAGTCTTGGCCTGCATTTGTGGACTGTGGTTCCAATGGCACTCTAATTTCCAGAGCCTTGTTTGGTTGGTTGGTTTTTTGTTTTTGTTTTATTCTTAGTTTATTAGGTACCAGCAGGGCTCCTACCATGGATACAAATGGGATTTCTCCATCTTGGGCTGCTGGGTACCTTTTCATGGTGGAGGGATGTGGTAGGAAGCCCTTAGCAGTTTCCCCCTCCCTCAGCTGCCTGGTTGCCTCTGAAGGGACAGGGAGTCTCAGACCCTCTGAGTCAAAGAGCATTTCTAAAACAGGCAGCTTGCTACTGCTGGCTCCTTCTTGCTGATTCTGCCCATGCACTCCAGTACCTCTGAAGAGGGGTGAAGTTTTCTATTTCTAGCCACTTGCTGTGGTTGTGTCCATCCATTGCTTTTGTCCTACCTCCAATGTCTCTGGATGATGTTGAGGGGCTGAACTGAGGCGAGAAAAGACAGTCTCAGGACTGTGTGGACAAAAGGACTCACGAATGGAATTTCCTTTTCTGACTAGATCCCTTCAGCTTATTCTATCTTCCTGCCTCAGTATTTCTCATTGGGAAAGTAGAGTCTTAGACCCTGCAGTATAGGAGAGTGCTTTCTCTGGACACTTACTGTTGTCAGAGCTCCTTGTAGATCTGCCTTGCTGGTCATGTTTGTGTTGAGTTCTTCTGGTATTGAAGTAAGCACTCTGCTAGATCCAGGAAAGGGAGGAACTTACCAGGGACACCTTCTATGGCTTGCCTGGGGGTCAGAAAATGTCAGGGCTTAGTAGGCTTCTTCTGTTGGTGTGGGGCAAAATTAAAATGCCTGTTCTTCCAGTCCTGGGGTCCCAAACCAGCTCAGCTCCTTCTTACCATATTTTGAGAGTTCTCCTTTTGTTGTTGCCTGTGTTATTTCCAGGGTTTATATTGTGTTTAGCAGAGAGCAGAAAGATACAGGTTTATGTCATCCTGTCTGAATGGGAAGTTCCAAAAATATCCATTTTTATTCTTAAAATAAAGATGGAAATTACTTTTCCTTATTAACAGTGACAGAAACTCAGGTACAAAAACATATTCTATTTGTTCAAGGTCACGAAGTAATAAGCAAAAGGCAGTAGAGATAATAAGCTTGATCTATCTACTAAAGGGCAATTTTTTTCTTTTCCACGTCCTCTTTTTCTTTGTACATGTAAACTGCATAATAAACAACAACAACAACAAAGAGCAAGTTCTAAGAAACTATTCTTCACCTAATATCATTTATCTGAGGGGGTAAAAAAACTATGTAATTAAATGTGTTCATTAAGTTGTGTCACGGCAAACAGAGGCAAAGGCAATAAATGTAAGACAAAGGCTTTCCAAGAAATGCCAGGCAAAGGCAATGAGGACAACTGTAAAGTATACAGGATTAAAGAAAAGCAGCATTTTGAAGGTCAGGTATTGTTTTGGCAAAATGACTGGCTCAGTTCTGTTGCTAGTTCCTTGGCAGCCCCCTGTCCAAATGTGTTTTCAAGAAGACTAGCACCCCAAACAAGAGAGGCACATTTGGCCTGGGAGCTAGCCAGAGAGCAAGGACAGCTGAGTTGATTTTAGGCTATCATTTTGGAAAGAGTAAAAATGGCTGTTTCTTTGTCTTTCTCTGCTAGATATTTCAGATGCTGGCAGGAGGGCAGTCTGGAACTGACAACACCAGCCGTAATTACTGAGGAGACGCTCTGTAAGAATATGCTTTGTTTTGTTTTGTTGTCTTCAAATACCAAAGGCAAATAATGAAGTGTTTACGAGAAGTGAAAGATCACCCCTCACTCCTTTTCATGTTGATGAATTCCAACATAAGTAAAAGAGATAATCCAAGCTATCGAGTAAACATGAATGAGTTCCAAATACAGGCCCCAGATAAATGGAGGGGAAGAGGAAGGATGTGAGAGTACAGGGACAGGGAAATACCTGGGGTGGCCCACTGGGGATGGGGGAGCCTGATTTCAGAACTTCCTCTTCTCCTGGTGTGTGAGAGATGAAATACAGAAGCAATTTTGTATCTCTTTAAATTTTTTTTTTTCTTAATGAAAACGAAATTTTTAGAAAATGACATGGAGATATTGACTTGCAGTGTTTTATATTATTAGCTTCCAAGAATGGGATGGGTGCCTGCCAATATGACAGAAAGTGCTTAGTTATCCTTTCCTTCCTAAAACTAGGATTTGACATGAACTCTTTTCACGCAAGGCAAATATGTTTAATAGACAGTGTTTTTGCTCCAAGGCAATTATCTGTCTGGTGAAAAACAAAACAAAACCAAAAAACATGGGATCTGTAGAGGGAAGGAGAGGACATCTAATATTTATTGAATACTTACTGTGTACTAGACACTGTACCTACAATATTTCCCTGAACTGCCACTATTTTGCAATGGGATCACCCAATTATCTAATGAGCAAATATCAACTCAAAGAGTTGTCTAAAGTCATAACTAGTAAGTGGTAGAGCTAAGATCTGAATCAAGACTTTCATTCAATATTTTTATTCATATTGAATAAATTTTTATTCCTATTAAAAAATTATTAATCATTTAAAATATTGAATGGAAACTGTTTTCTATTTTATTGCAGAAATCACAGAGATTTTAATATGCCAATATGAACTAAATATATCATAAAAAGGAAACAAAAATTAAAAACTTTACCAACAAAAAGTGATCTGACTTTGGGACATTCCCCCCCAGAAGCACCTATGGTTCCTGGAATCAATGATGGAACAAATTTTGGGAAATGTTGGTCTAGGTGATTAGTATTACAGGAGACTCAACCACCAATTCCAGCTCACCCAACTATTTCCCTTCTGAAAATGTTCTCATGTTTTTAGGATGCTTTAGTGTTTTAAAAAAACATTCACTTCCATCTGCTTGTTTTCATTTCACAAAAATCAGCAGAGACTAGAATGCTTACCCCCACTTTGGAGATAGGGTAGTCATCTCAAGAAAGTTGAAATCCAAGGTCACAGTGCTCTTTTTCAGGAAGTCTTTCCCAACTTATCACAGAAGACATTATTTTTTCAGTTTTATTCAACATATTATCCATGTTCTCACTCAACAACTGTGGTAGATTGGAGACAACAGAAAAAAACTGGAGACCCAGAGACTTGTATTTGTCCTGGCTCTGCCAGTCCCTACCTCTTTGATTCTTAGAATTTATACATTGTAGTATGTAGGAGTAATAAATACCCTTTGAATAGTTTTGAGAATGTAATGAAACAAAACATGAAAAGTCAGAAGAAAGTACTAAAAAGATATTAGTACCTCTCCCCATTCTGCCTTTTTCTTCTCAGTGTTTACAGATGGCTCCCACATGGCCCATGGCTTTGCACACCTCTAAGATATTTAAGATCACATGGATGTTTATCCACTATAGTTTACTGACTATCACAATTGGCTCAGCACTAATTTGAGAAGAAGGTGGTGGCAGTGATAGTGTTTTTGACAATTATTATTATTAATTTTAAAAGAACACAAAAGTAGGGGACTTAAAGAGGAGAAATAAATGGATTGAAGGTTTATAACTTGCGACAAAATATTTAATTAAGTTCAGCACTACATTCTTTGAATGCAACTATTCAGAATCTACAATTGATATATTTTTATCTTTCTCTCTGCTCATTCCTTCCCCAATACTTTCTCCGCCACCCCCACCCCCCCAGTCTTTCTCTCTCAATTCTAAGAGAAGTTTGAGTCTTACTATCACAGGTGAGGTCACTCATTAACTACATCAGGATTTTATTTGTACCTGAGGAGTTGTAATTTCACCTCACAATCCCCCAACTCTTCCCCTATATGTCTCAATAAAGAAACTGTAGACTACATACTTCCTAATTCAATTACAATTTAAATACCAGATGGAATATCTAATAACCTGTGTATTATTTAATAAAGTTTATCTATAATAATATCAGTAATAAAATATAGCAGCTATCAGTTATTAAACATCTACTCTGTATATTACTGTGCAAGTGCTTTAATACAAATATCTGTAATTCTTTTTCTTTTTTAATTAATTTTTATTGGAATATGGTTGTTTACAATGTTGTGTTAGCCTCCACTGCACAACAAAATGTATCAGCCATACGCATACAGATATCCCCTCCCTTTTGGACTTCCCTCCCATATAGGTTACCACAGTGTAATAGAGGTGAGTTCCCTGTACTATACAGCATGTTCCCATCAGTTGTCCATTTCATACATAGTATCAATAACGTATATGTGTCAATCCCAGCTTCCCAATTCCTCCCACCCCACCTCTTTCCCCTTGGTATCTGTACATTTGTTCTCTACACCTGTGTCTCTACATCTGCTTTGCAACTAAGATCATCTATACCATTTTTCTAGATTCCACATATATGTGTTATTACACAATATTTGCTTTCCTCTGTCTGACTTACTTCACTCTGTATGACATTCTCTAGGTCCATCCACATCTCTACAAATGACCCAATTTCATTCCTTTTTATGGCTGACAAATATCTGTAATTCTTAAGGAAAGCAGGAAAGGTAAATCCTATTGTCCCTTTCTATGCTTAAAGTAAGAAAGACTGAGAGAATAAGTGAACTAGACTGAAAAGTCAAAGTTATGGGGGCCAAATTCAGATCTGTATAATACGATGCCTGTGCCTTTCATTCCATCACTAGGAGTCAACCTGAATTATGCCAAATTGTATTTACATAATTGATGACATAGACCTTCCTTTGAGCAGTGTCTCTCATTACAGACTTAAGAAAAGGGTGGTGAAATAGTGGTTGAATTAAAATACTATTGGGAGTGTCCAAAATTGTTTTAAAAACTGGTTCATCAACTGATCACTTAATGGATTGGGGTGTCAATCCCAGTGGATTGGGATCCCAATTGGAATCCAGCTACACTGTTTACTGATAACAAGGCAAAGACTACAGTTAGGGCCTTTGTCTGCCTTTGTCTCAATGTCAAGACAAGGGTTATAGCTAACGGAGTCAAAGAAAGAACTTTACTAATTTTGGTTTGACCAAAATTGTGGATTTTATAATTAAATCAAGTTTAATTATAAATTAAATAGCTTATATAATCATAAATTAAAACTGATGCATTTTTATAAATTATATTAAATTTTGATAAACTTGATAATGCCTAACACTTTGTTACTCAGAGTTAGTCCACTGCAGTAAATGAGTCAAACAGGGAGTCGTTAATAGGACTATCTCCTTATAATTTCACAAGCCTTCTTTGAGGACTTGCTTTGTTGCTGGCACTGTGCTAGTCATGAGGATACGCCTGCCCTATGGAGCTTCTGGACACTATTGAGTGCTGTTGTGAACACAAACAAGACCAAGATTATAAAAAATAGCATTATTTATACTTGGAAATAAGCTCTATAAATGGGAGGCCAGTAGGACACTCGGCAATTTTTGAAATCTTTGTACGTCAGAGCTAAAAGAGATTGTGTCCATCATGAGGTTCGACCAATTGAATTTCACGAGAGTATCTGCAGCCCATAAAAGGTAGAGGCCTTAGTTGTGCAGACCCTGTGGTCATGGCAGGGCCCCAAGATCCCCTTCCTGTGTGTCAGATCCTCTTCTGAAGTGTTGCTGGGCTCAGAGGACAGAATGGTCTTATTGGGCTGAGTTGGTCACCAGGTCAGGTGATGTGTGAGCCACTGTGGACAGGGCAAGGGAAGGGCCCAGAGACTGGAGACCATGCCAGAGAATACAGATGGGACTGTGTTTTTAGACGTTAGAGTTTGCTTCAGAACTCATCATCTTGATTTGCTTTTCCTGCCTTCTGTCTCTCCGTTTTGCACTGACCCTAAAATCAAACAAATTAAGAGAAAACTACTTTGCTTTGCTTCCCTTTTCTTTCCTTCTTTCTTTTTAGATGTCTTTTGCCTGCTTTCTCCCTCTTTCACTCTTTATGCTTATTTGAAAACAGTAACATCAAAGACAGATAGGTAGATAGATAGAGATAACCTATATAGATCTAGATCTAAATTTATCTATTCACCTATCTATATTTGTTACTGTTTTTAAACAAAATGGAAAACTGGAAGAGTAGCATTTAAAGAGAGAAGGTAGGGGTGTGAAGGTTTTAACTTTAACTTTGTTTACACTTATTTTTTTAATGAGAGTTAACATTACATTTATAAAGAGAAACACTATTGATACTGGTACTCCTAGACTGTTAGTCCTCAGGCAACTCACTTAATCTTTATAAGCCTCAGTTTACACATCTTCCAAATAGAACTAATACTTAGCATTTGCCTGGCATGCACTTGGCGCTCACTAACCATCTATTGGGCATAGTTTCACAGGGAGAGAACAAATAATGAAAGATGTCCCTTTGCTGGACTAGGGATGTACGAAGATGTGACTTGGAGGATATGGGAATGCACATTGAACCCCCAATATTAAAGCCATTGTCCATTTATAACATTTGAAATAAAAGTAATAATCAGTCACCTTTTGTATGAGATCATCAAAGGTATTATTGGAAGCACAAATATGTTTTTGGTTCCGGGAACATTTTGATGTACATCAGGCATTGACTTAATTATAGTCTCTAAGAGAGAAAAGGATCTTTATCTACACCAAAATTATCCATTAAAAAAGGAAAGTAAAATACATCCAGAGAGGCCTGCTAACTTGCTCAAGGCCAGACATTACTCAGTGACAAAACCAAAAACAGATTGTAAAACTGTACACTCTGTTGTACAGACTAGAAAGCATGACACCATTACCTCACAAGACAGAACTAAAACATAAATAACCACAGTGATAATTAATAGCTAATACTTATTGAGCACTAACAATATACTAGATGCTATCTTAAGTGATTTATGTATAAAAGCTCATTCAATATTTATAAAACCCCATAAAATAGATACTATTTTGTCCCTATATTACTACAGATCAAATAATTTAGAGATTCCTCCACATTAAATTTATCTAATTGCTTCCAGGTTGTAAATTGAATCCATGTTGACAATTTTTAGCTAGTTATCTAAAAATTAATATTGGTTGCATTTGGTAATAAGAAAATTAGTTATTATGGTTTTAACCTTTTTAAAAAATTCTAATTATTTTTTGGCCAACTAACTCTATTTATAAACACATCTTCTATTAGCAGATTTCTAATTTATTTCTAATTACAGTGATAATATGCAACATTTGCTGTTAAGCTCTGTGGGTCTGAGCCAAATGGATTTTAAGTATAGACAGACAAAGGAGAGGAATCGGAGCATTTGCCATTTTTATTATTGAACTCTGAAAACAATTTCAGAATGCTGAACAGAGTTCCTTTGGAAAATTAATTTTGAATGGGAACGGCATTCTGCCTTTGGTTACATGGTTATTTTTAATGTATATGGCATAACTGCCATTCACAATAATTACCTGTCAAAGATTTCTGCCTTATTCTATATTCCATTTTTGCCGTCAAGATGTACCTATTACTATTTTTAACATAATATGCCTATATGTATATATGTATATGAGACATGCAATCAGGAAATACTGTATTGACTAAAGAGCTCTCTAAGTGGACAAATTTATCTGTGTTAATATCAAATCATGTCACATTTTATTTACAGATAATAGGACATGCATGGATGCTTATTTCAGTAAAAAGTACATTATATTTCAATGTGGTTACTGGTAGTGAAGATGTTAATAGGTAGTGTAACATGGGGGATTTTACATGACTTGGGAAATGTATGTGACATGAGGAAAAGTTAATTTCAGCCTTGCCTCATTAATCAGATCTGCCGCCAGCTAAAAACTGTCACCTAAGTATATTGTTCCTTCTGCTGTGTGGTACTGATGAAGATACTGACTTACAAAACAGAAGTAATTGGGCTTGGTGCTAGGAGGAGGGGGAAGGAGAAAGTACAAGAACAAATGTGTTTATAGCTGACCTTTCGGAAGAATGGCCCAAGGCACCTTGAGGTGGCACCTGTCATTGCTAATGGAGACTGTGGATTCAAGACTGTTCAAACAGTCCTGCATGTGAACTTCTGGGAACTCAAATTAACTGCACTAGTTCGTTCGTGAAGGCATTCATATCAAAGCCAGCAAAACAGAGGGAATGTCAGGCAAGTCCTAGGTCTATGTGAAGTAAATACTGGGGAGTGGAAATACAGTTTGGGGTATGTAGCTGCATTATTACTTCAAAGGCTTTAAAGGTACAAACATTACAAAAGGCATATAACTCAAGAGCAGAAAATGTGCTATGGTGATACTGATGGAGCAGTTTACATGGAGCACTTTCATATACATGATTTTAATTGTTTCTTCCTCAAAATGGGGAGGTAAATATGATGACTTGCAATTTATAAACAGGGTACTGATTTCATAGACTGTAAGCTACACTCCTTACATCACATAGCTGGTATCTGCATAAAAGTGAATTCAAGGATTTGAACTCCAAAAACCCTACTTTTTTCAAAGGACAGGTTTCAAACAACTTTACTGAGGTATAATTTTCATGCAATAAAATTCCTACATTTCAAGTGCATAGTCCAATGAGTTTGGCAAATACAAGCATAATGTAACAACACCATAATCAATATTTACAACATTTCCAGTTACTCAAAAAGTTTTCTTAGTCTCTTTGCAGGCAGTCCCCCCACCCCCTGAAGACTTGGCTTTCAGTAATTGTGATCTGTTTTCTGCCCCTGAATGTATGCATTTTAGACTGTCATATGAATGGAACTATAGAGAAGTAGTCTTTTATAGCTTCTTTTGCTCAGAACAATGTTTAAAGAGATTTGTCCATGTTGTTGCATGTATCAGTGTTTAGTTTATTTTTATTGCTGAGAAGCCATTGTCTGTATATATACCCTGATGCATTTGTCCATGAACCAGCTTATGGACATTTGGCTTGTTTCTAGTTTGGGGCTATTATAACGAATGCTATTATGAACAATCATGTGTATGTGCTTGTGTGGACATGTTATTTTCATTTTTCTTGGGCAAATACCTAGAAATGTTGGAACATATGGTAAGTATGTAGAACTCAGGTCCCTGACTTTCTATCATTCTTTTTATCTACTATAATCTTTAAATTTTTTAAGTTATAAATTTCCCAATAAACACTGCTTAAGCTGTATCTCCTACATTTTCATGACATGTATATTTATTTTCATTTGATTTGACTTCTTGTCTAATGTCCCAAGTGAAATCTCTATTTGTTTAATTTCCAAATATTTGGGATTTTTTTCCTGGTATCACTTTTTTATTGAGCTACTGCTATTAACATTCATATACAAGTTTATGTGTAGATATCTGTTTTAATTTCTCTTGGAATGGAATTGCAGGGACATATGATAATTCTGTGTGTAACTTTTTAAAGAAACTTCCACACTATTTCCCGAAGCTGCTGTATCATTTTACATTCCCACAAACAGTGTATGAATGTTCTGATTTCTGCACATCCTTGAAACATGTGAGTATCCATCTTTTTTATTATAACCATTGTAGTTGTACCTCATCGTGGTTTTGATTTACATTTCCTGATGACTAATGATGTAGAGCATATTTTCATATGCTTATTGACCACTTGTATATCTTATTTGGGTATATATCTATTCAGGTAACATATTTTTAATATTATTTTATTAAAGTATTAGAGATATCACCAATTCTCTCCTCTAGTGTTCTTATCTATTTTAAAATTTATTGATATTTGAGATGCATAAAACATGAAATTTCAAACACAAAGCTTCTGCTGTATGTAATACTGCTAGAGGTTTTTACTCTACAAATTCAGGGAAATAAAAAATTGAACCACATGTAATTTATATCAAATTATCAATCAAACAATCACTCAATCTATCAGTTACTCTCTATCGATCTATCATTCAATATATTTATTTTATATGAGAATAATTAGTATATTTCTCGTAAAAGAGAATTTCCATTTAACCAGGTATTGACCAGGACTTACTATTTTGTATTATAATGTTTTGAATAATTTAATATTTCATAGACCAGGTTCAGGATCCACACATTTCAAACCTTCTTGCTACCCCAGTGTCCACATACTTTGCATTCTGGGATTCATAACATACATTCAAATTAGGATATGACATCTATCCTTGCACATTTGCACTGTGATGTCAGGTGAGTCAGCAAAGTTTGGTTTAGTAGTATTCCTGGAAACTCATCCTATAATGGAAGGCCAGAGCTAACTAAATGATATTCAGACATGAAGGTAAATCATATAACTATATTTTATTTAAATACAAATTAAGTACATTCTCAATTCAATTTCCCCTTAGCTGGATGACAACACAGCCCACAGCTACTCTAATGCCACCTGACATGAGATAAAGTGTGGTTAAGGGCAAGTCAGAATAGAAAGAAAAGTGGTTTTAATCAGTTGTGGCCAAAATATTTTCATTTTTGAAAATTTTGCTAAATTCTATGACCATGTGATAATCTTGCACAAAGATACTGACACAGATATCATATCATATTATATACATAGCCTATGAATCCTAGCACTGGAAGTATGTGGGCAGTGAAGGAGCAATCCAGTCTCTATGGAGAACTTATTAAAGACTAGAATTTTTTTTGTTGTTGTTGTTGTTGTTGTACGCGGGCCTCCCTCTGCTGCGGCCTCTCCCGTTGCGGAGCACAGGCTCCGGACGCGCAGGCTCAGCGGCCATGGCTCACGGGCCCAGCCGCTGCGCGGCATGTGGGATCCTCCCAGACCGGGGCGCGAACCCGGTTCCCCTGCATCGGCAGACGGACGCGCAACCACTGCGCCACCAGGGAAGCCCTAGAATTTTTTATTTTTACTTTTGACTCCGAGCAATGAAAAGAGTTTCTAAAATATTATGCAGGCCCAGATAAACAATTAGTTTGGTTAATTTTATATTTTAATTAAAAGAGCTCAAAGATAAGGGCCTACTGCTAGCAGAGAGCCAGAGAGAAACAATATATTTCTCATTGAATATTTTTCTATTATAATTATCAGAAATAAAGTACAAAAATTATATTCAAAAAAATTATATTCCATTTAATATTTAGTATACACCAACCAAATTATTAGATGACTCTACATGCACAGTTCTTTGTGAATGTTAACATTGTTGTTATTGCTATTTTAATCATCATTATTTTAGTATTTCAACTATGTGCTGAAGAAAATGACAGGCAAAGAGGTGAAGGAATTTGTCCGATGTCACCTAGTTAGCATGCCATGGAACAAGAATTATGAACATTTCTCACTTACAAGCCCATAGTCAGAAGGGGGTACAGTAAAAACTATTTTTTTCATTTTTAATGTTAAAGATACCAACAATGGATAAGTGGATAAGGAAGATGTGGTATGTATACACAATCGAAGACTACTTAGCCTTAAAAAAGAATGAAGTCTTGCCATTCGTGACAACATGGATGGACTTTGAGGGTATTACGCTAAGTAAAATAGGACAGAGAAAGACAAATACCATGATTTAACTTATATGTGAAATCTAAAAATCAAAACAAAACAAAACAAATAAACAAAAAAACCCAAAACTCATAGATACACAAAACAGATTGCTGGTTGCCAGAGGGAAGGGAGGTTGGGGGTGGACAAAATGAGTGAAGGGGATCAAGAGGTACAAACCTGCAGTTATAAAATAAGTCAGTCATGGTGATGCATTGTAAAACACGGTGATAATAATCAATACTATTGTAATGCAAATTTGAAAGTTGCTAAGAATTAATTCTTAAAATTTCTCATCACAAAAATAACTTTGTAACTCTATATTATAATGGGTAACTACACTTATTGTGGTGACCATTTCATAATGGATATACCTGAAACTAATATAATGTATGTCAATTATACATCAATAAAAAAGTACCAAAAATTACTTAACATACCTGCATTTTAACAAATAATTATAGTGAGAAATTCCATGTAACTATCATTTAAGTTAAGAAATCAATTAGTTACCATAACAGGAACCCCTTATATACTCTTAACTGATAGGAGCCTCATCACTTTCCTGAAAAAGTAAACCCTGTAATGACTTTCGTGATAACCATTTAATTTTTTTCTTTAACCAGTAAACAACATACTTTGGATCTATATTATCTATAAACAATGTAATATATATTGATCTAAACAACATAGTATATCTTTTCCTATTTTGAACTTAATGTAAGTGGAATCTTAATACATTTATTTTATATACTTTCTTTCCTCTTGCCAATCTAAAGTAAATGGGATTATTCTTTCGTTAGAGGTAGCTAGATTTAGTCACTTCCAGTGTTATATGAACACAGAAAATTTTATATGAATATACAAAAATTTATCCATACATTCTACAGCCGATGAACCTTTGTCCTGGATTTTGGCTTTTACAGGAAAGTATTCCTGTACATGTACCCTGTTGTACATGTGCAAAGGTTTCTCAAAGGGATATGCTTAGGAGTGATGGGTCACCTATGACTCATCATCGTAACTTCTTCAGTATTACTAGATCATGCCAAATTCTTCCAAAATGGTTGTGAGTGATGGCAACTGTTCTTCCTTCCTCTTTCTCTGCCTTCTTCCCTTCTTTCTTCCTCCCTTTATTCTTTCTCCACAGAATACAATTTCCCATTACCATGTTTTATAACTGCACCACCTATTATTTGAGGAGGTCTTCTTCTTCACAGGGTCCTCTTAGTATTCTCCACCCAACAACTGGATAGAGTACAGAACACAGCATAGGTCAATTAAATTATTTTTTTCTCCAGTGAGATAGAGCTGTTATCTTTTGGATTGCAAGCCCAAAGCTTATAGACATACAGACGTGGCAGATTTCCCCTCAACCACATAGAGGGGTCCTTTATGCAGTAGAAGAAAATGATATCAACAGAAGCATAAACAAAGGGAGAAAAAGAAATGGATGGAGATGGGTCAGAATCCTCAGCTCCAGTCCTTGATATCCTATTATGTCCAGGTTTTACTTTGCATCCAGAAAGTTGAAAGCAGTCTTTAAATAACATTTTTAGCTTACAGAACACCCAGGAGGCTTGGTGACACTGTGGTATAAAATGTGGAACTACACTACATAACGCAATAAACTCTGAGGCGAGTTAATAGGAAAAAAAGTATATTCAGAGTGGAAATGTGAGCTCTTCTAGAAATTTCCAATATGCATTGTTATGCTAATGTGTTACACCTCTGACCCTTGAAACAGATGGAAAAGACTGACTAGTACATACAGTGTCAAATCTATTGTATAAGTGCAAAAAGATTGATATAATGTGCATTTCTTGAATATCTGCCACATGTTTCCATGAGACCAAAAGCATTCTCTGTGAGATTAAAACTGGGCAGGACAGGACAATCCCTTTTTGAGAGGAATATCTCTCTTGGAAGTCCCTTGAGTGATATTCAAGAGAGAACTGCAGGCCATTTCACACTTACTCATGCTTTACAAATTACCAGAACGAAGACTAAATGTAGAACCTATGTTCTATATTACAACTAGAGGTGACTCACATTATGCATGGAAACAACATAATTTAGAACACTGGGAAACACTCTAGGTATCAAACAGGAGGGGTGATATTGACCATCTGGACCATTTCCAAATAACAGTAATCAGAACAGTGAATGTGCACACACAGACATCAGATGAGAAACAGTTGGTAGAACTGAGGATTGGTACCCTAGAAAAAACCTAGGAAGCAGGTGATTTTCTAATATCTAAAGACTACAGAAGGGACAGTGTATAACTTAATTGGGTACACTAGAACTAGTGCATAGAAGAAACAAGAGGTAGGTCCCTATCATTGCTTATGCCTGGACTACTGCAAGGTTCCCATAACCTTATCCTTAACATAGACTTTAATGTGATTTTTAAACATACATTGAACATACACCTAGCTCTTAAGGTGACTCTTTAAATGTACAATAAATAGGATCACATATGTATAGTGGTAGCCTCCTGCAGGACATATACCCTGGAGCAAGACTACCTGGCTCTGCTAAACTGTGTGACCTTGAATACATTTGTTATAGTATCTCTTTCTGCCTCAGTTTCTTCAGATGATTTTTACAAGAACTGATTTACTACAAATAAGGTTCTTATGAAAAGGCCTGACATTTATTAAATATTCAATAAATGTTACATCTTCTTCCTCAACCTTCCCCCCCTCTTCTTCTTCCTATTATTATTATTACCATTATTTCACTACTGTTTTAAACTTTATAGATTACTCTAATCATCTATAAGTTGGGTAGCAAAGCCCTTACACATTATCCTTGATATATGACTTCTGACTCTCTCTCTAGTCAAATATTTCTCTGTCATCTGTCCCATTTTATACTTAATTTATACACCACTTGCAGTTACTCTGAAATCCTTTGTTATCTCACGCAAGCATATCTTTGCACATGCTGGGTTGTTCCACCTTTATGGTTCACCATTCTGCTGCACAGAGATTAGCCATTATTATTATTATTTTTATTAAATCTCCAATGGAAAAACGAACCCCACCATCAACTGTGTTAAATTAATATCTGATATAAAATTCTAATATTGGATATATTACAATGTACAGTATTTGTTGGCTTTTACGTCCTTTCCAAGAGGATTGCAAGCCCTTAAAAGAAAAGGATGGGGGCTTCCCTGGTGGCGCAGTGGTTGCGCGTCCGCCTGCCGATGCAGGGGAACCAGGTTCGCGCCCCGGTCTGGGAGGATCCCACATGCCGCGGAGAGGCTGGGACCGTGAGCCATGGCCGCTGGGCCTGCGCGTCCGGAGCCTGTGCTCCGCAACGGGAGAGGCCGCAGCAGAGGGAGGCCCGCATACCACAAAAAAAAAAAAAAAAAAAAAAAAAAAGAAAAGGATGATGTCTCTGTTACGTAGCACAATGTCTGACCCATTGATGCACTTACCAAACACAGTGTTTGTTGAACTGAGAAAAGCTCCATATTGAAGAAAAAAAAAAAAAAAAAAACTATCTCACAAATAGAAGTTTACATCATTAGAATAGATTCCTCACAAAGAATCCCTGACACCTTATCATCCTTCTATATGAAGTCAAATGTCACTTCCATTTGTCCATCTCTGACCACCCGTTCAATAATTTATCCCATCATATATTATTTTCTATATCAGACATAGTTTTCTTTCACAATACTTAGATCTCTTTGAAACTATTCACTAATATATGTGTTTACTTGGCTGGAGATTGTTTTTATATGTTTGTTTTGTTTTTGTCTTTCTACATCATTGTAAGCTACATACAAAGCAGGAAACATTCTTAATTATATCCCTCATTCCTCAGTCAGGTCTGACTATTAATAGACATTCAATGTTCAGTGTGGAATGTAAAACTGAATATTAGTATACATAGTCAAGAACAAACTGAACTATTTGTCAAGAATATTTACTGAAATATAAATATAGAAATTAATTCATCAAAAGAGTGAGAATTTGGGCTATATGTTCCCTAAGTCTGAAATTTTTCTTCGTGCATCCTAGCATCATCCCCACTGAATCCCAGCACCAGAGTATGTGGGAAAGATCACACTGAAATTTGTATTACTCCAACTCCGCCAACCCTACTGTGGCCCCCAATACGTTTCCCTTTTGCCAATTACAGGACTCATCTGTTCTTTGCCATTTAGTTATTGAGCTTTTCTTGGCCAAGCGTGCCACACAGGGCTAGCCTAGGCATTAAGCTGGCTGCCTGGCCTTCATTACTTACATCTAATCCATTCCCCAGAAAACACCCCCAGGCCATAAAATGCATCTGTGTGTTGTTTTTATTAGGTCATCTGATTGAGCAGATGCTGATGGCTCTAGAAAAGGAGTGTGTCCTCCTGCCAACCTTAATTTGTTCTGTTTAAGTTACAGGCAGGGCTCATCAATAGTGCTATTTCTGTATTTTAACATGCCATTTCAGACCAGATAGTTATTCCTATATTACAGAATCTTAAAAGTGCACGGCAATTTCTGAGTCACCTAACAACTCTTCTTTAACACGTCACTGGATCAAAGGTTCCGCAGGCATAAATCTGATGTCCTCAGCCCCGTGTCAAACACTCCTATCCTCCCCAGACCTTGTCCAAGTGGGGACTGCTGACACATGTTATCACTGGGTCACCAAGGGGTTTTCATCCTCAAACAACTGTCCAACTGCAAAACAAGCTGGCTTAGGATTTCTGATAACAAGAGATCTCTCTAACCACAGAATCTCATAGTTCCTGGACTAAAGGGGAAAGAAGACTTTTTTTTTTTTTTTTTGCATTGTGACACCCTTATAAGGCTTAAATTCTTTCTAATATTTTCCAAATATGGTGTCCCGTCTCTTCCTGAATGACTCCATTGATTTCCCTCTTTTAAGGCTGTTTATTCTTTTATTCTTTTTTTCTTTTTTTTCAGGAGAGAGGTATAAAGACAAAGGCACTCAATTGTCAGCATTTTCTTTTTGTATACTGAGACAAAATCTGCCACCCTTTAACTTCCACTTTACTGTTATGCCTGGCTTCTAAGAATATCCTTAGCATTGTCCTTCAAATGATGATAAACAGTTACCCTCACCCCAAACCACTTATTTTCCTACTTATTTCCTCTTTACTCGCTGCTCAGAGATGGTGATCAGACTATTCATACCTCCATACTGACATGAAAAATACTATTTTTCCTCTCAGTGAAGTAGTAGCTATGACTAAGGACACAGGGTAAGTTAACATAATGATGATTAATTTGAAGAAACTGCAGAATTCCTTCTTGTACTGACAGAAAGTCAGAAGACAAGAATGCCTCCCTCATCCTCAGCTGTGCCAGCCTCCTTCTCTAAAACCCATACCGATGCCGCAAGGCTTGGGGCTTATTTTTCACTTCATTTCCCTTTTCCAGCGTTTATTGGAAAGAGGCAGAGTATATAGGCAAGAGGTGGCTGACGTTCAAAAGGATGCCAAGAGGGCTTCCCTGGTGGCGCAGTGTTTGCGCGTCCGCCTGCCGATGCAGGGGAGCCGGGTTCGCGCCCCGGTCTGGGAG
>NC_041230.1:34710581-34716841 GCF_002837175.3 Physeter macrocephalus
GGAGCCTGTGCTCCGCTATGGGAGAGGCCGCAGCGGAGGGAGGCCCGCATACCACCAAAAAAAAAAAAAAAAAAAAAAAAAGGATGCCAAGGGAGCAGCAGGGAGAGAAGATAAGGAGCCAACCCAAAAGCACCTCCTATTTTATCCTTGCAGAGAGGGTCAGTGGTCCGAAAGCCTCTAAACAGCTGGCTTTTTCTAGAGGATAAAATATTCCTCAGGATTTAGGCCTTCACAGAGCTGCATTAGTTATTTCAAGCCTTGTACTGCATTAGCTCTTTGTTAATTGGTATCCTAGTGGCTTGAAAAAGTCATTTAAATCCAGTGAAATCTGTTTGCAGTCAGCACGCCTAAAAAAAAAAAAAATTCAATGTGGTATGGCTCAAAGCCGCAGAGGATCAATAGGAGTTATCTGGGCAGAGTTTTCATTGTATTTATATTACACAACTTGCTTCGTTCAAGCTGTTGCCTGGTTTCCTTGATCTGACATGTGGGATGGAGGACAAAGCCAAGGTCAAAAACCAAGAGGTAAGCTGCAGGTCCTGAGGCATTTTACATCTCCATGACTCCTCTGCAAACCTCAGGAAGACTCTCAGATGGTTCTGAGTCACTGACTCGAGTCCAATACTATTTATCAAGAGAAAATGCTATTTTTATAAAGGTTGTGTGTGGCAGCCCATCTAGGCGGAAACACACTCCCTTTATATGACATGGTCTTTCTTTCATTATTTTAGACTGCAATATGACTTTCCACAATCAGGTCAGATCAATTCATATTGGTTCTCAATTTCCTATCCAAACTCTTGTATGATGTGATAGACAATGACTATGGGAAGGAGAAAAATGAGAAGTGAAAGCAGCAACTCTAGTGAAAAAGACTCAATGTATTAAATCTTACACATGAAAATGGATAGTAATAAGAGTCAAATGGGCAAAATGGGGCAGAAGAGCTAAGTCTTGATATTTAAGTTCATGACAGACATCAGCCTCAAACTGGCGAGTCTTTAATGATATTTAAGTCTTCAGGTTAATAATGATCATTTTCTCCTTCTAGTACAGTCTTTTTGCTGTGTTGCAAAATTAACTAAACACCTGTTTAAACAAACAAAAGAGATTAATGATAACGTTTAAGTAAGGAGAGGATTTGTTCTTATTTTATTTCAAAACCTTACTTTTTTACATTTGTCTCCTGCTCTAGGACCTGCAATGACTTCCATTTACCATGGCTGTGCCATCCAATAGAGCAGTCACAAGTCATGTGTGGCTGATAAGCACTAGAAATATAGTTGTTAAGACCAAGGAACTGAATTTAGCATCTGATTTTAGTTGACCTGTAGGTATAAAATGTACACTGAATGTCAAAGACTTAAGATGAAAAAGAATATATCACACTGACAATGTTTCACAGAGATCACAATTTGAAATGACAATATATGGGATATACTGAGTTAAGAAAAATAAATTATTAAAATTAATTTTACCTTTTTTTTTTTTTTTTGCTTTCTAAATGTGGCTATGAGAACATTTAAAATTAGATATGTGGTTTGCATTAAATTTCTGTTGTATGGTGCATAAGTTTGACCTGCATCTGCCTTTCTGAAGCCCTCTAAGACTAGGTACACACTTAAGATACCATTCATTCATTTATTCATTCACAAAACAATTCAATGAGCATCTATTCCATTCCAGACCATGGGACAGTTTCTGGAATTCAGAGAAGAGGTGTAGGTTGGAGATACAGATTTTGGAGCTATTGGCTTATATAATTAAAATCATGGTGGCAATTCACACTGCCCAAAGAAAGTGAATAGCAAATAGGGAAGATAAATGACAATTCAAAACTCTAGAAAATAGTATGAAATTAATAGAACAAAAAGGAAGAGGAGTCTCTGAAAGAAGATGAGAAGGGATGGCAAGATTTTTAGGACGAGAACTAAATCAAATCTGGAAATTGGGATCTTGAGCTAATTACAGAAAAGAATCAGTTTACAGAGGGTAGGATGCTCTGTGCTCTCAACCAATATTTAGCTTGAAATCCATGGTGATGATGTAATTGAGGAAAAAAATGGTATAATTTGGAGTAATCCAATTCAATAAGCTTTGTAAAGCATATTTTTTGGTTGTATTTACCAACTTCTGAGATGTATAGAGACTAACAAACATAATCTCTAAGATTTTTTCTAGTGTAGCCAAGAAGGTAGATTAGCACTGAAACAACTATAGCTAGTGGGAGAATAGGACAGCTCCTGGGATAAGAGTACAATCAGACAAAGGAGGGACAATCCCACTGGGAACTCAGGAGAAGTGCTTTCAGGTACAAATGACAATGATTTCAACAGACTGAGGTGAAAGCACACAACTGTTCCAATCCATGGGATGCATGGATGCATATGGATTTGAGTTGTAGGTTGATGACAAACCCAGCAAGGCCTTTAAGTGTCCTGAAATGGAATGTGGCCATCACTTGGACAGAGTATGAGAAATAACCTAATAGGTGAGAAAAGTAAAACCTAAAAACTATTAAAATAACATTTAGCTAATAAGGCTTCCTCCTGGCCACTCCAAGCACTGCTTCAAACATTCAAGATTCACAGTCAATTGTCAGCGGGGAAATAAGAATAAAAACAAGAGTGAACACTGGGGTGGATGTGCAGATCTGCTTAACTAAATAGATGTTGTTGGCTGAAGGAAAATAAAAGCTTGATAGTAGAGAGATATTTTTACTAGGAACAAAGACTTACTTGAGGAAATCACTTGGAAAGTTTGAGTATTAACCCCCTCCCAGAAGACTGGTCTCAACACCATGAAGACTGATTTACCAACCTGTACAGCAGAACTGTGAGGAAAGAAGTAGCCATTGCAGAGCCCTTAATGTGAATGCAGAGGCTGTGATTATTAGCCAGTGTTAAAAGCACTGGCTGGCAGCTTGGATGAACAAGAATTAAAGCCACCACAAATAACCAGGGGGAACTGATGCTTGTTAGTATTCTGGGAGATGTTAGATGCACAGAAAATGGAAGTCTCAACAGTGACTTTTTTCAGGCAGCCTAGCAGTATTACCTCAGTTCAAAAATGGGGCAGTAGGAGAGGGTCACTGATATTAACTGATCTCCTTCTGTGAGCCTAACATTTTCAAGTGGGTTAACTCATTTAATCCTATGAACTAGATTTAGTAAATAATTCTACAGATCAGAAAACTGACTGTCAGGGCTGTAGACACAGGAAGAATTTGAACCTAATCCTGAAACAGTTCCCAAGTCGTTGCATTAAGAGTACATCAGTGCCAATTCATTTTATTTTCTCTTTCTATGAAGAGCTAGAGGAAAAGATGGACAGACACATTTACAATGTATTAAGCACCAACTATATGCAAGGTATCAGTGCTAGCTTCCCAAATATACATAATCCACACAATAACTTTACTGTAAAATGTTGGTTATTTGCCCCTCCTTATCCTTCTATAATGAATTTGGGGATCAGAAAGAATGTATTCAGGAATTATTGAGTTAATTATGACTTTTCTCTGCTTCCTTCCTTTTGATACTTTGTAATAAAATCAGAATAGGAGGTAGACTAATGTTCTTTAAACATAGCTTTCCCACCACTGCTACACATTAGAATCAGCTGGGGAGCTTTATAAAGAGCTCTAATGCTAAGACCACACCCCCAAAGATTCTCATTTGATTGGGCTGGGGCAGGGAGGGTTCTATTCAAAATCTCCTTCATTGGTTGTGGGGTGCAGCAGGAATAACTCGATAATGCCAGAGTTACTTTTTTCAAAATGTGGTGGTCAAAATTACATTAATAGTGGGAACATATTTTCCTCATTTACAAGTAGACTATATTGTGTTCAGAACAAGAATAGTCACTCTGTCCATAATGATCTCTTCCTAAGAATTTCAGGAAGAACCTGACCATAGCCATGGATGGGCAGAGCCTTGCCTGGATGTGCAGGTTCTGAATTATTTCCACCATGCAGTTCTACCCTCTTCAAAGCATGAAGACACAGCAAATGCTACATTATCATTTTCTCAAAGTTGGAGATAGCCGGGCTTATGGGAATAAGGAAGGAAGCATGGCCAGGACTTTTTCTTTCTCAGTTATGAGGAGTTGAGTTTCCTTAGGGAAGAGAAGAAAAATGGTCTTATAGGAATGAATGGAGGAAACAATGGGGGAAGATTAGGGAGTTAGAAGGAATTAGAAAATGGGGGCATAGGGGAGGACCTTCAAGATGGTGAAAGACTAAAACGTGGAGATCACCTTCCTCTCTAGAAATACATCAAAAATACATCTACATTTGGAACAACTCCTACAGAACACATACTGAATGCTGGCAGAAGACCTCAGACTCCCCAAAATGCAAGATAATCCCCACTTACCTGAGTACGGTAAAAGAAAAAAGAAAAAACAGAGACAAAAGAATAGGGACGGGACCTGCACCTCTGGGAGGGAGTTCTGAAGGAGGAAAACTTTCCACATACTAGGAAGCCCCTTCACTGGTGGAAATGGGGGGTGGGTCGGAGGGAAGCTTCGGAGTCACAGAGGAGAGCGCAGCAACAGGGGTACAGAGGGCAAAGCGGAGAGATTCCCGCACAGAGGATTGGTGCCGAATAGCACTCACTAGCCTGAGAGGCTTGTCTGCTCACCTGCCAGGGAGGGTGGGGGCTGGGAGCTGAGGCTCGGGCTTTGGAGGTCAGATCCCAGGGAGAGGACTGGGGTTGGCTGAGCGAACACAGCCTGAAGGGGGTCAGTACGCCACAGCTAACTGGAAGGGAGTCAAAGAAAAAGTCTGGAACTACCTAAGAATGAAGAGACCACTGTTTTGCATTGCACGAGGAGAGGCAATTCAGAACACTGCCTAAATGAGCTTCAGAGACGGGCGTCAGCTGCGGCTATCAGCGCAGACACCAGAGACAGGCATGGAACTCTAAGGCTGCTGCTGCAGCCACCAAAAATCTTGTGTGCAAGCACAGGTCACTATCCACAACTCCCCACCCGGGAGCCTGTACAGCCCACCACTGCAAGGGTCCCGTGATCCAGGGACAACTTCCCTGGGAGAACACACGGCATGCCTCAGGCTGTTGCAATGTCACACTGGCCTCTGCTGCTGCAGGCTCGCCCTGCATTCCTTACCCCTCCTTCCACCCCACCTGAGTGAGCCAGAGCCCCTTAACCAGCCACTCCTTTAACCCGCTCCTATCTGGGCAAAGAACAGATGCCAGAGGGCGACCTACATGCAGAGGCAAGGCCAAATCCAAAGCTGAACCCCAGGAGCTGTGCGAACAAAGAAGAGACAGGGAAATTTCTCCGTGCAGCCGCAGGAGGAGTGGATTAAATCTCCACATCAACTTGATGTTCCCTGCATCTTTGGAATACCTGAATAGACAACGAATTATCCCAAAATTGCAGTGGTGGACTTTGGGAGCAACTGTAGACTTGGAGTTTGCTGTATGCAACTGATTTGTTTCTGATCTTTATAGTTATCTTAGAATAGTTTTTAGTGCTTGTTATCATTGGTGGATTTGTTTATTGGTTTGGCTGCTCTCTTCTTTTTTTATTATTTTATTCTAATAATATTTTTTTATTTTTTATTTTAAAAACTTTATTTTATTTTATTTTTTTCTTTCCTCCTATTTTTTCTCCCTTTTCTTCTGAGCCGTGTGGCTGACAGGGTCTTGATGCTCCGGCCAGGTGTCAGGTCTGAGCCTCTGAGGTGGGAGAGCCAAGTTCAGGACATTGGACCACCAGAGATAGCCTGGCCCCACGTAATATCAATCAGCGAGAGCTCTCCCACACATCTCCGTCTCAATGTTAAGACCCAGTTCCACTCAATGACCAGCAAGCTCCAGTGTGGGAAACCGCATGACAAACAACCAGCAAGACAGGAACACAACCCCATCCATTAGCAGAGAGGCTGCCTAAAATCATAATAAGTTCAGAGACATGCCAAAACACACTACCAGATGTGGTCCTGCCCACCAGAAAGAAAAGATCCAGCCTCATCAACCAGAACACAGGCACCAGTCCCCTCCACTAGGAAGCCTACACAACCCACTGAACCAACCCAACCTTACCCACTTGGAGCAGACAACAAAAACAAAGGGAACTATAAACCTGCAGCCTGCAAAAAGAACACCCCAAACACAGTAAGTTAAGCAAAATAAGAAGACAGAGATATGCAGCAGATGAAGGAGCAAAATAAAAACCCAACAGACCAAACAAATGAAGAGGAAATAGGCAGTCTACCTGAAAAAGAATTCAGA
>NC_041230.1:34718172-34723864 GCF_002837175.3 Physeter macrocephalus
GAATACCTGAATAGACAACGAATTATCCCAAAATTGCAGTGGTGGACTTTGGGAGCAACTGTAGACTTGGAGTTTGCTGTATGCAACTGATTTGTTTCTGATCTTTATAGTTATCTTAGAATAGTTTTTAGTGCTTGTTATCATTGGTGGATTTGTTTATTGGTTTGGCTGCTCTCTTCTTTTTTTATTATTTTATTCTAATAATATTTTTTTATTTTTTATTTTAAAAACTTTATTTTATTTTATTTTTTTCTTTCCTCCTATTTTTTCTCCCTTTTCTTCTGAGCCGTGTGGCTGACAGGGTCTTGATGCTCCGGCCAGGTGTCAGGTCTGAGCCTCTGAGGTGGGAGAGCCAAGTTCAGGACATTGGACCACCAGAGATAGCCTGGCCCCACGTAATATCAATCAGCGAGAGCTCTCCCACACATCTCCGTCTCAATGTTAAGACCCAGTTCCACTCAATGACCAGCAAGCTCCAGTGTGGGAAACCGCATGACAAACAACCAGCAAGACAGGAACACAACCCCATCCATTAGCAGAGAGGCTGCCTAAAATCATAATAAGTTCAGAGACATGCCAAAACACACTACCAGATGTGGTCCTGCCCACCAGAAAGAAAAGATCCAGCCTCATCAACCAGAACACAGGCACCAGTCCCCTCCACTAGGAAGCCTACACAACCCACTGGACCAAGCCAACCTTACCCACTTGGAGCAGACAACAAAAACAAAGGGAACTATAAACCTGCAGCCTGCAAAAAGAACACCCCAAACACAGTAAGTTAAGCAAAATAAGAAGACAGAGATATGCAGCAGATGAAGGAGCAAAATAAAAACCCAACAGACCAAACAAATGAAGAGGAAATAGGCAGTCTACCTGAAAAAGAATTCAGAATAATGATAGTAAAGATGATACAAAATCTTAGAAATAGAATGGAGAAAATACAAGAAATGTTTAACAAAGACGTAGAAGAACTAAAGAGCAAACAAGCAATGATGAAGAACTCAATAAATGAAATTAAAAATTCTCTAGAAGGAATCAATAGCAGAATAACTGAGGCAGAACAACAGATAATGATCTGGAAGATAAAACAGTGGAAATAACTACCAGAGAGCAGAATGAAGAAAAAACAATGAAAAGAATTGAGGACAGTCTCAGAGACCTCTGGGACAATATAAAATGAACTCACATTTGAATTATAGGGGTCCCAGAGAAGAAAAGAAAAAGAAAGGGACTGAGAAAATATTTGAAAAGATGATGGTTGAAAACTTCCCCTAATATGGTAAAGGATAGTCAATCAAGTCTGGGAAGTACAGAGAGTCCCATACAGGATAAATCCAAGGAGAAACACATCAAGAAACATATTAATCAAACTATCAAAAAGTAAATACAATTTAAAAATATTAAAAGCAGCAAGGGAAAAGCAACAAATAACACAAAGGGAATCCCCATAAGGTTAACAGCTGATCTTTCAGCAGAAACTCTACAAGCCAGAAGGGAGTGGCAAGACATATTTGAAGCGATGAAAGGGAAAAACCTACAACGAAGATTACTCTACCCAGCAAGGATCTCATTCAGATCTGACAGAGAAATTAAAACCTTTACAGACCAGCAAAAGCTAAGAGAATTCAGCACCACCAAACCAGCCTTACCACAAATGCTAAAGGAACTTCTCTAGGCAGGAAACACAAGAGAAGCAAAAGACCTACACAAACAAATGCAAAACAACTAAGAAAATAGTAATAGGAACATACATATCAATATTACCTTAAATGTAAATGGATTAAATGCTCCAACCAAAAGACACAGACTGGCTGAATGCATACAAAAAAAAGACCCATATATATGCTGCCTACAACAGACCCATTTCAGACCTAGGGACACATACCGACTGAAAGTGAGGGGATGGAAAAAGTTATTCCATGCAAATGGAAATCAAAAGAGAGCTGGAGCAGCAATTCTCATATCAGACAAAATAGGCTTTAAAATAAAGACTATTACAAGAGAGAAAGAAGGACACTACATAATGATCAAAGTATCAATCCAAGAAGAAGATATAAGAATTGTAAATATTTATGCACCCAACATAGGAGCACCTCAATACATAAGGCAAATGCTAACAGCCTTAAAAGGAGAAATCAACAGTAACACAATCATAGTAGGGGAGTTTAACACACCACTTTCACCAATGGACAGATCACTCAAAATGAAAATAAATAAGGAAACACAGGCTTTAAATGACACATTAAACAAGATGGACTTAATTGATATGTCTAGGACATTCCATCCAAAAACAACAGAATACACCTTCTTCTCAAGTGCTCATGGAACATTCTCCAGGATAGATCATATCTTGGGTCATAAATCAAGCCTTGGTAAATTTAAGAAACTTGAAATTGTATCAATTATCTTTCCCAACCACAACACTATGAGATTAGATATCAATTACAGGAAAAAAATATGTAAAAAATAAAAAAACATGGAGCTAAACAATACACTATTAAATAACCAAGAGATCACTGAAGAAATCAAAGAGGAAATTAAAAAATTCCTAGAGACAAATGACAATGAATACACGACAACCCAAAACCTATGGATGGAGCAAGAGCAGTTCTAAGAGGGAAGTGTATAGCAATACAATTCTACCTCAAGAAACAATAAACATCTCAAATAAACAACCTAACCTTACACCTAAAGCAATTAGAGAGAGAAGAACAAAAAACCTCCAAAGTTAGCAGAAGGAAAGAAATCATAAAGATAAGATCAGAAGTAAAAATAAATTAAGGAAACGAGAGCAAAGATCAATAAAACTAAAAGCTGGTTCTTTGAGAAGATAAACAGAATTGATAAACCATTAGCCAGAACAAAAGCCCAGGACCAGATGGCTTCACAGGAGAATTCTATCAAACATTTAGAGAAGAGCTAACACCTATCGTTCTCAAACTCTTCCAAAATATAGCAGAGGGAGGAACACTCCCAAACTCATTCTACAAGGCCACCATCACCCTGATACCAAAACCATACAAAGCTGTCACAAAAAAAGGAAACTACAGGCCAACATCACTGATGAACATACATGCAAAAATCCTCAACAAAATACTAGCAAACAGAAGCCAACAGCACATTAAAAGGATCATACACCATGATCAACTGGGGTTTATCCCAGGAATGCAAGGATTCTTCAATATATGCAAATCAATTTGATAAACCATATTAAAAAATTGAAGGACAAAAAACATATGATAATTTCAATAGATGCAGAAAAAGCTTTTGGCAAAATTCAACACCCATTTATGATAAAACCCCTCCAGAAAGTAGGCATAGAGGGGAAATTACCTCAACATATTAAAGGCCATATATGACAAACCCACAGCTAACATCATTCTCAGTGGTGAAAAACTGAAACCATTCCCTCTAAGATCAGGAACAAGACAAGGTTGCCCACTCTCACCACTATTATTCAACATAGTTTTGGAAGTTTTAGCCTCAGCAATCAGAGAAGGAAAAGAAGTAACAGGAATCCAAACAGGAAAAGAAGTAAAACTCTCACTGTTTGCCGATGACGTGATACTATACATAGAGAATCCTAAAGATGCTACCAGAAAACTACTAGAGCTAATCAATGAATTTGGTAAAGTAGCAGGATACAAAATTAATGCACAGAAATCTCTTGCATTCCTATACACTAATGATGAAAAATCAGAAAGAGAAATTAAGGAAACACTCCCATTTACCATTGCAACCAAAAGAGTAAAATACCTAGGAATAAACCTACCTAAGGAGACAAAAGACCTGTATGCAGAAAACTATGACACTGATGAAAAAAATTAAAGATGATACAAAGAGATGGAGAGATATACCATCTGCTTGGATTGGAAGAATCAATACTGTGAAAATGACTATACTACCCAAAGCAATCTACAGATTCAATGAAATCCCTATCAAATTACCAATGGCATTTTTTACAGAATTAGAACAAAAAATCTTAAAATTTGTATGGAAACACAAAAGACCCCGAATAGCCAAAGCAATCTTTAGAAAGAAAAATGGAGCTGGAGGAATCGGGTCCCTGACTTCAGACTATACTACAAAGTTTCAGTCATCAAGACAGTAAGGTACAGGCACAAAAACAGAAATATAGATCAATGGAACCGGATAGAAAGCCCAGAGATAAACCTACGCACCTATGGTCACCTTTTATTTTGATAAAGGAGGCAAGAATATACAATGGAGAAAAGACAGTCTCTTCAATAAGTGGTGCTGGGAAAACTGGACAGCTACATGTAAAAGAATGAAATTAGAACACACTCTAAACCATACGCAAAAATAAACTCAAAATGGAATAAAGACCCAAATGTAAGGCCAGACACTATAAAACTCTTAGAGGAAAACATAGGCAGAACACTCTATGACATAAATCACAGTGAGATCCTTTTTGACCCACCTCCTAGAGAAATGGGAATAATAACAAAAATAAACAAATGGGACCTAAGGAAACTTAAAAGCTTTTGCACAGCAAAGGAAACCATAAACAAAACGAAAAGACAACCCTCAGAATGGGAGAAAATATTTGCAAACGAAGCAACTGACAAAGGATTAATCTCCAAAATATACAAGTAGCTCATGCAGCTTAATATCAAAAAAAACAAACAAACCAATCCAGAAATGGGCAGAAGACCTAAATAGACATTTCTCCAAAGAAGATATACAGATTGCCAACAAACACATGAAAGAATGCTCAACGTCATTAATCATTAGAGAAATGCAAGTCAAAACTACACTGATAAATCATCTCACACCAGCCTCAAGGAATTTATAGTTCTTTACTAATGTTGATCATGCATCTCCCTTCCTCCTCCTCTCCCTCCCTTCCATCCTTTCCTCCTCCTTACTTCCCACAGTCCTGAGGAATCCAGCTACATCTGATTTGGCCTTATTACTCCTCCCACCATCTCTTCATGCTTTTCTCAGCTTCTTCCTCCAATGCTTGGTTGCAAAATTAGGCCACCACCTCCCTAGATTTCTACTTCATAGTCTCCAGTTTCCCAAGAATCTCTTTAAAGAAATAGGATACATATGTGAGGAGGAAAAAAGTCATACAGGAGAAGGATGAGAGCAAATAAAATTTTAGAGCCATTACTATGTGCTAGGCTTTGGTGTAAGGATGTGGGACCAGACAGTCACTCAAGAGCTCAGAATTTTAACCGCTTTCCTCTGAATTTGGTGATTTTTATAAAAGTTCTCCTTGGTGAATTGCTCTCTACAGTTTTTTGCTCAGTTCTTTACATTTTCCTTGAAAGCTCTCTAAAATGTCCCAGAAAGGACACTAGCTTTATTGTTAAATTTGCTGCTTTTACTTCTGAAAGGAGAACTCATGAATGTCCGAACATATGTCAAACTTCTCCATTCTGAAACCATAGCAAGGTCTCTAGTTTTACAAATAAAAGTAATTCCCAAACATGGTACAGAGGAAGTTTTATATATATAAATATATATATATTTTTTTAAATTAATTTTTTGTCTGCCTTGGGGCTTTATTGCTGTGCACGGGCTTTCTCTAGCTGCAGCGAGCGGGGGCTTCTCTTCGTTGCACTGCATGGGCTTCTCATTGCGGTGGCTTCTCTTTGTTGTGGAGCACGGGCTCTAGGTGCGCAGGCTTCAGTAGTGTGGCACGCAGGCTCAGTAGTTGTGG
>NC_041230.1:34723898-34787381 GCF_002837175.3 Physeter macrocephalus
AGGCACAGTAGTTATGGCGCAGGGGCCTAGTTGCTTTGCGGCATGTGGGATCTTCCCGGACCAGGGCTTGAACCCGTGTCCCCTGCATTGGCAGCCGGATTCTTAACCACTGTGCCACCAGGGAAGTCCCTATATTTATATAACTTAACATAGACCCTTTTTGTTTAAAATATAAAAGTCAAGAGCTAAGAAGGTATGAATACCATATTATTCTATATCATTATTTGATTCATGATCCAAGACAGGTATACTTATATGTGGAATCTGAAAAATAAAACAAAGGGATATAACAAAACAGAAAGAGACTCACAAATATAGAGAACAAATGAGTGGTAACCAGTGGGGAGGGGGCTGGGGGGTTAGGAAAAGATGGGTGAAGGGGCTTAAGAGGTACAAACTACTAGGTATAAAATAGTTAAGATACAAAGATGTAATGTATAGCACAGGAATATTGTCAATATTTTATAACTTTATATGAAGTATAAACTATAAAAATATCAAATCACTATGTTGTACACTTGAAACAAATATAATATTGTAAGTCAACTATACTTCAATAATAAAAAAAGACAGATAGAATCCCTGTGAATACAAATCAGAGTCCCTGACTCACTGCATTGCTAGAAAATCAACTATATAAGGAAGAGGTCACATTTTGACTAGTTATATTTTAAAAATAAATAAAAATGATACAGCAAATGAACAAATTTTGTGTTTATCTCCTATCTGAGAGAAAGGCTGGTAAACTGGGATCACCATGACTTCTGGAATTAGGAGGGATTTCAATGAATACCTGGCCACTACTGAGCTGTGGGACATAACATTACCCAGCCTCAGTTCCTTGACTATAAATGGAGTTAAGGGTCTTAGAGGGACTTGAGAAGAATTAACTGCATAGAAGGTACATTTAGTACTTTCATGCAGAATGGATTCAGTGCTACCTCACCCCAACTTCTTTCTTTTTCCTTCACTTCCATGGCCAGGTCCTCTAGAGTCCACATGCCTAAACCTCTTCAAGGCTCAAACCAAAGACTACAAAGTCCTCAAAGCATTTAACTTTTCCTCTGACAGATGTTCCTTCTTCAAATTTGAAAATTCCTATAGCAACTTCCTTTTGTCAGATCCTTATTCCACGAATCCTGAATCCAGAAACTTAGGTATCACTTACAGCACAGTTCATCAAAACACTCCAGTCCTTCATCAGGAAGTTCAGAACTATTAAAGAAGATTAAACTCTTAAAATCCAGCAATACTGTATGTTCTTCTTTCCACATACACTCTCTGAGGTCTTTCATTCCCTTATATTGTCCCTCTGTTTGTCCATTTCTTCCTCTCTCTCCCATCCCCTGGTCTGTGTTATATAGTTCAGTTTAGCTGCATTTTCCTTTTTCTCCCATCCTGTAAATAACCTACAGTCGTCCCTTGGTATCCAAGAGGGACTGGTTCTAGGATCCACCATGGATACGAAAATCTGAGGACGCTCAATTCCCATAGTCCTTTGTATCTACGAGTTCCTTATCTGTGAATTCAACCAGCCTCAAATGTAAAACATAGTACACGGAACCCATGGATACTGAGGATTGACTGTACTTTCTTTCCTTCATTTGCCTTCATTCCCCTATTCTCCTTTCTTATTCATTCCTCAGAAATTCATCTGGGTAAATAAAGGCAATTGTGAAGGCAGTGACCATATTGTCTTAAGTACACTTAAAGAAGTATTGAGAAATGTGAATGAGAATTTACAGACTGATAGGTTTCTTGAGCTGCAAATATGCCAATTACTTACACCTTTGCTTCATGCTAACCTTCTCTTCATTCTATGAGCTCTTGAGGACCTTATCTTAACCATACCTCTACGCCTGACAATATCTGGCCTAGAAAAGCTAATCATTTCTGCCCCCATCCTTCACTCTCATTGTAGAGGCCTGCACTGCCTTCTCACTTCACCATCACAACCTCAGCCAAGATGATGGAGAGTCACATGACCCTGTCCCAGTCCTCTATTGATTGGACCAGAGGCAAACGCCCCTCTCAAAGAGGGCCCATAATATTCTTTCTTGTAGGAATTTGGAATCCAGTCTCACCTTGTTCAGTCAAGCACTGTTTTGAAATTAGAGGTGAGGAGTAGCCAGGTATGAGGAAGCTTTATTTGGACACGTGTTTGCAGAAGCAGAAAAAGCAAAGGTAGTTGATTGTGGAGATGGATGAGAGAGAGACATAATTAGAGATAAGAGATTAAGGTGGCCTGAGAAGAGCACAGCTACCTGCAATACAATACCATTTTGCCCCTTGGTTACTGGCTCAGGGGAGGCCTAACTGACTTTCCTGCACTTGGGCCCCATGTGAAACCTTTGTATTTTGTGTAAGCTGTTCTGTAAGGATTACGTCCCTTATTCCAAGCAATTTCTGAAAGAAATGGCATTAGACACAGAGATGACAAAACTATAGATTTGGTTCACATAAATTTCTATCGCTGAAGAATCATGTTAGAAAAATAGGATACCATTTTATCAAAGGCTGCTTTGATGCATTGGCAGTAGGCTTTGTGAAATATTTAGACACATATGTCAGCAATTCTCAAACTAAAACTAAATTGGACTCCTCAGTAGTTCAGTAACCAAAGTTTGATATCTCCATCTATAAAGTGACAAAATTGGATAAGTGGGCCAGAATTTGAGAGGGGAGGAAATATTTTTGAATGTGTGATTTGTTTGGACACAGACCAAGCTAGGTACAAGTTCCAGCTCTCAGTTACTGAAATTTTGGGCAAGTTGCTTAATGGTAATAAGTCATTGTTTCCTTTTCTGTAAAACTTACATAACAGTGTCCATCTTTCAGGTAAGGATTATGAAGGAAAAGAAGCAAAAAGAAAGAGAAAGGAAGAGAAGAAAAAAGAAAGAGCACAAGGAAAAAGGCTGAAGTGGAAGCAAGAAATGAGAAAAGTTCCATTTGAGTTGTTATGCACCAACTTAGTCTAACGCACTTACAGAGTGATGTGCATATGTAAAGACATTTAATCCATACACTTGATACACTTGAAGAAGGAGGTATGATTCATAACCTCACCATCATTCTTTCCACATAGTTCTTTCTAAGTATGATTTTTATTCCTGCACTAGTTATTTTATTTTGTTCATATATTTTCTTTTTAGCCTTTGATGGTATAGATAGATCATTCACACTCATGGTTGGTCAAGTCTCACTGACCCTATTTGAATATTTTGGATACTCTGGGTTTTATTTCAAACAGAGAAAATATGTAACTCATTGATATATTCCAGAGAGACTGCATGGGTTCAGCTATTCAATCATTCAACCACTTTGTTAAATACCTACTAACTGGTTTGCAATTTCATCTCCTATTTATTATATTTCCTCTAGGTAACAGAACTCGCTAGAATCTCTAGATTTTGTATATTCCTTACATGAATATGTGTTTTCCACAATGGAAATATCAATGCCACATTAGGAGATGAAGACCTCTGGGAAAAGATTATGTATTAGTATAACATAGTAAGGATTCAGACCTGATGCCTGGTGTTCCTATGTGAGGTATCCGCAGCCCTGTTGTTACACTGGCTCTAACTGTGGCTATACCCACTCTGTCACCTTATACCAACTTCTTCCATTTTATTTTTCCAATCCTTATATTAGGGAAAAATAATTTAATCTTCAATTCTTATTTATATAAAAATTTGACTTTTTCTTAATTGAGAATCTAAATCTCAGTTCATACTCTAATTCTAAAATTGATTTACAAGATTTTACATCAGATTTTAAACCTGAGGTGATGTGAAGCCAGGTCTGGGAAAGCCATATTTGGCCAGGTGTTAGCAGAAGCAGAAAAAGCAGAGGTAATTGATTGTGGAGAGAGATGAGAGGAAGAGAGAGAATTTTAAATGAGGAAAAAAGAAAGACGTAATCTGAACTGTACACTCATTATGACTAGAAATCTCTGTAACCCTACTACTTCTCAGGGTTTCTTTTTCCCCTTAAATCCATAAAATGGCACTTATAACAGCTATCTCATTGCATTTATCTTGGATGACACCATGTGTGTGCAATATAAGATAAAAGGTTTGTATTATTAAAATAAAAATGCTAATGTAAAGTTTCATTTTATTCTCATTATCATAATATTTGATTGCTAATGATAGATTGTTCAGCTTATTTATCCTGTTTCATTTTTATGTCCCTTATTCCACATTGAGTTAAAAAAAAAACTCTATTAAAAGAGTTACATGACCTTTCAAAATGTTACGAGGAATTTCCATTGTCTTTTTCCTCCTCCTCTTCCTCCTCCTCCTCATTGTAAGAGGAGTGTGATAATAATTTTTACAGTGTGACTTCTAAAGGAAATTATAAATGCAGAAAAGATTGAGTTGTCTGGTAATGGGGAAAGTCAGAATTTTGCCTTATCTACACCTGCATACCATTGCCAAAGTCCCCTATCACTTTAGACTCTGTGTTTGAGTAGTGTGATATTGATTGCCATGTTGCAGAAGCCAGCCCAGCAGCCTGCATCCTTGGGAGAATCGCTGGTTGTGGAGGCACAGGATGGATGACTGACAGCAAGCACCTAGTTCTTTTTTCTGACAAAGCTTTCACTTGTCACTAATTCTCCATCTTCTCTCCCATTAGCGGCTGCCAGTTTCCACCTAATGCCCAACTGCCAATCAGCTACCAGTTATTTTTAATTAAGACCACTCACAAATTTCCCTCACGTAACATGCATGGAAAGAAGGGGAATCCTTTTATTCATAATCTAATTTCACATGTAAATTGCCTTAATCACACTTGTCTGGCAGTCCTGTAATGTGCCACAGGAAAGCAGCACTTTTTCCTGTTCAGTCATGCATGGACTCCACACCTTACCTCTCAGATCCACAGCCACAATTATGTTTTTATTTGTGTCTCATTAAATCTGCAATTTATTTCAGAAGCTGGATATTGACTGCCCCAACCCTTGAACTGCACTGACCACGAACAGATGGCATTGGCTTCACTTGGGTCAAAATCTGAGATGGTCTTTCAGGAATCACTCACAAGGAATATTGTGAGTTTGGCAATAATGACTCTCTGACAACGAATAAACTCTGTCATGTTATGATATGACAAGTATCAGAACACATATGGAGGTTCACATTCAAGGCTCACTTGAATGGCATCAAAATAACTTCAATATTGTTATTGATAAGAAATAACATAAGAAACTTCTCTTATTTTCTAAAAACATTCTTACAAATACTTGAAGGCTACCCATAAAATGGAGGGAAATGGTCTTTTTTAAAAATTATTATTGTACTATGGGGAAACTGTCCTTTTTAAAAATTATTATTGTACTATGGGATAGTCAGAACATTGTGTGAAGTTTTGAGTTAAAAAAAATGATGTAATACACTCATGATTAGAAATTGTTGCCAAATTTTTCTGAGCTTGAAATCCAAAACATACTTTGAGGCTGTTATATCCACCTGGATAATGACAAAGTGTGGGAGATCTTTTCAATCTTTGAAACACAAAATGTTTGAAAACTCATGGCTATGGAAAGTTTTATATAATAGAAAGGAAAAACTCTGCCAAGCAGTTGGTCACACCAAACAAAGACCACTAGAACTCCCTTATTCACATCTGTAGTACCTGGTTGAGGAGTTCTGCCTGTGCATGAGTTTCATCTGTTCCGATTTTTTTTCCTATATCAAAGTCTTGACCACGGCACTCTGTGCTAAAAATCTTTCAATGGCACCTATCACGTAGCATGTTAAAGTTCATATTTTCTATGTATAGTCTAAAAGGACTTCAAAAACCATCCCTCCCCCTCCCTTTCCCCTTCTCTTTCCCCTTCTGATTTTGACTGACATCTGAGTATTCAGTATGCATGGCACTCCTCCATGTTCTTTATGTGTATTATGTCATTTAATTCTCACGACATATGTGTTTGCAAATGCATAAAACTGAGAATTAGAGAGATGATATAATTTGCCTAATGTCATAATAACTGGCAGAACTACTACTGGATCCCACAAATTCTGCTTTCATAGCCTGTGCCCTTGAGGATTATGCTGTACGGTTACCCTAAGGTTCAACAATAAGGAGTTACTAGCAAACACACTACCTAACATACATCATCACTGTACATATTTAGTGATTCAGCACCTTATTCCATTCTACCTTTCTGGCTTGCACATGACCCCAGTGGCTCATTCACTGTATGATTTTTTCATCGTTCCTGCCTCTTTCCTTCATAATTTCCTAAAAGAAGAAAGTATATTTTATTTTTGCACATCTAGTGCCTAGTGAAAGATACATAGTACATAACTGAATATATAATCATGTTTTTCTATAAATAAAGACATATTTTTCATTGAAGTGAAGAAAATGCAGAATCATAATGAAGGGACAGGAATTCAACATGAAGAATACTATAATGGATAATTTTATAGAAGACAGAAAGTATTTCCTGTGCACCAGTCACTTTCACATGGTATATTACATTTGAGTTTTAAATCATATGTAATATGATTAAATTTTCTCTCTTTTTCTTTGTCAAATAAACCAATTCAACTCCTCTATATTTTTAACCATCTATCTTTCTTCTTCTAGCTACACATGAAGAGAAATACATCTAAAACTATAGATGCCAAAATCTTCGAAAGTAGTTTGTTTTTGTTTCATTTTTTTTTCAAATAAAGCTACAGCAGCTTTTATATTCTGCTCTATTTATTGCTCTATTTCTTGAATTGCATAATCAAACTAAAGGACAAAAAAAATTTGCATGATATGAGTTGGGTACTGGACACGTAGAGTTTGAAGAGCTTTTGTACAATTAATTACATAACTTTCTGGAGTTAAAAAGTTAAGTCATAACAGAAAGAGAGATTTTGTAGCCACAGCAAAAAAATAATCATTTATACCAAGGGGATAGATAATATCAACTACCAACAAGGTAAAATATAGAATAAGAAGAGATGCATAAGATACCTTTCCCTGCTAATTTATTCAAGCCACCAAAAGGTTTATTTAATTCACCCAAATTTAATAACCCTTCTCCCACCAAACACTTAGCTATAGCCAATGTGGCCCTTAATTTGAGAATTGGTAAATTAATCCAGCAAATTCTCATGGAGTTTCTTCTACGTGTTCAACAGTAGTAGTCATTTTATATAACTTATGTCATCTATACAACAACCTAATGAGGTAAATACTGGTATTAACACCATTACACAGATGAGGAAATTGAAAATCAGGATAATTCATGTAACTTCTTAAGATTATTAATAAGTGGCTAGGTGAAACTTATGAGTGACACATAGTTTCTAGATCATTTAAAGGCAGACTAAGAAAAAATTGCAGTTGTAATGCATATACAAATGAGGTTGTAGGAGCAGAATGAGAGCCCCAAAAAGTCACCTAGAGGAACCCAAATCACAGATGTTGAGTTTAAAATAAAGTAAAAAATTCTGATAACATTAGGTCTCATATAGGCAGTCTATTTTTTTATGTTGACTGTTCTCTTTTTATATCTCACTTCATCTTTTCCTCTCTCCTTATCCAGCCCTGTGAAATACTGATGCTCCCAACAGAGTGTTTAGAACACACTTGCGACATTTTTACAGAAGAATTAACTTAGAGTGTGGCAAATTAAAAATGATCATACAAATTTTGACACTTCTCCCATTGACAGATGGGGTATATCTCACCTCCCTTTGAATCTGAGAAGGCCTGTGACTGCACTGATAAATAGTGTACAGCAGAAGCGATGTTCTGTCAGTTCCATGCCTAGCTTTGGAAAAGACAGGCAGCTTTTGTCTTGTTCTCCTGGAGCCCTAAGCCACAGTGGAAGAAGTCTGATTACTCTAAGGTTGCCCTGTTCTGAGAAAGCCCAAGTTAGCCACATGGAGAGTTGGTATGGGGGAGGGAGAGAAGAGAAAGAGACAGAGAGACAGAGAGATGACACAAGGTACTTTGGTCATTCCAGCTTCCACAAGACCCCAGACATCATGAAACAAAGACAAACGGTCCCTGATGTGTCCTGACCCACAGAATATTAAGACCTATTTATAATAAACTGATGGTTTACATAGTTTGTTACACCAGAACAGAGAATCAATGTCTTCTCACTTCTAAGGTTGGAAGAATTAAGGAACTGTCAGCAGGTCTTTCTTCCTGTCCTCTCTTCCTTATCTCCTTCCCAAACTGCACTTTTTGATCTGGCAATGCAAGGCCATTTATTCCAAGATGACCTTCTGCTAGTATAAGGAGATTCAAGCTGTGAATTGGGGTCATGGTTATTATACTGTTGGAAGGATAAAGGGGAGCATGATACTAAAATTTGAAACTGAAAGGAAAGTAAATCGCCCACACAAATACCTCCTTTCAATCATTCAGCAAACCATCCCCATGTCTCTGAGTCTGTCTTTATCAGTGGCACACACTGCTAGAGTCTCACGTAAATGGCCTTTCACTGAGACTAGTAATTTTGAATCCGCAGAAAGAGACACCCTAAAGAACTTTAGATTCTATTTGGTATATCTTTTTAATTCTGTTGCAGTCTTTCTCTACGAGGGAGAGTCTCAAAGATTAATACAGAGGGTTGCTGAAGATCAACCCCAGATATTTGTAAAAAATTCCTGCATAACCTATTTTATATCAGCTACATGTTTCAAAGCAAAGGACTCAAGTCTTTGCCGTGTGTTTTTACTTACTCTAATTGTTGCTTTCTATATTATAATGTCTTCATGCTTCTATCCCATATTAGGATTAGGACTTAGATAATGCCATATATCAAAGAAAATTCAACAATCATCTAGTCCAACCTCTTTCTTTCACAAATGAGTTAAATGAGGTCCTGAAATTATAAGTGACTTTTAAGGCCACAGGATCAATTAATGCCACTGACTACAGAGTTGTATTTCTTAACCTTGGCACTACTGACATTTGGGGCTGTGTTATTCTTTGTTTAGGGGGATGGGTTATCCTATACACTGTATGATGTTTAGCAGCAGCTCTGACCTCTACCCATTAGATGCCACTAGTACCTGCCTCATGATAAATAAAAGTGTTTCTTGACTTTACCAAATATCCCGTTGAGCAAAATCACCCCTGGCTGAGAATCACTGCTCTAGAGGGTTTAATGTATGAATTTCTCTTTCTCTTCACTTTGCTTTTTTTTTTTTTTTTTTTTTTCCTCCCCCACAACCCAACCTGGAACTAGCATGCTCCCAGCTAGGACAAGTCAAAGCATGCCTTCTTTTTCACAGAAGTCAGACTGTGGTAGATTAAAGATGGCTGAAATTTATGTGTATAGGCACAACAAACATAAGACACCTTTGAATCTTTGAATGATACTAACTAAATGGTAAGGTTAAGTCAGAACCCAGAGCTTTCTTTCCTTCTGTTCCCCTCCAGAACTTTCTGGTTGTGGCTCTGTTGTTATAACAGCTTACTGAATGATCGATGAAGTCTGATACTTCAAGGCCTGTTTTTCAGATCGGCTGAGAATGTCAATCCTTGTTCTCATCACACTGACTGGAAAGAAACAGCCTTTTAAGCACAAAGACATTCTGCTCGTTGATTTTGGATACATTCTTCTCGATTTAACTTGTTCTCTCAAATGAGGATTTGATGTTTAAGCGAGGTTGTAATTTCTCTGTTGTACAGACATATGTGTCATTCATTTTAAAGTTTTCAGAATCATGAAAGAAAGTGGTTCCTGAAAGACACTTTTGTCCACTGACAACTCATGTCCTCATTCATTCAAGAACTCACTCTGTACCAAATGCCCTGCTAATGTGTGTAGGGGGTTAGAAGATATAATAATGCAATAATGAAGGGGAAATTCCTGGACTCAAAAGAATCATGGCCATCAAAGAAAAAGAGCTATCATTAGAATCCACTGTGCTGACTGATCTGATAGATGTAGCCCCCAAGTGCTGAATCTAATATATAATATGGGACCTGAAGTATGACAAGAAGAATGACTGGCACACAAAGAAGCAGGTTGCAGTCTAGGCTGAATGCACATCATGTGCAAAGGCAGAGAAGTATCCTTTATTCTTCTTGATTGAAATACCTAGAAAATATTTAATATAAAATAAATATAATCAACAAAATAATACAATGATATATTTTAAAATAGAGGATGTTAGGGGAAAGGTCAAGAAAAATATGCTGGTACCAGATAAGGGTTTTCTATGTCAATAGGAACCTGCACTTTCTCTTGTGACCATGAGAAATCACTAGAGGTTTACGCAGGGATGTGACATGATAGATTTGGGATTCATAAAAATCATTCTGAGGCTGTAAAAAGGACTATCAAACAAAAACCTAAAGTAGAGAGGAAGCAGCAGATATGAAGAGAAGACTAAGAGACAATAGGACAGGGAGGTGGGAAATATATACAAGAAAAAATATAAAGATGAACCGATGAACTTTGGTTACTAATTAGACATAAGGATGAAGTAGAAAGGGGTCAGAGATTATAGGACATGGTGAAGGTCTGAAAGAGAAAGTAAAGGCTTTCATTGTGGTCACAGTCACTTTGAGGTACCTGTGAGATGCATAGTTTGAGGTGTTCAATGGACAAACTGGCTCTAAAATCTGAATCTCACAGGAGACATCTAAGTTGGAGATGTAGGTATCAGCAGTGGGTAGACAGGAATGAAAAAGATAGCCAGAAGGAATAGAGCAGGCAGAATGGAGGGCCATAGATTAGCACTGGAAAACTGAACAACTTCCTACGTAAAGAAGGTTTTCTTCCTCCTTGAAGATGTGAAATTCCTATTTCTGCCTGGAAACTCCTCTTCTCCTCTTTCCAAAAATTTGATTCTCTTCCTCTTAGAGTTTTAAATGTTATCCCATATATAAGTAGGTCCCTCTTGTTATTCTGTCACTGCATCTTCTTTGAATCCTCCATAGAATGTAACACAATGAGGAATCATATAATGAATTATTTCTTTACTTGATCAGTGTCTATCTCTTCTAGCAGATTACAAGCTCCTTGGGATCATGGATCATGCCTATTTAATTTATTAAAACATTCCCTTTGTTTTCCATTGTGACTAAATAGAGTAGTAACTCAAATATCTGGTGAATGAATAAGTGAATATTAAGTACATGGATCATAAAAAGGCTGAACCCAGTTTGGAGTTTGGTGTAAAAAGGATTGATATTTATAGTTTGATAACAAGAGCTGACCTGAGACTGTGGCTGCCAAATTTGATTTCTGAATCCCAAAACTGACACTCTGATTTGCTCTCTTCTCCTCAGAAACTCTTACATTTTATTCCAGGAACCCACAAACACGAGGCTGTACGCTTGGAAAAGACATTTGTTTTACTCTTACAATTATGCCATAAATCCCTCTCTAAGATGAGGAAAGGATCCCAAGCACCAAGCATTATCAATGAATAGGAAATATGTGTTGCTGGAAGAAGAGTTGTTCATTTTAGTGAAATTATGCAGCTGTAATCAAGTGACACAAAACTCAATTTCTAAGCGATACCACATGTGAGAAAGATCAGGCATTTTAGAATAAAATATCATCCATCTCAGGACTTCTCTGGTGGTCCAGTGGTTAAGAATCCGCCTTCCAATGCAAGGGATGTGGCTTCAATCTCTGGTTGGGGAACTAAGATTCCCACATGCCACAGGGCAACTAAGCCTGCACTCTCTAGAGCCCATGCATCACAACTAGAGAGCACCGCACGCTGCAACTACTGAGCCCATGTGCTCTAGAGCCCGCGTGCCACAACTAGAGAGAAGCCCATGCACCACAACTAGAGAGAAGCCTGCGCATTGCAACAAAGAGCCCGCACGCCGCACTGCAGATCCCACGTGCCACAACCAAGACCCGACGCAGCCAAATAAATAAATAAATATTTTTAAAAAAAATATCATCCGTCTTTCTAAAAGACATTGGAGCTGTTAGATGATCCAAAGGAAGAAAGATCTTTCTGCCCTAGGCCATAGTCAGGAGAATCTATTCACTAGATGCTTGTCCAAGACTTCCTGAGCTTCGAAACTTCGTGAAATGGATACCCCAGACCTTGTGGACCCATCTCTTTAATCCCAAGGGAAATCCTGATGACCACCACTCAGTTCACTCTTCTCTGGCTTCATTATATAACTGTTTACTATAGTGCCTCAATCAATTACTTTATCAACCTCTTCGTCCTAGTAATCACACTGATTTATTTAGGCACATAAAAACCACCACAACTCATGAATAAAATCTTTGTACACAAACTCGGGCTTCCCTGGTGGCGCAGTGGTTGCGCGTCCGCCTGCCGATGCAGGGGAACCGGGTTCGCGCCCCGGTCTGGGAGGATCCCACGTGCCGCGGAGCGGCTGGGCCTGTGAGCCATGGCCCCTGGGCCCGCGCGTCCGGAGCAAATCTTTGTACACAAACTGAGTTCTAAATACCGTTCCTTCATTTTCCTTATCTGTTAAACGGAAACAATATTACTTATTCCTCATAGATAGTCACATGGGTTAAACAAAATGCTCCCAGAAAGGGTCTATCTTGGTGGCTGGTATTGTAGAGAACTGATAAATGCAGTCTCCTCTCCCCATAATGATTCATTAATTATGAGTTAGTGTGTAACCTGTCCAATCGTAACAACATTTTAAGCATAAGTTTTAAGTGTAGCCTATAATATACTCTTAGATACTTATTAAATACCCAAAAGTTATGAGATTCAATTAGCAACATTTAGGCAACAAGGATAGCTTTCTAGAATCCAATAAATTGTCTCACATCTTCGTTGCTTTCTCTTATTTACCTAGGACATCAGGGGCACGGATGGTTTAACCAAGCTCTTCCTAGCCATAGTTCAGATCAGCTTTCACAGACCTCCACAATCTAACCTATGCCATAATCCTCAAAACTACATCCATGTGATGAACATTTTCTAACGTCCTATTATGCTCCCTACCTGTGCTAAATGATTAGGATAAACGATAAATCAGATGTAATTCTGTATACCAGGGCTAGACAGATGCAAGGAAGGCCTTGTCAAAACCACCACCTCTTCTTTATAATCTTCTTTCGAGATGCAGTAAATCGATACCTATTTCATATATAAGAAAAGAATGGCAACAGAGAAGTTAAAAGACACCAAGAACAAGATTACACAGCCAAGCTGCCAATGTAGGCTTCTTGATCCTAAATAACATTTTTCTTCTACTTCCATGGAGCACTATCCACTCATAGGTTTATACTGAAGACAGGGGAAGGAGCTGAAGTTTTCTTAGCAAGAAAGCAATAAAGTGAAAGACATCTTTTTGATTACTCCAAGTTCAGAAAATCTCTAACTCCAAGTTCACCAGAAAAGGTAAAATAAAGTTGATAGGAAATGTGTTTTTTTAATTTATTCATATTTTAATTAGTCTATTAGCATGTGGAGGTAATGCACTTTAACGGGACCTTGGCAGGAAAAGCACATTTTAAACAATAAGAAGCCAGGGAAAACACTGAACATAGCTATTATTTTCTGCAGGAGTCTTTTCTTACACCCTCTTTTTTTTCTTTTTGTTTCTCCTCTCTGGTAACAAAAGGGGAAAAAAGTTTAAATGGAAGAAGATTGCATAGAGTTGGGGATTAACATATTTAATTTACATAATGTCAGTGTGTTAAAGACTATGGAGATGCAGTAGTATAAAATATTCTTAGTTAAAAAGCAGCTCAAAATAGGAACCTCTTTTATTGTGCACATTTCACCAAGTTCATTGTGTGGCTAAGTTAAAAGAGAACACCATTTCTCACAAAGGCAGCATGAGATATGCAGAGAGGTATAATTATTTAGGAAGAAGAGTAGTTCTTCATTTGATTAACTCTCCAGGTGATGTAATGAAGACATCATTGATGATATAATTTGACCCTCCTGGCCCATCAAAATGGTGATGTCCACATAGAAACATAACACCAGACTTAAAACTTTAACAATACAAAGTCAATGATGTTGGATAGTCTTGTGTGTTTTTTTTTAAGTGTAATCATCAAAATCTCCCTCTGTGAAGGCACAACAGGCTGCAGAGTAGCTCTCCCTCTTGGATACCACTAATGCTCACTGGCAGCTTTCACTCAGCAAGAGTTTTACAGAAGAACCACAGTGCCTTTCTCTCTGTGCAGCATGCTTAGCCTAATGCCTGCACTGGAACACCATTTCAGGAGTCTTATCTCCTAAGTGCAGAAACTTAAAAAACTACTCTATTTCCAAAACTCAGCTGTACTCTAGCCTGAAGCCCTTGGCTTCCTTTTTATCTCAAGGCTGTTTGGGAGTGAGGGAGGAGGAAAATGAGAAATCAATGACCTAGAGTTAAGATCAGTCAGTATAATGAAAACATCATGGGTCCAGAGTGACTAACTGGGTTCAAAGACTGCTGGAGTGGGGAAAAAACTTCATCCCCTTGCATCTTGTTTTCTTTCGGGTATAGGGAACTCCACTGTTGTGACCTTTGTGGGTACTCTCCATTCCTTAATACTCTTTATCTTAGGGAATCTGGAATGACAATCACAAAGATAAATTTGAAAGAATTGCAATGTTCAGCTCTGCATCGTATTTCTTCCTCTTGGGGCTTAAGCCTACATGTGTCCAGTGATCCTTCAAGTCATCTTACCTAGGCAGACCCATTCCAAGTGATTAGCCCTGCTGCCCTGGTCCAAACCCATTTGGGACTGAGTTTACATCAAATTCTGGGATGAAGAAGTAGCAAGTTCATCTGACTAATTAATCTAATGCCACATCCTCTGATCTTATCCATCGTTAATGATAACCAAAAAGATATTTTGGCCTCCATATGTATTCTTCGTTCTATTTTCAGGTTGTTCAGAACCCTTGTTTGAAAATGAGCATTATCTAAATTGTAGAACCATAATATAGAGGTTTATCATGCATGTGACCTTGGGGTACATACTAAAACTTTGAATTCCAGTTTCCTCATCTGTTAAGTAGAAATAGTGATGATCTCTGTTTAATACTCTGTTTATTACAAAGTTAGATAAAATGAAAACACACAAAGCTTCCTTGTTTTATTGAAGTATAATTGATTTATAGTGTTGTGTTAGTTTCTGGTGTACAGCAAAGTGATTCAGTTACATGTATATTATATATATACATGTATATAATATATATAATATATGTAATATATATTATTTTTCACATTGTTTTCCATTATGGTTTATTAAAGGATATTGAATATAGTTCCCTGTGCTATACAGTAGGCCTTGTTGTTATATCCATTCCATATATAATAGTTTGCATCTGCTATTCCCAAACTCTCAATCCAACCCTTCCTCATCCCCCACCCTTGGCAACCACAAGTCTTTTCTCTATGTCTGTGAGTCTGTTTCTCTTTCACAGATAAGTTCATTTATGCCATATTTTAGATTCCACATGTGATATCATATGGTATTTGTCTTTCTATTTCTGAGTTACTTCACTTAGCATGATAATCTCTAGGTCCATCCATGTAGCTGCAAATGGCATTATTTCATTCTTTTTAACAGCTGAGTAATATTCCATTATGTGTGTGTGTGTGTGTGTGTGTGTGTGTGTGTGTGTGTACATATACATATATATATATATATTCCACATATATTCCATATATTCCATTGTATGCATGTGTGTGTATGTATGTCTGTGTGTGTGTGTGTGTGTATATACCACATCTTCTGTATCCATTCATCTGTCGATGGACATTTAGGTTGTTTCCATGTCTTGCCTATTGTAAATAGTGCTGTTATGAACATAGGGGTGAGTGTATCTTTTAGAGTTATAGTTTTGTCCAGATATATGCTCAGGAGTGGGATTATTGGATCATATGGCAACTCTGTTATTAGTTTTTTGAGGAACCTCCATACTGTTCTCCATAGTGGCTGTACCAATTTACATTCCCACCAACAGTGTAAGAGGATTCCCTTTTCTCTACACCCTCTGCAGCACTTGTTATTTGCAGACTTTTTAATGATGGCCATTCTGACTGGTGTGAGGGGGTACCTCATTTTAGTTTTGATTTGCATTTCTCTAATAATTAGTGATGTTGAGCATCTTTTCATGTGTTTGTTGGCCATCTGTATGTCTTCCTTGGAGAAATGTCTATTTAGGTCTTCTTCCCATTTTTTGATTGGGTCGTTGGTTTTTTTGTTATTGAGTTGTATGAGCTGTTTGTATGTTTTGGAAATTAAACGCTTGTTGGTCACATCATTTGCAAATATTTTCTCACATTCTGTAGGTTGTTTTTTCGTTTTGTTTACAGTTTCCTCGTAAGTTTGATTAGGTCCCATTTGTTTATTTTGGTTTTTATTTCTATTGCCTTGGTAGACTGACCTAAGAAAACACTGGTATGATTTATGCCAGAAAATGTTTTGCCTATGTTCTCTTCTAGGAGCTTTATGGTGTCATGTCTTATATTTAACTCTTTAAGCCATTTTTAGTTTATTTTTGTGTATGGTGTGAGGGTATGTTCTGACTTCATTGATTTACATGTGGCTGTCCAGATTTCCCAACACCACCTGCTAAAGAGACTTTTCTCCGTTGCATTGGGTTGGCCAAAAGGTTCTTTCAGTTTTTTTCCATAAGATGGTTCTAGTAGCACTTAGTTGTCTTTAACTTCATTCAAAACAACTGTTAGGTCATATGTGACAGCTGTCATATCAGCGTGCATTTAAAAAAAAGACTTATCAAAATTAGTGAATTTTTGTGTAGCCATTTTAATATTGAAGGTGGAAGGAAAAAGCAACATTTTTGGCATATTATGCTTTATTATTTCAAGAAAGGTAAAAAGGCAACTGAAATGCAAAAAAAGATTTGTACAGTGTATGGAGAAGGTGCTGTGACTGATTGAACGTGTCAAAAGTGATTTGAGAAGTCTCGTGCTCAAGATTTCTTGCTGGATGATGCTCCATGGTCAGGTAGACCAGTTGAAGTCAATAGCGATCAAATCGAGACATTAATTGAGAACAATCAGTGTTATACCACACGGGAGAGAGCCAACATACTCAGAATATCCAAATCAATCGCTGAAAATCATTTGCACCAGCTTGGTTATGTTCATTGCTTTGATGTTTGGGTTCCATGTAAGTTAAGTGAAAAAAACCTTCTTGACAATATTTCTGCATGTGATTCTCTATCTAAAGGTAACAAAAACATTCTGTTTTTAAAGCAAATTGTGATGGGCAAGGAAAAGTGGATACTGTACAATAATGTGGAACGGAAGACAATGGAATGGTGGTTCATTTTGTGGGCAAGATAAATGAACAACCATCAACCACACCAAAGGCCAGTCTTTATCCAAAGAAGGTGATGTTGTGTATTTGGTGGGATTGGAAGGGAGTCCTCTATTATGAGCTCCTTCCAGAAAACCAAATGAATAATTCCAACAAGTACTGCTCCCAATTAGACCAACTGAAAGCAGCACTCGACAAAAAGCATCTAGAATTAGTCAACAGAAAACGCATAATCTTCCATCAGGATAAGGCAAGAATGCATGTTTCTTTGATAGCCGGGCAAAAACTGTTATAGCTTGGCTGGGAAGTTCTGATTCATCCGCTGTATTCACAAGACAGTCCACCTTCGGATTTCCATTTATTTAGGTCTTTACAAAGTTCTCTTAATGGAAAAAAATTTCAATTCCCTGGATGACTGCAAAAGGCACCTGGAACAGTTCTTTGCTCAAAAAGATAAAAAGTTTTGGGAAGATGGAATTATGAAGTTGCCTGAAAAATGAGAGAAGGTAGTGGAACAAAAGGGTGAATATGTTGTTCAATAAAGTTCTTGGTGAAAATGAAAAATGTGTCTTTTATTTTTACTTAAAAACCAAAGGCACTTTTTGGCCAACCCAATATACTCTTGCCTCCTTTGTCAAAGATTAATTGACTGTAGGTGTGTGGTTTTATTTCTGGGCTCACTATTCTGTTCCATTGACCCATATGTCTGTTTTTGTGCCAATAACATGTTTTGATTACTGTACCTTTGTAGTACTGTCTGAAGTCTGGGAGGGTTATGCCTCCTGCTTTGTTCTTTTTCCACAGGATCACACAAATCATCTTATGGAGTATCTGTAAAGGGCTGTATAAACCTTACTTGATATCACAACTCTCCAGAAAAATCATATTCTTGGCCAGAAAAGTCCTGGTGCCTGGCATGTCATACCTAGACAGGAATGTCCAGATGATTGTTCTTATAGATGATTCTATTAATGACCTGTCCTTCACTTAAAATCATTGAATGGCTCACCTAAATGAAAATAAATGAAAAAGTTCAATGTCCCTAGCACGATATAGAAAACTTTTAATGATTTGGCCATTTCTTTCATTTCCCCCACATCAGTAGCTCCCCCAATTTCTGTGGACCTCCAGGCCTTAGCTCATGTTCAACCTTCTATCTCGAATGATTTCACTCTTCTTTCTCCACTGGGTAATTTCACCTGACAAGTTTCAAGGCCAAACTTATATGCCTCCCTCTCTGAGAAATTATATTAATTGTTCTGAGCTCTGTGTTCTCAGAACTCTTTATTCATATCTTTAAAATGCATTCATCACATTGTAACATTATTAATTATGCATGTGTTGTTTCTTCGTTCCTGACAAAGCTATGATCCCTAGAGGATAGGGACCATGATTTATCACTTTTCTCTTTAGAGAGCCTAAAAGACACTACAGTAGGTACTAAATAAATATATAAGGAACTTAGTCTATAACACTCAAAAAAGTCTAATTTGGATTTATAAAGTGTGAAAGAATTTTTTTCTTTAATCTCCATTATTTAAAAAGGGAAAAAAATCTCCGTTAAAATACGGATCATCAAACCCTTTGTTTTGCCTTGGTCTCCTTATGTCCCTTTGCATTTATGATTTTGTTAATTAGTTACTTCTCCCTCTAGGTTTATAACTAGCTATTGGGTAGTTATGTTTATAAACCAAATAATGATGATGTTTATGTGATCAAATTACATACAACTGATGGTGAAAGTGTTGCATAGTATTTACAATAGCTTTGTGAAATTGGGGAAGAATATTTAGGAGAATATTACTTTCTGGTGAAAGTAGTAGTAATTACTTTCTGGTGAAAGTAATTAATTTTTTAGAGAAAATGCATTCATCAACACAAAATATTTCAACACTAACGACAAATTAATAGCTAACAATTATTCAGCAATGATTATGTGTCAGATACTTTCTAAAGCAGTTCACAAATATTAAATCATTCAACACCGTTATGTGTCTATTTTCCCCACTTTACAGCTGAGAAAAAATGAGGCTGTAGAAGGAGGAAGTATCTTAGCTCTTTCTGAACACAGTCAGCCAACTTACGAAGTCCCGTACTTCTAACTTAATGAATGTCACTATTGTGGAAAGAAAGAAAAGTCACATAATTTCAAAGTAGTTCATGCATTTTACTTGAAGTGCTTAAAGGCCATGAAAGGGCACAAGGTCTAAAGTCATCCTTTTTTTTTTTTTTCTTGTTTCCCTTCCATTGTTCTCACATACAATAGCTACTTGGGCATCTTGCTCTCCATTGCCCCTGCATTTGATTGCCTGCTCTGTAGGCACTTCCCAATCCCTGGCCAATGTGCCTCATTTCACACTGCCTCTGTTCCGTTTCTACCCCACAATTCCCATGACCAAAGTCCAAAGGAAAACCAGGAAAGACAGACTCCTTCTCATATCACATACTCATTTCTTAAGAAAGTTTTATTCAGCTAGCTAAGCTAAAGCATCTTCCTCTCATCCTCTATCCCATGATCTCCTTTAAATGCATTAGTCTCTGGATTTACTTTATTAAATTACTGGTCAAGTGAGTGTTGTCTGTGTCCCCCACTCCTCCTTGAAAATAAGCTCCTTGAGACCAAGAACATCATTTTGCTTACTACTCAATCTTAAAAGGAAACAAAACAAAACCAACCAAACAAAAAACACTTGACTGATTAGCGTATATAGAGGGGAGAAAAGCCTGAGGACTTTGTAATTAAGATGGGTGGGAAGAAAGAACTCGAGGACATTCATATCATATGATTTTTGAGCAAATACAACATTGATTTTTGTATATTACTATATATTAATATATTTTATACTACATACACACACATATACCTGATATGTATGTCTAGAAATACGTATACTGTTTATTAACTCACAGACCACCAGACAACAAAACAGATATGCCCTCACATAGTAAACATGTTGGAAATAAATATGTTGGGTGCCAATGAAAATCCAGACAAGATGTCATTAAAGGATTGTTATCAGATTTTGGTTCCTTCTTTATGTTCTAAGTAAAGCACATCACTAGTTATTGTCACAGACATAGACAACACCTGGCTCTAGTAATATTAATATATACATCACTCATTATGTATCAGGCATCAAGTTTAATGTCTTATGTACCTTTTTCTTTGTCTTTTTTTTTTTTTTTTTTTTGTGGTACGCGGGCCTCTCACTGTTGTGGCCTTTCCCGTTGCGGAGCACAGGCTCCGGACGCACAGGCCCAGCGGCTCACAGGCCCAGCTGCTCTGCGGCATGTGGAATCCTCCCAGACCGGGGCACAAACCTGTGTCCCCTGCATCGGCAGGCGGACTCTCAACCACTGCGCCACCAGGCAAGCCCTCTTTGTCTTTTTTGATTCATCACAATGTTGTGAGAAAGACACTTTCATTGCCCAATTAAACATGGGGAAACTGAGGCTCAGAGAGGTTAACTGAATTGCTCTAGGTCAAGGACCAGGATTCCAACCTAAGTTTGATTGATATTGTCTTAACCATGATGCTATAACTTATTAAATATCATAAAGTGTCCAACACAAAATTGGTCAAATCTAGAAATTAACAATCCCCCTCCATCCATCTCTCTAACCTAGCCCTGTACTGAATAGACTTAAAAGAAAATGTTTAATTGTTGTTGTGATGTGGGAGATGTATGTTGTAGGTGTTTATTTTATTTACATTTTTCTAAATCTGCTACAATTACTTGCGTCTGCCAGAAATAAAGGCTGCTCCTATTCTACAATATAATCTTGGGGTTGGAGTGCTTACGTTTTTTGTCAACTATATTCCCAGGTGCAAGGCAATGGATTCTAAAAGAAATTTAACATCAAAACAATACATGCCTGGCAAGAGCAGTCAAGACAGCATATTGTGTTTATTCCTGCAAACTTGTAAAGCTTTAATTGGGAATCTTCCCTTATCACTAGGACTTTGCTGTCATTTCAGTTGGCTTACAGTACAGAAATCTATGTGAAAAGTTGGAAGGGTAACAATTAGAGAAGAAATGTTGCCCTTTTAACCATCCATTTTCTGCACAAGATTTTACTCTGTTTCTATTACTTATTTGGGGTAACTGCTTCCAGAGTAACAGTAAACTAAAGATGTTATGAGTAACAGTAGATACTATTTATTGTGTGTAAGCTCTCTAAGGGTTCAGACAATATCTGTATTTTACTTTTTGTATTCCAAACAGGTAGCACATTGTAGTGCACATTGTAGCCTGAAAATATTGTCAAATAATTGCTAGACGATTTCTGTCTTATCTCTCTATCTCTATCTAAGTTGCAAGTTAGTATGTGGTATTATTACCCTTTTGCTGATTAGAAAACACTGCCTCAGGGAGATATGTCTAAATTCATATAGTAATTTGATAATAAGAAAATATTTTCTTTTCCATCCTTTTCTGGAATTACACTCATACTTCAGGCTTTCATTTTCAAAGGCATTTTCCCATGTTATTTTTCAATTATTGAATGGTTTGAACATGGTAAGACAGTGAGCTGGATTATTATGTCCATCACTAATTACTAACTGATTGGCCTTCACAAGTTACGAGTTTCTTAACCTCACTTTTCTCATCTATAAATTTAGCTTGCTAATACATAAGATTAAAGAGAAAAATCAATATAAATGATCACTGATCAATATAAATGATCAGTAAATCACAACAGAAGCTTGACACAAGTTAGTCTTTATTTTCATACTTAGGTGTACTGAACTAAAACAAAACCAAGAAACCAAGTTTCCTAAAATATTGGTATAGTAGAACCAATAGTAGAATATTAATTTCTGCTTTTCTTCCTTATTGTTACAATTTAACTTTTTTTCCAAATGAATATCTACTGTTTCTTCCAAAATCCTGCATGTTAGGATTTTATCAGTATTATTCTTTTATGTTATTATAAAATTTGTAAACTGTTATTTGCATATTTCCTCTTATTTCATTGGACACACATACTTTATAATTTTATTTACTTTTTATACGAGTTTAGATTTTTTTCTTTCTTAAATAGTATTAGAATGCACATCTTGTTTGGATTATTCTAAGTAAATTATTTATTTCCTTATTATAAGTAAATAAGTACATTTTAAGAAATTTCTATAGGGAAATATTATCTAGTTACTTCCTCTAAAGTCCTATTCAAAAGCAAGATATCATTACTGTAATTGCTGTCCTGCTTCAGAACACAAATCAAGGTAAATATGAACAGGAAGACATTGTTTAATAGCTGATAATCAGAGGAAGAGGCCTTACTGTTAAGTATTTGATTTAGGAAAGGACTTAGGAAAGCTGCCTTATAATGATCGGGTAATGCATTAATTTTATACTTGGAAAGAAATGGACATCAAAGAAGAATTACATGATCCCCGGTGACCACACATTAAAAAAAAAAAACTCTTAATGAATGCTAAGCTTTCAAATAAACTCATTGTTCTTTTGGCATTTCAGTATGTAGATTTGATAGAGTGAAAAAATGTAGGTCATTCTATAAAGAAAAGTAGATAAGTTAAACTATGTGTTATTTAGGCCCCATTAATATCTATCTATTGGAAACAAACCTGTGAAAATTTAGAACTGTAATTAGGAAAATCATGTAGATGTTTCCTGGTTGTTGCAGTGGAAATGGTGTCATTCTAGTTTCTGCTGTATAAACAATACCAGATGTACCTAAGTCAGACTGCCTTTTTAAAGAGAAATAAATAAATTCAACAAATATTTAATGTCTTTTTCTTATTATTTTACTTTACTAGAAGATTGAAAAAAACATGGTAAACAAATCTTTCTCACAAAATAGTCTGTATTTAAAAATATAAAATATTTAAAGCATTTACGCACAGAAAGATAACATAAGATTTTTATACCCAGTAAGGAATTGAGACTTGGCTCAACTGGACTTGGATCCACTGGTTTCTAATCTATGCCTCTCTGGGAACTTAGAGGCCCACAAAGGCAGTTATGGTTTTAGGGAGACTATTTTATAGTTTTTAAAGATTTAATTTTTTAAAAATCATTATTTTTAACATCAAGGGGCAAAACTAAAAAAATCACATGTTTTTCCTTTGGCCTTATATCAGTAATTACACTTAGTTCTTCATGCTCATTAAAAGTTTTGCTTGACCTCTCTCTCTCTCTCTCTTTCTCGGTCGATTGATATATAAATATAGATATAGTATAGAGATATATAACACACAATCTATTCAAAACACCAACGAATTTATTTCAGGCTTACTAATAGGCGTTTACGATATAGTGTTGAATAAGAATATAGACAGTTCTGGCTCTCAGACTGAGGGATACAAAGAAGTAAATGATTACACTAAAAGGTACAAATAAATTATAAATGAACTAATTGTGACATAGAGGGTACAATGGTGATATATGCATGATGCTTCTAACCAAGTCTTGACTTTATGGAGGAAGTAATATCCAAGTTAAAAACCATAAATATAAGTAGAAGTTAGACAGCCAAAGGTGAACAGGGTATTTCCTAAGCAGAGAAAACAGCATTCCTGCAAGGAAGGAAAAAAAAAAAAAAAAAAAAAGGAGAAGAGCAATATCTATCTTAATAAAAATGTTTAGGTTCACTAATTGACACATTTTAATAGGTATGAAGGCTAAAGAGTAAATGGAGAAGGTTTCTGGTGGTGGAGGCAACATTGACACTGTCACAGTAGAGTAGATCCTCAACTGGGCTTCATTTTATAATCATGAGGACCTACCGTAAAAGTGCTGTCTGGCTCCACTCCTGGATATCGGTATTCAGTGGTCTAGGATGGGTCCAGACAATTCCTTTTTACCTTGTTTGTTTGTTTCTATACACACAGTTGGGAAGGAGGGGAAAATCCAAACCACTCATTGGACAGTTGAAACCAAGGACACTAGAGGAAATAGGTTTGTTCAATATCTCTCAAACAAAATTGCCAAGCAAGGGTTAGAATACAGGTCTCCCTATTTATAGACAGGTGCACTTTCAACAACAGAGTGACATGGGAAATACTGAGGCACATGGACTGATTCTGTCAATGCCAAGTCCATCCAGAAGTGGAAGGTTCAGTTGATCCTGAGATAAACTTTCAACCTGACAACACACTTCTTACTCCAGAGCATCTCAATCATCATCTTACCCAATCCTCTGTCCAACATTTAACCCCAGATGCTTAATGGCTCCTCCAGAGAAGGGGTTGTTTTAGAGTCTCATATCATTCAATCAAAATGTTAGAGTTTTAAAAATCTTCCTCCAGGAAACATAATTAAAACAATTTCTTCTGAATCTGTGTGTATGTGTGTGTGTATGCGTGGTATAGATGTGATGTAGATGCACACACACACACACACACACACACACACACACACACACACATGCAATTTTTTCTCTCTATGGTAAAGAGTGACAATAGCCTAACAAGCTAGTCAGAAAAGGCAAGGACTAGAGTAGGGACACTTACATGTAATGCCTTAAAAAGCTCTGTCATAAAACTCACTCAAGCACAGTGTGGATCATGAGTGAAATGGAGAGTTAAGAATGAAGGACACAGGGAGAGCCAGCACAGTCATAGGCACTATCTAATAGAACATGAGGCTTGGGATTCCACTCTGACTAATGTGAATACCAAAAAAAAAAAATCTCACATGCTGAATGGGGCCCAAAAAGGACTCCAAACAGTACTGATGGAAGGCTGTATTAAAATCCAAGGGTGGATATGTGATTTTAGGCCAATAATACCTATATCATCTAGGCCTATGAGTAAAGGTCCATTCACAGGAAAAGAAGAAGAGAGGTGAAGGCTATACTTGGTGTCGGAACATTTGCTAAATACTTAAGTTTCAGCAAAGAGCTGTATCCTGCAGGGAGCTGCAGAGCTTATCCATAAATGGAATCATGGGATCTCAGCAAATGTATAGAACAAATATAGAGTTGTGTCAAGTTGAACATGTGGGTTGATAGGGCTACCCCAGGGTGCACTAGATGACAAGCTTAAAGTATCATGGTGAACTGCAGAAAATGGGAGCAAAGATACTTGCCAGCACTTTCAAGGGCTATCAGGGAGAAGAATTATTTCAGATTAGCACTGAGCAGTGGTCCCTTTAAACAAGCTAGAAGTTTATACTGGATTTTATTCCCATGGATTAATTTTCAAAAATAGGAAGATAAAACTGATGAGGTCACTCACTCCTACACCCATTTAAAATATTCAAAGGCTACCCATTACTTTTGGGATATTCTCCTTTTTTATGGTCCACAGTGCCTTGCACAATCTTTCCTATGTATCTCTCTAACTCAGTTTATCTTTTGCCAGCTCTTTCTCTCTCTCTGTTATTACATATATAATCCTCTTAGATCTCAGAAACACTGGCCCTCTCTAAACTCAGCATGATTCTTGACCCACAGAACCTTTTCAATGGCTTTTCTCTACCTCACCCTCTCCATTAATTAATTAACTCTCCTCATCCCGGAGCAAAATTGAAGCAGGAATTTGTGAGGTAGGCCATTCCTGACCATGTCAAATTCATTCATTCAACATAAATTCATTGAGGGTCCACTAGTACTAGGCACTGTCCTTAATACTAGCATTATAGCAGTAAACAAATTGCCTATGATATACTTTTATCATTCCTTGTAACTCCCCTGTACATCACTTATCACTGACGTAGCTTAACTACTATTAGTGTCATACTTAAATGCTCATCGCCTCACTTATCATTACTCTCCCTGAAGCCAGGAAGCATGGCTGCTTGCTCACTTTTTGAATCAAAGCTCAAACAGTAGTTTGATGCACAATATTTGTAGAGTGAGACAACGAATAAAATTATGACTCCATATCATAAGGGTAAAAGAATAAAAAGGATATTTGGTTTGTACAACTAGGAAGTACTGTCTATCCTGATTCATGAGTAAACAGTTTACCTATCTGCCTCTCTTTTCCCGTTGCGGAGCACAGGCTCCGGACGCGCAGGCTCAGCGGCCATGGCTCACGGGCCCAGCCGCTGCGCAGCATGTGGGATCCTCCCAGACCGGGGCGCGAACCCGGTTCCCCTGCATCGGCAGGCGGACGCGCAACCACTGCGCCACCAGGGAAGCCCTCTGCCTCTCTTTTAAGCTGGGATAGGAGGTACAAAAAAAGCACAAAAATAAATGCACAAAACACATACCTAGAGAGAAAGAGGACGTTCATCACAGTTTAGCTGTGTACAGAGACTACCCAACTTTGGTCAATGAAGTCCATCAGCCTAAACCTCTCTTGGTAAAAAGTACAAAGTACACTTTGGGCATAAAGAGATCCAATTTTGTTGTCTGCATTGATCAAGTTCACTAACAGATACCCTTCTCTGTACTCATCCAACATCTCAGCTCTGGATACAGCCAAAGAGTTAATAGTTTTTAAAGACATTATAAGGGAAGAATGGATTGTCTTTGTTTTTCCATAGCTGCAAAATCCTCATGATAATATGAGAATTCCTTTTCTCTTTGTAGAAATGGCAGGATTTTATTTTATTTTATTTTATTTTATGAATGGAAATAAGACTGGGTGGTTGCTGGCAATAGCAGGCAGCTGATAATTCTTTGAAAAGGGAGGTAAGTGAGGCACAAGATGGGGATCATTGAGAGCTGAATTCTAGTCTCTGCTTTGTTACCATGGCTTTAAGGATTTCTTTCAACCTATTTCTTCACTTGATTTACCCAAAGAGTTAACATATTAATTACTTTTATAGCTCTAAATTCTATAATTCTATATAAACCTTTCCTGCTTTTATTTTGGAAACTTTCAGGAAATTTGCTCTCCATGATGAGAATCAGCATTAAAGAAAAAGAGGTCTTCGTCTGATTTTACACAATTATAAACTTTTTTTTAGTGTTTAAAATATCTTACCGTTCCACTCTTCCATGGGGTATTTTTATTTTAAAGAATTTAGTATTTGTATGCATATTATGCTTCCCCTTTGCAACAGAGACAGCAAAGAAGTTCAGAAATTTTGAAATAAAAAAGTCACTTGCAGTATCAAGTTTATTTCCTTTGTCATTCTCATTACTATCACTGTCAAAATAATAGGTGCAATTTGTGTTATGTTCTCATTACAACCTTGAATGAGGCATCAGAATTTTAATGCCTCATATTTTCAAAGAATTAGAGAGCATGCTGTATTACACTGACCTTTTCAATATTCCATACAAATGAATTACTAGAAATCACCTTTGAGAAAACGTATTTGTAACTCTCCTGCCTTCCCCACACGGCAAATTCTTTCCTTTAATTGGGAAGGAGAGTAGGAGAAACTGTCCAATCAGACAGGTACCAGTCCTGAAAAGGTCATAAAGTCTGTGTCTCTGTGTGTGTGTGTGTATACCCATATATACATACACACATACATATACATACATATTATATATATGTATATGTATATAATGTTGAATATACATAACATTTTTTATAATGTAAATAAATATATTGGCACCTTTAGCAATTGTATCCTTAAGTTTAGAACCCACTCAAAAGATAAAGCTCCACAATGTCAAATTAGGGAAAGTTTCTTCTCATTCTCACTTATGAAATACAGACAGGCTGGGCTTCAAAATTTATAGTAGATGAATTATAATGCCCTCACTATAATATTACCTTATTTTCCATGTTTGTGATTTAGAGAAATAACTCCATTTGAATCTACTAAAATGGGTACCATAAAGAATAAGATAATATTATGTTAAAGTTTACTCAGAACACATTAAGCACTAGTCAATTGTCTAAGCAATGTATTTGTATTCACATATTCTTTTCTCATTACAACCCAAGGTGTCATCAATATCTGCAGAGGCACAGAGAGATTCATCCAATGTTTGAGGCCATGTAACTAAAGAGATGGAATCAGAAATAGCTTAACTTTAAAAGAAAATAAAAACATTCTTATATTTACTATAATATCACCGTTAAAATCCTATTAAAAGGTTTGATTCATTTTCTTGGAAAATATATTCAACTGATTATAATTTTATCATACTGTTAACAATTTTGTTATAATTTTACCATGCTATAATTTTATATGACACAATCCTAGCATACCACAATCTGCAACTGGAGAGATGGAGAGAAATCTGATCTATAGCCCTTTAGTCTCCTGATCAGTGGGTAAACATGAAATCCATATGTGTGTAAATCAGCAATATTTGTTATAAGATCTCCTGTCATGTCCCATTGCAATCAAATTCAGAAGTCGAGGATTGTTGTTGTTGATGATAATGATTATAACTCCACTAGATCATATGTAACATTTTAGACAGATGTGACCTCAAATTGTACTAAAATGACACAATTTAAAATACCCTAAACACCACTTTTTTTAAAGACTAAATATTTGTAATCATTCAATTAGATGTAATTTATACTTTCACTTATAAAATTTCCTAATTCTTAATTATACATTGCCAAATAGAAGTGGGGTGGGTGCTAGAGGGGGGTAGTTTATGTGTTAAACTATTTTAAAGGCTTCTCTAGTTCCATATTTAATTAAGAATACGAACATGTTTTTACTGGTAAAAATCATTCAGCTCAAACTTGTACATTTTAAACAATCATTCAGTAATACTTGATTGTAGTTCTCTAATTAAAACTTTAAACTAAATTGAACTTTCTTCTCCACTCTACCTAATATACATACGCATACTCTACAGAAACCTAAAACAGATTTCTAAATTTTAATATAGAATTTAAATACTATAATTTCCTGTATCTTCTTTGTGGATTTTGAGAGCTTAATTGCTATGTTATGGCTGCACTTATCAGAAAGCACTGAAAAGTGTAAATTACTTTGTACTTTGGTTAGTTATTAATGCATGCAAAATTTAACTTTTTCCCCAGATGCAAATAAAGTTCACATTTATTATATTGCATAAAAGTTATGGAATGATTTAAAATAATTAAGGCAAAGGCAGTCATACTCCAAGTTTCAAACATTTGTGTGATGCATAAAAGAAGCCCTGGAAAATTCCACAAAACCATATAGCCATTTTAATAAGAACAAATCATTGGTGGGGAATGGGGAAAAAAAATGTGTGTGTACATATGTATATGTGCATGTATGCACAAATGTGTGTATATGTATATTGTCTGGCAAACATAAAAGTTTGTAAACAGTAAGCAAGTAATAGAAAATGAGCATAGAAAGGACTTAAAAAAAATCACCTGTCCCAACCATTTTCCTGGTACTACCTCAATATCAGTACCACATTCTAGTCCCTGAATCCAGTACAAAATCTTTGTCAATCTTTGTGAGAAGACTTCTACTGATTGGGACTACTGCTTAAGGTAGTTTCATCCTATTTTTAATTTGACCCTAATTAATTTTTAAACTATGCTCTGTGTTTAATTGGGAGATACCAAACAGCTAATATATTTGCTACAATTCATTAAATTGAGAAATGTTTTGGGGCATCTGCTATATAACCAGCACTTTTTTATATGCTGAGTCATAGTGATGGACAAAAAGGCAGAAAAATCCCTGTCCTCATGGAAACTGTGTGCAGGACTGAGAGGAGGACTGTGTGATGTTAAGCAAAGATAAATGATGAGGAGAAAACATTTAGTGTGAAAAGGGAATATATTTTGATTAAGACACAACTCTTGGCACCAGGGCCACTACTGCTATATAACAGACATGAGATCATGGACTACTTCTCCCAGTCAAAAGCTATAAGAACCATATGACCCAACACATAAATATGGCTTGACTTTGTTCTTGCCTCAGCATTCATCAGTCTTAACTATTGGGTTGACGTGCTTATGATGGTGGTTCTGGGAATGGTGGAGGTAACGGTTTTCTAAAAGAAAAATGATCAGGTCCATATACTCCTCCACACTGCAGTCCTTTAAATATCTGAGGATAAGTCACAGTCCATTTGAGACATCTTTTTTTTTAAATACATCTTTATTAGAGTATAATTGCTTCACTATGCTGTGTTAGTTTCACAACAAAGTGAATCAACCATATACATACATATATCTCCATATCCCCTCCTTCTTCAGCTCCCTCCCGTTCTCCCAGTCCCACCCCTCTAGGTGGTCACAAAGCACTGAGCTGATCTCCCTGTGCTATGCAGCTGCTTCCCACTAGCTATCTATTTTACATTTGGTACTGTATATATGTCAATGCTACTCTCACTTCTCCCCAGCTTCCCCTTCCCCCACACCACTGTGCCTTTTAGTCCGTTCTCTACGTCTGCGTCTTTATTCCTGCCCTGCCACTAGGTTCATCAGTACCATCTTTTTTAGATTCCATATATATGCGTTAGCATACAGTATTTGTTCTTCTCTTTCTGACTTACTTCACTCTGTATGACAGACTCTAGGTCCATCCACCTCACTATAAATAACTCAGTTTCGTTTCTTTTTATGGGTGAGTAATATTCCATTGTACATATGTGCCACATCTTCTTTATCCATTCATCTGTTGATGGACAGTTAGGTTGCTTCCATGTCTTGGCTATTGTAAATAGTGCTGCTATGAACATAGGGGCGCATGTGTTTTTTGAATTGTAGTTTTGTCTGAATATATGCCCAGGAGTGGGATTGCTGGATCATACAGGAATTCTATTTTTAGTTTTTTGAGGAACCTCCATACTGTTTTCCATAATGGCTGTACCAGTTTACATTCCCATCAACAGTGTAGGAGGGTTCCCTTTGCTATGAGCTAATGGTCATTCTGACTAGTGTGAGGTGATACCTCATTGTAGTTTTAATTTGCATTTCTCTAATAATTAGTGATGTTGAACATCTTTTCATGTGCCTCTTGGCCATCTGTATGTCTTCTTTGGAGAAATGTCTATTTAGCTCTTGTGCCATTTCTTAATTGGTTGGTTTTTTTTTTTTTTATATTGACCTCCATGAGCTGTTTGTATATTTTGGAGATTAATCCTTTGTCTGTTGTTTCATTAGGTTGCATTTGTTTATTTTTGTTTTTATTTTCATTACTCTAGGAGGTAGATAAAACAAGATCCTGCTGTGGTTTATGTCAAAGAGTGTTTTTCCTATGTTTTCCTCTCAGAGTTTTATAGTGTCTGGTCTTACATTTACGTCTTTAATCCATTTGGAGTTTATTTTTGTGTATGGTGTTAGGCTGTGTTCTAATTTCATTCTTTTACATGAAGTTGTCCAGTTTTCCTAGGACCACTTATTGAAGAAGCTGTCTTTTCTCCATTGTATGTTCTTGCCTCCTTTGTTGTAAATTAGGTGACTATATGTGCGTGCTTTATCTCTGGGCTTTCTATCCTGTTCCATTGATCTATATTTCTGTTTTTATGCCAGTACCATACTGTCTTGATTACTGTAGCTTTGTAGTATAGTTTTAAGTCGGGGAGCCTGATTCTTCCAGCTCCATTTTTCTTTCTCAAGATTGCTTTGGCTATTTGGGGTCTTTTGTGTTTCCATACAAATGGTAAAATTTTTTGTTCTAATTCTGTGAAGAATGCCACTAGGAGTTTGATAGGGATTGTATTGAATCTGTAGATTGCTTTGGGTAGTATAGCCATTTTCACAATATTGATTCTTCCAATCCAAGAACATGGTATATTTCTCCATCTGTTTATGTTGTCTATGATTTCTTTCTCTTCTGACTCCTAAAATGGTTCTTGCTTTCTACCTTCTCCATAATTTTTTTTCAGTCTCTTGTGAAAAAATGCCCGTGTCTTAATTCATGTTCCTGCATTCAGCATGCATATATTTTAAAATGAGAAAAACAAATAACATAAGGATGTAAAATCAAAATAACATAAAGAGGAAAAATCCATAGAATGGCCTTTTTGAGAAAGGTAAAAAACCTGATGATCCCACTGCAATGTAGAAATAATCTTTAAGAACTACATATAATGTACAGCATGGTGACTACAGTTAACAATATTGTATTACACATTTGCAAGTTGTTAAGAGAGTAGATCTGAACATTTCTCATCACACAAAAAATTTTGTAATCAGATGAGATGATTGATGTGAACTAAACTTGTGGAAATCATTGTGTGGTATATACACATATCAAATCATTATGTGGTACATCTTGGACTAATACAATGCTATATGTCATGTATATCTCAATAAAACTGGAAAAACTTAGCAACCATTTTAAAAAATTACTGAATGGATTACTGAATGGATGATTACCATTATCCTAAACAGTGAAACACAAAAACCCATATCAATTCAAACCAGAAACAGGGATACTCTATAACACTTTAAGTATTTAACACTACTCTGAAAGTGTCAGCAATTGCAATAATAAAATGAAATAATTGGATAATCTTCTATACATTAGAAGATGTCCAAGTATCCCTATTTGGTGATGATTATTATTATATGTATAACTAGAGCTTAATAAGGAAATGTGGTAAAACAATAGATTACAAGTATACAATATTCAGTAGATTCTTCTTTCCTCAAACAAAACAAATGAAGAATTGAAGTTTAAAAATCCATTCCCAACAGCAAAAAGTTAATAACATATATAGGAATATACTCAATAGAAGAAAGGCATCAGACCTATATGAAAAAAGCTATGTAACAAATGGAAAGGCTTCCTGAAAGACTTCATATGATAAAAATGTAAATTCTCCCAAAATAAATAAATGAGTTTAATGCAGTTCCTACTGAAATTCCAACAAGATCAAGATGGTAAAGGAGAATTGGATAAATTTATCTTAAGTTACGTGATAAGTAAAGACTCAAAAATAGCAAAGAAAACTATGAAAATGAACACAACAAGCATATCAGATAATCAGACTAACCTATAAAGACACGGCAATAAAATGTGGGGAAAATAAAGAACTACACTGAGAGTAAGTATTCTGGCTACATATTAGGCATAGATATTTTTATTAAATTGTCATTTTCTTTATTCCAGGTGTTCACCCTCCATTCCAACCCCTTCTTTCCTCTTTATCTCTCTCAACTTTCATTCAGAATTTCTCATGTCTAGATTCAGTGGTATATTATATAGTTTAATTGTTATGTCCAGTCAAGCACCATGGCTATTTTCCATGCAAAGAATAAAACCCTAAATCTGGTAGACATGGGGCAGGAAATTTTTTTCTTTATGAAGGAATAACCTCTTCTAGGTGTTATTCTTCTATTTAAATGGCAAAGTAAGTCAATCAAACTATAATTGACTCTAATTGGGACTCCCACAGGCTCTTCATCTTTTAAAAAGTACCTCAAGTTAAGAGGTGAAAAATTCATCTATGATTTTAAGTATTAGAAAATATGATTTTTGTAAGAAATTATCTCTGATTCTGAATCATTTCTATAGCATTAGTTAACACTAAACCAGAGATAGTCCCATATCTTAAGTCAATAGATGGGTCCTTATACCATTTTTTGACTGTCAACCTGATCTCTAAGAAATAATACCAAGTTATAAATAAACTTTATGTTTAGAGAGCTAGGTAATACCACTTTTTCTTTCTTACAGACTCCAGCAAAAAAGGTTTGTTTTAGACCTGGAGATGACACTGTGCTCTATGGAAATAGATGCACTGGAAGTGGCAAATGTGGCAAGTTTCTCATTCACAATAATTAAAGTGTTGGCAAATAAGAGCTATGAGAAAAGGCAAAAGGGATTTGGGGTATTAAACTGTAAGCAGGGAATGTTGCTCAACAGCAGAATAGCCTCTATAAGGACACACTGGTTTATAACATAAATGATGATGATCACTTGTTCACTATTCTTCCAAATGCACTTAAATCACCAGAGTAAGGAAAACAGACTGGTCTGTTATGCTTTAAGTGGAAGAGAGAGTTTTTAACATTTAGGGTCTAATGGTGATTCTAATACTCTGTATTTACAGTATCTGGTCACACAGGTGGTTCAGATATATCTATTTGGAAGATATTAATGAATTCTCCATTTAATGTCTTTTATGACTTGTGCAAGATGAACTTGGACAAGATGATCTTTTGTGATCTTGGACAATAACTTAACTAACTCTAATCATGAGATGTTTGGTTGTTGAACTAAAAAAGAAAACTGCAATACAAACACTTCTCAACATTTCATTATGATCAAAATCAGTCTACAGGGCATAGACTACCAAGAAACTCTGCTCTAAATTTTATCTAAACATTTTCTTAAACCTTGGTTTCATGGAACTTGGAAAGGCGAGTTGATCACTTCTGAATACACAGCTGTAAATATCCCTTTGCATAAGCACATTAATGATCAAATATTAGGTTACCCTTTTGTGACATTTCCTGAGCTTTAATTTTTATTTAATTGAAAGTATGTTAGAACTGCTGTAACATTTAGAAGCATGACTCTGGGAAGGCCACGCGCTCCTGTCTCCTTAAGTATATATTTATCCAGCAGGCTAACATTTTGAGACAACTTTGCCAGCTGTTAACAAGATTTTATAGGTTTAATGTTGACACATGAAAATTTTAATTTATGCTTTATCAATTGTTGACATAGGTGATGATTAGCAAAATAGAAAACAAATCAATTGCATTTTTCAATTAAAAAGATGTACCATAGCATACAGTTTAACCAGATATTTTCTGTTCCTGATACTGTATTGCCTTCCACTCGTAGTAGAGTTAGGGATATAATTCCTAACACTTTACACGTAACTGGCCATGATATTTTTAAAACTTCATTCATCAGCAACACTGCAATTACACTTACATTTATTTCGTTGACTAATGTTTGGGGGAAAGTTTTTAAGTAATTTAGTCCTTTCACAAATACGTGAGGCAGATATCAATATTTCCATTTGACAGAAGAGAAAACTATGCTTGTAAAAGCCACTAGCTCATCTATAGCAGGTTCAGGATTTGAACCCAGATTCTCTATCTCCAAGTCCAGTGCTTTTCTACTGTATACAATCATGTAGGATTGACCTATATACACTACCATGTGTAAAATAGATAGCTAGTGGGAACATGCTATAAAGCACAGGAAGCTCAGCTCGGTGTTCTGTGATGACCTAGATGGATGGGATGGGGGATGGGGGTGGAAGGGAGGTCCAAGAGAGAGGGGATATAGATATACATATAGCTGATTCACTTCATTGTACAGCAGAAACTAACACAACATTGTAAAGTAATTATACTCCAATTTAAAAAAATGAAAAAAAAAATAAGGGGGTGTCTAAGTCTGTTTGTTTTATGAGCAACAAAGATTCATTTCTCACAGTTCTGGAACCTGGGAAGTCCAAGATCAAGCTGCTGGCAGAATTGGTGTCAGGTGGAAGTCCACGTTCAGGTTTATAGATGGCCACTTTCTCGCTGTAACCTCACATGGCAGAGAGGGCAAGGAAGCTCTCTGGGGCTTCTTTCATAAGGGTACTAATCCCATTCATGAGGGCTCCACCCTCATGACCTAATCACCTCCCAGAAATCCTCTTTCTTTACATACCATTGCACTGGGAATTAGGTTTCAACATATGAATCTGGGGGGACACAAATATCCAGTCTATAGCAGAGGGCGTGTGTGTGTGTGTGTGTGTGTGTGTGTGTATGTGTGTGTTTCCTTGGAACTCTAGTAAACCTGCACATGTGTCTCTGGATCACATGCACAAACACTTTGAGTAATAAAAATATAACATTGCTAGATAGGTACGTGCCTCTGCATTTTAATAATTTAGAGAACATTATAGCTCACTATATACATTTAAAGACCCAATATACTCTGTATGACTTTCTTGTTGGTTCGGTTGTTTCTCAGCTTAACTATTGAAAATAATGTTTCCGACAAACAAACATTGATCACATTTGCGTTACTCTGCCCAGATGTAAAAACAGACTCTGTCTCCAGCCCACATTAAACCTCTTAGAATTATATGTCTTATACAAATATGAGCAGAGAGAGAGCCTAACAGATCAATCCAAGAATGAAGCTAATTTAAAAAAAAGGAACTTGTAGCATTTAGGGATTTCTAACTGCCAAAAAAGTCTAGAGGTTCGGCTCACTATAAGTGCTTTATTTAGTACTGGTTGTTCCCTCTCAAACATCCACTCACACCCAGCATGATTTTCCCCTTCACCTATTATTTTAAATATTTGTTTTTACTTTGTATTTATTTTAAAACATCTGATATACTATACATTCTAATATAATATAATATTGTATATAGGCATTTAAAAATTTTTTTGCCATTCTATCCATTATAATATCTACTACATAATTATTTATCCTGTTTTGTATTTTGTTCCAACTGCAGAATATAGGACAGCGTCGGGTACACAATAAACACTCAAAACTATTTGTTGAGTTGATATGTTATGTGAAAGGAGGCTAGAAAATTATTCTCCCATTGAGAAGCATTATACACCATGACTTTTAAATTGCCTTATTCTGAATCTTGCATACTGCTTACCATAGTACCATCACCAATTCTCATTTCATAAATTTCAAGCCAAAGGTCAGAACTGCTTTTCTTTCATCTACTCTCATCCTCAAATACGTTGAAGAAACTGTCAAAGGCAGTTCAAAAAGAGGGGAAAAGTAGCCTGGTGAGGTTGTGAATAAAATTTTCCTCATTCATGTGATCTCTCTTATTAAAAAGGTCTCCTAAGCTTAGACCCATGAGCCAGGCTTAATTAAAGTTATTTGCTTTTAGCTTAGACTATGACTTGCCCCTTCTCATTCTGAGGTGTAATCCACCACAGCATGAGTGGAAATCTGGGGCTCTGTCTTCCCTAGAATTTGTCCCTTTGTCCTCAAATGAATCACTTTAATTAAAATAACTGTCTCTCTCTCTCTCTCTCTCTCTCTCTCTGCTACAACAGCTTTTCCAAGTCTCAGATTTCCCTTGTATATTTAAAAATATTGCACAACAAACTCTTTTTATTTCCTCTAGAACAATATTTTTTGTAAACATCTCTTCTTTCTTTATTATGACTGGATATTTTAGATGTTTTTGATTGATAAATATTAATACCACAAACAAATTTAATAGACTTCAAAGCAAAGGAAATAGCAGTGTTCTTCAATGCTTATTTCTTTTGGGTCTAATACAATGCTTGAGACTTAGTAGGACTAAGTTTATTACAAAATAAACTTTATGAATGAAAGAAGCAATGAATTAAATGACCAATTATTTCCAAGACTGAGGATGATTTGAAATCATTGCAATGTAGTGAAGCTACTTTAAAAACAGACTATTTTAAATAAAATTTTCGTGTTATATGTGATATTATGGCTGCTGAAAATAAGAGATGGTTAGATTTCGTGATGACTTATTATGCATTCATTTTATCAAAAATATTTATTGAACCATGTAATACGCCAGACAGCGTGTTTAGTGTGCAATAGAGCAGTGAACAGTCTCTCTCTTTAGCAATCATGTATTCTCATGGGAGAAATATACATTAATCAGAAAATCACATATATCATGAAATATTTATATCTATGTTAAGCTATATGAAAGAAATAAAAAGAGTTTTATAATGAGAACCCAACCTCAACAGGAACTAGAGAAGGGTAGAGAAGAAAGCATCCCTGGGGAAGAAGGATTTAATCTGAGGAAGAAGAATGAGCTGTGTCACAATGAACAGGAAGGAGAAAAATATTCCAGGCAGAGAAAATAGGTGTGAAATGCCTGTGAGATGGCCCACTGGAAGAATGAAGGGCAGCAAGAGAAGCAGGAAATGGGAATGTAGATAATGTAAACCAGATAATGTGGGTTAATGAGGTCATGTGAAAGATTCTGAATTTTGTTCTGAAACCAGTGGCACAGCATTCACTGATGTTGTTTTTATTTTAAGATGATTCCATTTTCTGTATGCAATATGGGACTGAAAGGGAGCAAGAATGACAGAGAGGCTAAGATTACTGCCACAGTCCAGATGATGGCAATTTGTGTTTTGGGAGTTTAAAGACCAGCTGGGGGATCTAAAGTGCCTAGAAAGACTTGGCTCATACGTGAACACTTTACTAAAGATGACAGCTTTGAGGAAATCAAATTTGGGGTAAGGATTGAATGCTCTGCTTTGAATATGTTAAGCTTGGCATTACTGTATGAAATCCAAGGGCAGATGCCAACTAGACATTTTTATATTTACACACCAACATAAACATAGTTACACATGGGTCTGCAGCTGACATGAGGGACCCATACTGGAGATGAAATTTTGAAAAGGAACAGCTTATAAATAATATTTATAGCAGAGAAGACTGATAACTTGCAGGCAGAAGGGTGGAAGGAAATCCATGGATGAGCAACATCATAGAAAGCAAAGAGCAAGTTTCAGAAGGTAACTCAACTGTATATGAAATGATGCTTCAGACTAGAGATGTGAATGGGCACCATCAATATTATCTTCATTTTATAAATGAATGATATGGGATTCAGGAAGAGTAAGTAATATGTCAAAAATTACATAGTGACATGGTCAAGATTTCAAGTCAGTTGTTTTTGGTTTTTTACTATAAATTCTCATCTCACTACATTATGATATCATGATAATCTGGATACTAATATAAGGCAAATGAACTTATTTGCCTATTCAGACAGAACAGAAGATAGAATACTATAGTCAGACTCTGGTCTCTGTAAGGTAAGTAGACAGATACAGGTGCATTCTTATTAGAAGGTGGCATTAGGGTTTCACCTGCCCTAAACTGGCCGCCTTCTCTTGAGTAATCTGAAATTCTTATGGAAGTTCTAAAGGCTTGGCTCTGGAATTTCTTCTGTATTTGTCATTAAGGTACTTGTGGAACATGAAAATACAGTCACACTAGAAGAGTAAAGAAAAGAAGAATCAAGAATCATGACACATTAGTTCTCCACAGAAAAATAACCTTCTGAGTTGGGGCCACCTTTGACTGTTTCATACAGAATAGCCACCTCTTTCCATCTCTCCCATTATCTTGCCACATTTTCCTTCATAAAATATAAGCATTTAAAAGAAATTTGTCTATTGCCTTCCTTGCTCACTAATAAGCCCAAGGAAGGTCAGAACTTTATTGTTACTCATTCTTTACTGAAAGGATCTAGCAGAAAGTCTACACATACTGGTCACTTGATAAATAAGTATAGAATGAATGAGTAAATGGATTATTAAGATAAACTTCAGAAGTGACCCAAGAATTATTCATCTGTATGAACCTCACAGGGTTTGAACGCTAGAAAAACTAGAATATCTATAATTTGTATTAGGAAAGTCAGTATATCAGCCTGATATATCAGCTTGGAAAAAAGTAAGTATAAGGTGCATGTGTTGGGGGAAGGTGAATGCCATTGTTTATTGAGAGATATCCAAAGGAGATATCCAGTGGATACAAGGAATGTGAGTATCCCAGAAAAGAGAAATAAGCCTGGGTGGCAAGGATAGGTAATAGTTGAAAAAAATCAGCCCTGAGATAATGCATCTCCTTTTCATCTCCCTCTTATAAATAATAAATATTCTCATTGACTTCATAGCAAGTCCCATTTTTCAAAATCTCCTGTTCTTCCTTCTTACTAGTGTTCTACCTTTCTACTACAAATGAGAAAGAATGAGGAAATTTCAGAATAGTTTATGTATATTAGGGTACAGCCCCAGGTAGCAGAACATAAAAAGGCACTAATCAGTCACATACATACAGGTACCTTTAAGATTGATTTTTCCAAATACATGATTATTTCTTTAACGTATTAAAGACACACTTTACAACTTCTCCGTTTTACGAGTTTAGTATGCAATTTGTGCCTCTGGATCGAGGAATGGAATTTGAGATGGGTTGTCCAATCTTACTCAGGGAATTCAAAACCTCTAACATAAGAAATATCTTTAACTTTCTGTGCTGTGGTTGAAATTCTCCAACAAAATAAAGCATTTTTAGATGCAACTAAAATTCTTAAGATATCATCAGACTTTCACTGAGGAAAGGAAGTTAAGCTCACATTATTTAATGGAGAAAACATTACATATACACACTCCCACAAATAAGTACACATCATTTTGCTGTGCTTGTTTCATTTCATTTCGCAGATACTGCATTTTTATTTTTATTTATTTTTTACATCTTTATTGGAGTATAATTGCTTTATAATGGTGTGTTAGTTCCTGCTTTATAACAAAGTGAATCAGCTATACATATACATATATCCCCATATCTCGTCCCTCTTGTGTCTCCCGACTACCCTCCCTATGCCACCCCTCTAGGTGGTCACAAAGCACCGAACTGATCTCCCTGTGCTATGCAGCTGCTTCCCACTAGCAATCTATTTTACATTTGGTAGTGTATATAAGTCCATGCCACTCTCTCACTTCGTCCCAGCTTATGCTTCTCCCTCCCCGTGTCCTCAAGTCCCTTCTCTATGACTGTGTCTTTATTCCTGTCCTGCCCCTATGTTCTTCATAACCATTTCTTTTTTAGATTCCATATATATGTGTTAGCATACGGTATTTATTTTTCTCTTTCTGACTTACTTCACTCTGTATGACAGTCTCTAGGTCCATCCACCTCTCTACAAATAAATCAATTTCATTTCTTTTCATGGCTGAGTAATATTCCATTGTATATATGTGCCACATCTTCTTTATCTATTCATCTGTAGATGGACATTTAGGTTGCTTCCATGTCCTGGCTATTGTAAATACTGCTGCAATGAACACTGTGGTACATGACTCTTTTTGAAATATAGTTTCTCAGGGTATATGCCCAGTAGTGAGATTTCTGGGTCGTATGGTGGCTCTATTTTTATTTTTTTAAGGACCTTCATATGGTCCTCCATAGTGGCTGTATCAATTTACATTCCCACCAACAGTGCAAGAGGATTCCCTTTTCTCCACACCCTCTCTAGCATTTATTGTTTGTAGATTTTTTGATGATGGCCATTCTGACTGGTATTAGGTGATACCTCATTGTAGTTTTGAGTTCCATTTCTCTAATGATTAGTGATGTTGAGCATGTTTTCATGTGTTTGTTGACAATCTGTATATCTTCTTTGGCGAAATGACTATTTAGATTTTCTGCCCATTTTTGTATTGGGTTGTTTTTTTGATATTGAGCTGCATGAGCTGCTTGTAAATTTTGGAGATTAATCCTTTGTCAGCTGCTTCATTTGGAAATGTTTTCTCTCATTCTGAGGGTTGTCTTTTCATCTTGTTTATGTTTCCTTTGCTGTGCAAAAGCTTTTAAGTTCCATTAGGTTGCTGTGCAAAAGCTTTTAAGTTTCATTAGGTCCCATTTGTTTTTTTTTGTTTTTATTTGCATTTCTCTAGGAGATGGGTCCAACAGGATCCTGCTGTGATTTATGCCATAGAGTGTTCTGCCTATGTTTTCCTCTAAGAGTTTGATAGTGTCTGGCCTTACATTTAGGTCTTTAACCCATTTTGAGTTTATTCTTGTGTGTGGTGTTAGGGATTGTTCTAATTTCATACTTTTACATGTAGCTGTCCAGTTTTCCCAGCACCACTTATTGAAGAGGCTGTCTTTTCTCCACTGTATATCCTTCCCTCCTTTATCAAAGATAAGGTGACCATATGTGTGTGGGTTTATCTCTGGGCTTTCTATCCTGTTCCATTGATCTATATTTCTGGTTTTGTGCCAGTACCATACTGTCTTGATTACTGTAGCTTTGTAGTATAGTCTGAAGTCAGGGAGCCTGATTCCTCCAGCTCCGTTTTTCTTCCTCAACATTGTTTTGGCTATTCGGGGTCTTTTGTGTTTCCATACAAATTGTGAAATTTTTTGTTCTAAGTTCTGTGAAAAATGCCAGTGGTAGTTTGATAGGGATTGCACTGAATCTCTAGATTGCTTTGGGTAGCAGAGTCATTTTCACAATGTTGATTCTTCCAGTCCAAGCGACGTTGAATAACAGTGGTGAGAGTGGACAACCTTGTGTTGTTCCTGATCTTAGAGGAAATGGTTTCAGTTTTTCACCATTGAGGATGACGTTGGCTGTGGGTTTCTCATCTATGGCCTTTATTATGTTGAGGAAAGTTCCCTCTATGCCTACTTTCTGGAGGGTTTTTATCATGAATGCGTGTTGAATTTTGTCGAAAGCTTTTGCATGTTTTTTAAATTGAAGTATGTTAATTTACAATATTGTGTTAATTTCAAGGGTATAGCAAAGGGATTCCGTTTCTCAGATTCATTTCCATTATAGGTTATTATAAGATATGAGTATAGTTCCCTGTGCTATACAGTAGGCCCTTGTTGTTTCCATATTCTATATACAGTAGTGTGTATATGTTAATCCCAAACTGCTAATTTATCTGTCCCCTGCATATTTTACAAATTGAAGGTTTGTGGCAAACTGTGTTAAGCAAGTCTATAGGTGCCTTATTTCCAACAGCATTTGCTCACTTTGTGTTTTTGTATCACATTTTGGTAATTCTTGCAATATTTCAACCTTTTTCATTACTATTACATTTGTTATGGTGATCTCTGATCAGTGATTGTGAAGGCTCAGATGATCGTTAGGATTTTTTAGCAATAAAGTATTTTTAATTGATATGTACATTGTATTTTAGAAATAATGCTATTTCATGCTTAATGGACTACTGTATAGCATAAATATAACTTTTATGTGCACTGGGATACCAAAAAAATTCATGTCATTTATTTTATTGTGATATTCACTTCGTTATGGTGGTCTAGAAAGGACCCTGAAGTTATCTCTGAGGTGTGCCTGTATATACAGAGTTTTCACGCACTCTTGAATACAGAGTCTATGCCATGAACCATTACCTAAAATGTCTCTTAGTATATAAAGGTTATATATATAAGTTTACTGAAAGGTTACTATAAAGGTTACTGAAGCTTATAGATGCAAATTATCTTTAATATTATAAAATCTTATATAGAGAGATATAGATAGATATGCACATGGACATACATATACATAGACAAAGACATAGATATAGACATGGACATAGACATAAATATAGATATAGATATGGATATAGATACAGATAGAGATATAGACAGACATGGACATGTCATAGACATAGATATAGACATAGATATGGATATAGATATGGACATACAAATAAACACAGACATAGATATAGATATGGACAGATATCATGGAGTAGTAATTAAACCTTTGTGTGGTCATGTGACTGGCTTTTAAAATTCCTCTAAAACAGGGTTTCTCAACTACAACATTGCTGACACTTAGGGCCAGGTTTGTCGTGGGAAGCTGCCCTATTCACAGCAGGGTGTTTACCATCATCCCTGGACTCTATCCACTAGATACCAGTTGCACCTGTTCCCCAGGTGTGATGACCAAAACTATCTCCAGACATCGACAAATGTCCCCAGAGTGGCAAAATCACCCCAAGTTGAGAATGATGCCCTAGAATAGTGTTTCCCAAAATGTTTCTCAGAGCCTCAGACTGAAAGTGTTTGTTTAAACATGAAGATCTCTGGTCCTCTCACAGCTAATTGAATCAGAATCTTTAGGGAGGAGGTTCTGAGAATCTGAATTTTTTGTAAGTAGACTTGATGGTACTAAGGAAATTATAAGTTTAATATGCAAATATGCTGTGAGATAACCACAAAATAAACCTCAATTCTGAGGCAAAGTGAAGACAGTGATTCTATGATGTCAGTATATATTTTTCTGATTCACAAATGCACAGAGTGAAAAATATTTACAGCTAAAAGGCATTTTTATTGGATTTGCAATACATAATTAATATTGCACTCCAATGAGAATTGGACTGCTAGCTAAAATGGCCACATTCTATCTATCATGTCACTAATTATTTCTACAGTTCTGGGCAGGTCTTAGTGCCTAACACAGAGTTAGCGAGCAGTAAATATTAGTCTCCTCTCTCTTTTTCCTTCTTATCCTTTTAAAGCACTCCAACAAGAAAAATGGAGTGGCCTCTCTATTTCACAAGAAAGCAAATTAAAGGAAGATCTGATAATGCTTTGATAAACACAAATATTACTTAGGTAAGTGGCCCACTATTATTATCCATATGATATTAGGAGTGTTTTTTTTTTTAAGATAACAGTCATATTCCTGTTTTTCCTCCTTTCTCATGTGCTGCCTTCACACATAGTCCAGCTGTGGCATATGGTCAATTCTTGATTATCTGTGAATGGATTAGCTGTATTGTAGATTATCCACATGCACTGTGAGCTGACTCATTATCCAGCTGAACAGCTGCTAACACATCTGTCTTCACCAACTCACATTGGGACTCCCAGAGAGGCTTTCCCCTTCTACCAACCAGCTCATACAACTCTGCTCATTTGTGTCTCCTCTGAAATAACCCAGCCTGTTGGAGTCTCCAGCCTAAGGGTTTGTGGGGAAAAGAAGTGGAAACAAGGTAAGACATCAGGCATGTTTCCAAATTCCCTTTCCTCTTCATGGAGAAGCCCATAAAAATTGACCTCTCTCCTACTACAAAAATAGATACATTTTGCTTGATGAAGCATGTTTGCCTCACTACACATATTGCTGTCTCCTGATAAAGAGTTAAATGGGGAAATACAAAAGGGAAAAAGATAGTTATGGGGATTTCAGAAAAACCTCCCAAAGAAAAATTTATACTTTATATAACCCACTGTGGTAACTTTAAAACATGTCTACAAAATACTTTGACACTCTTCCCATCAAAAGCCGAGCCTATAACCCTTCCCTTTGATTCTAGCTGACCTTAGTAAATAGTCATCTAGATGAATATGGCAGACGTGACATTAAGTGACTTTCAAGTGTAGCTCACAAAGGTGATGCAGCTTCCGCCTGAAGTCTAGAAGACTCAGACAAGAGAAGTGAGCCACCATGGAATAAATCTGACTGCTCTGAGTCCACTATACTGTGAAGAAGCCCAAACTAGCTCATGCTGAGCTATCACATGGAGAATACATGAGAAAGACAGAGATAACATGACCAGCCAGCCCCCATCTCACTGTACATAAGTGACCCCCAGTTGGAACTACCAGCCTAACCTTTCCCAAATTCCTAAAACTGGGACAGATGGCAACATTACTGTCATTGCCATAAACCACTGAGTTTGGGGGTAACTTGTTGTTATGCAATAGATGGATGATACATCCCCTAATACATCAACTTAAATACAACTTCTCATTACTGTTGCTTAAGAATCTGACTCTTTTCTGGTAGAAAAAGATGTGTAAAGGCCCAGAGGCATATGCATCTCTCATTTATTTAACAAGCATATGTTACCTCAGATGCTTTTCTAGGCAAGAGTAATTTATAGTTTAGCACACATAGTTCTACACTCCTGGGATATATAGAGCATAGAAGGGATACACATGTTAGGTGCAAATGAGTAAACAAATAAATAAATAAGAAAGAAAGAAACAGTGAGAACTATTAATGCAGAGAAAAAATACGTAAAGAGGTCACATACCAGGGAAATATAACTTCCTCTAGATTGAGGACAGGGAGGGTAGTGGGTCAACTTTATTCTCTAACTGTTCAATGTAATATCCTGATATCTCTGGGGTATATATCATTTCAAAGCTCAGTAACATGACAGAACATTGAATAAGGCTATACATAAAATGCATTATGTAAATGGTGAAATCTTCAAGGTTCTATGTGCCCTGGGATCTTAAGTTATTAAACAAATCTTAACCAATTAGGAAATGAAAATAAACTAACAAGATAAACAAGAGAATAAACCCTTTTTCTTAGATCAGATTTGGACCCCAGTCTCCAACAATGTGATGATTGCTTTGCTTCAGGACAGTGACAAAAACAGTCATTGACTTACTGGCACTTTTGTACCATCTGTGTTCATGCTCCTTCTCATTAGTGCCTAGCAGCAAGAGCTTATTTGATAAGTAATAAATTTAATGAACCTCTACTATTCTAAACACTGTGAGGGAAGGCAAAATAAGGCAAGAGAAAAAAAAAGTCAAGGGTTTGCTCTTCAGAAATTTATATTGTGGAAATATACAGACTATTGCCCCAAAGCTCTATTTGCATAGATATTACATGTCTACTGTCACTGCTGTCAGACTCTTTTTTTTTTTATTTAAAGGATTAAGATAACTTATCACATAATTTCATTCCAGTTTGCTTTCCCATCACAAAGTAACCATGTTAAAGGAGAAGTTAAACTTTTACTCATACACAATTTATCTTCTTATTTTTTAAATTAGTCCTATTAAATTACTTTTTTTTCTTTTTATCATTCCTATTAACAATATTATAGATGATTTGCAACTATAAATTTCAGTAACCTTTTTGGGACTTACTAAGAGACATTTTAGGTAATAGTTAATGGCACAGACTCTAGATTCTACAACGAATGGGAACTAAACCTGTGATCCAGCTTTTCGGCCACATGTACATTTTTTTTTTTTTTTTTGCCGTACGCGGGCCTCTCACTGCTGTGGCCTCTCCCCTTGCGGGGCACAGGCTCTGGACGTGCAGGCTCAGCAGCCATGGCTCACAGGCCTAGCCGCTCCGCGGCATGTGGGATCCTCCCGGACCAGGGCACAAACCCGTATCTCCTGCATTGGCAGGCGGACTCTCAACCACTGCGCCACCAGGGAAGCCCAAGTCTGACTATTTTTGATTCTCAATATTAATAAGCCTACTTTCTGACAATGTAATATACCACCTTTACAATATAAAATTGATATTTTGGTTCTGAATTAGTTTGATATGGTTGGCATAACAAAATACCACACTGGGTGGCTTAAATGACAGAAGTTTATTTTCTCACAGCTCTGGAGGAAAGAAATCCAAGATCAAGGCATCAGCAGGTCTGATTTCTCCTGTGGCCCCTCTCCTGGTTTTCAGATGACCACCTTCTCTTTATGCCCTCACATGGCCTTTTCTCTCTGGGCACATACCACTGGTGTCTCGTCCTCTTCTTAAAAGGACACCAGTAATATTGGGTTAGGGATCAAACCTTTGACCTCATTTAATCTTAAATAGCTCTTTAAAGACCCTATCTCCAAATATAGTCACATTCTAACATACTGAAGGTTAGGACTTCAACATACAAACTTTGTAGGGATACAATTCAGTCCATAACAGATTACCATTGGCCTTTTTCCCAGTTGTTTCCAAATATTATGTTCAGATAGGATAGTACAGGTAAGTCATTTTGGAGACCTCAGTACCCTTACAGCAGTACTTTTCAACCTTATTTTCATTATCTCCCTAAGGACCCTTCTGTGGCCCTATGGAAGGCCAAAAGATCTTCTAACATCGGAGATGTTTTGGTGCTAAGAATCAACACTTGCCATCTTGGGGGTGGTCTTGCATGCAGTTGTGATTTTTAAGAAAGCAGGAATAGAGTGCAATCACCAAGTAGATGATAAGACTCATTCTAGAGGCCCTCCCCTCCCAAGGCAGTGCAATGAGATCTGAACTCTGGAGACCTTAGAGTGGGATTGTCCACACTCGTGGAGGATAAAAGGGGTTTCCTCTAATGGGCAGAAGCCTGAACTAAATAAGTAAAGGCATGTTTCTATCTCTTTGTCCATAATACATCACCATATTTTAAGGGTATATTTGGGGTTGATTACCTGGCTTAAAAATAGACTACATGGCATATATAAAATTTCATTTTATAAGGTCTAGGTGAATAAGACACTTCAAAGTAGCATGTAACTATCTTCCAGAATAGCTGAAACTAAGACAGGAGATGCTCACGTGACTCTTTATTGGGAGAGAGAGCCCATATGAATTAGAATACCATGAACAGAGAGAACCAAAAGGATTTTCAAATATGAGCCCCAAATCAAAAGACATGAATCCCTAACTATTGATGCCAACATGCTGTTGGTTGCTTCTCACATGGGCTACTTTATAGAGCTCTTCTGGGTAAGTGCCACACAGACATATTTATTCAGTAAAAGTTAATGATAGTTCTGGTAATAACAGAAAAGTATAACAACAAAATCAACAGAAGATCAGCAACAGCAGGCCTTTGAGAGCATTTCTATGCCAGACATGGGACCAAACATAACCTCATTTAATACTCACAGTAACACTAGGAGGTAGATGCTATCATTCCACTCTCCTCCAGAGAAATTCCAATGAGGTTTCACAAGGTAACTTATTCAACGTCAAATCTATGTCTACCTGATTACAGAGTCTGAGTATTTCACCACTAACCATCTGGCTGCTCCTTGCTAATTCCTAGATAGAGAGAAACAAAACTAATCTTCACAATGCCAATACCACTCTTTTCTCTTATATTGTGTCTTTTTATACTGCAAGAGGGGTGTCTCTGAGAGTTGTCCTCTATGTATATTCTCAAATTAGAGAAGGAGAAATGCACCATTTGGAGAGGAATTGTGGCCAGAGCAGAGCTGCAGCGTGAACTATATCATCTAAGAAATTACTGTGCCCTTAGAACACCCAACCTTCTGAAGCAGGTATCATAGGTAACAATTCCTACCTTACAAATGAGGACACCAAGAACTAGAGACTTCAGTGATTTATCCAAGGTCATATATCCATATAGAAGCATCAAAGAGAACAGATAACCTCTGATTCCACATTTGCTGCCAGATTCACTACTTTACACTATTCCTACCAAAGGAGATAATCTTATTCTCCCCTCCTGCACCAACTATATTTCCCCCACCTTCCCCTGCCCTCACCACCCTACTTCCTCACCACCATTGTGGTTTTAAAGTTTGTAAGTCATTTAGAGGAGATCAACTTCTCCAGCAACCAGACACTCTTGTGCTAAACAAGTCTGCAGTACATAAGACACAGAAAGGATTTACATCTTTTACTCTCTTCCAGCAGATATTACTTATCTTGAACTGCCAGCAGAGTCTCGTCTATGTGATGTGCGTGACAGTGAAGAATAGCTTTTTGCTGCATTGCCCAGCTTCCATGGGTAAAAGAAATCAGGAGTCGTTGTTTGATGGAATGAATATTCAGCAACATCTCAAGGAAATCTTGGCAAGGAGGTTGATGCTGTGAGACCTAGTCTTAGGAGCCATGAAAATGACCCCTGATTCACTGAACCTTTGCAAAGATTTTGTGGAGCTTCGTCAAAAAACAAACAAAAAAAACATGAGAGATGGATTATTTAGCCTTCCTTAATACCCCTGTATGCCAAATCTTTCCCAGTAAAATTGTCATTTAATTATACATCTGGTGAGAAATTTTTGTTTATAACTTGGTCCTTTAAAACTCTGAATCAATTGTAGGGACTTGAATCAATTGTAGGGACTTCCCTGGTGGCGCAGTGGTTAAGAATCCGCCTGCCAATGCGGGGGACATGGGTTCGATCCCTGGTCCAGGAAGATCCCATATGCCGCGGAGCAACTAAGCCCGTGCGCCACAACTACTGAGCCTGCGCTCTAGAGCCCGCGAGCCACAACTACCAAGCCCGTGTGCCAAGAGGCCCTCCCCTCCCAAGGCAGTGCAATGAGATCTGAACTCTGGAGACCTTAGAGTGGGATTGTCCACACTCGTGGAGGATAAAAGGGGTTTCCTCTAATGGGCAGAAGCCTGAACTAAATAAGTAAAGGCATGTTTCTATCTCTTTGTCCATAATACATCACCATATTTTAAGGGTATATTTGGGGTTGATTACCTGGCTTAAAAATAGACTACATGGCATATATAAAATTTCATTTTATAAGGTCTAGGTGAATAAGACACTTCAAAGTAGCATGTAACTATCTTCCAGAATAGCTGAAACTAAGACAGGAGATGCTCACGTGACTCTTTATTGGGAGAGAGAGCCCATATGAATTAGAATACCATGAACAGAGAGAACCAAAAGGATTTTCAAATATGAGCCCCAAATCAAAAGACATGAATCCCTAACTATTGATGCCAACATGCTGTTGGTTGCTTCTCACATGGGCTACTTTATAGAGCTCTTCTGGGTAAGTGCCACACAGACATATTTATTCAGTAAAAGTTAATGATAGTTCTGGTAATAACAGAAAAGTATAACAACAAAATCAACAGAAGATCAGCAACAGCAGGCCTTTGAGAGCATTTCTATGCCAGACATGGGACCAAACATAACCTCATTTAATACTCACAGTAACACTAGGAGGTAGATGCTATCATTCCACTCTCCTCCAGAGAAATTCCAATGAGGTTTCACAAGGTAACTTATTCAACGTCAAATCTATGTCTACCTGATTACAGAGTCTGAGTATTTCACCACTAACCATCTGGCTGCTCCTTGCTAATTCCTAGATAGAGAGAAACAAAACTAATCTTCACAATGCCAATACCACTCTTTTCTCTTATATTGTGTCTTTTTATACTGCAAGAGGGGTGTCTCTGAGAGTTGTCCTCTATGTATATTCTCAAATTAGAGAAGGAGAAATGCACCATTTGGAGAGGAATTGTGGCCAGAGCAGAGCTGCAGCGTGAACTATATCATCTAAGAAATTACTGTGCCCTTAGAACACCCAACCTTCTGAAGCAGGTATCATAGGTAACAATTCCTACCTTACAAATGAGGACACCAAGAACTAGAGACTTCAGTGATTTATCCAAGGTCATATATCCATATAGAAGCATCAAAGAGAACAGATAACCTCTGATTCCACATTTGCTGCCAGATTCACTACTTTACACTATTCCTACCAAAGGAGATAATCTTATTCTCCCCTCCTGCACCAACTATATTTCCCCCACCTTCCCCTGCCCTCACCACCCTACTTCCTCACCACCATTGTGGTTTTAAAGTTTGTAAGTCATTTAGAGGAGATCAACTTCTCCAGCAACCAGACACTCTTGTGCTAAACAAGTCTGCAGTACATAAGACACAGAAAGGATTTACATCTTTTACTCTCTTCCAGCAGATATTACTTATCTTGAACTGCCAGCAGAGTCTCGTCTATGTGATGTGCGTGACAGTGAAGAATAGCTTTTTGCTGCATTGCCCAGCTTCCATGGGTAAAAGAAATCAGGAGTCGTTGTTTGATGGAATGAATATTCAGCAACATCTCAAGGAAATCTTGGCAAGGAGGTTGATGCTGTGAGACCTAGTCTTAGGAGCCATGAAAATGACCCCTGATTCACTGAACCTTTGCAAAGATTTTGTGGAGCTTCGTCAAAAAACAAACAAAAAAAACATGAGAGATGGATTATTTAGCCTTCCTTAATACCCCTGTATGCCAAATCTTTCCCAGTAAAATTGTCATTTAATTATACATCTGGTGAGAAATTTTTGTTTATAACTTGGTCCTTTAAAACTCTGAATCAATTGTAGGGACTTGAATCAATTGTAGGGACTTCCCTGGTGGCGCAGTGGTTAAGAATCCGCCTGCCAATGCGGGGGACATGGGTTCGATCCCTGGTCCAGGAAGATCCCATATGCCGCGGAGCAACTAAGCCCGTGCGCCACAACTACTGAGCCTGCGCTCTAGAGCCCGCGAGCCACAACTACCAAGCCCGTGTGCCACAACTACTGAAGCCCGCACGCCTAGAGCCCGTGTTCCACAACAAGAGAAGCCACTACGAGAAGCCCGTGCACCGCAACAAAGAGTAGCCCCTGCTCGCCGCAACTAAAGAAAGCCCGCACACAGCAACAAAGACCCAACGCAGCCAAAAATAAAAATAAAAAATTTGAATCAATTGTATCTTGTAAACCAAACTGTAAGTAATGAGTGATCATTACAGATGGTTGCCAGATATATATCTTAGCAGTGCCTCGTATGCAACAGACTGTCAAAAGTGATCATTCTTGGGTTTCCCTGGTGGCGCACTGGTTGAGAGTCCGCCTGCCGATGCAGGGGATACGGGTTTGTGCCCCGGTCCGGGAAGGTCCCACATGCCGCGGAGCGGCTGGGCCCGTGAGCCATGGTTGCTGAGCCTGCGCGTCCGGAGCCTGTGCTCCGCAACGGGAGAGGCCACAACAGTGAGAGGCCCGCGTTCCGCAAAAAAAAAAAAAAAAAGTGATCATTCTTATTAATTGTAATGCTCATTATAGGTATACATATCTTTTTTTTTTGTCTCCACAACACAGAACATCCGAGTGTTAGAGAAGATGTCTACATTGTATAGTGTACCTGAGGTGCAATTAAAAATCTAGTTTTAAAATTTATCTTTAAAATCCTTAGCACAGAGTTGAAAATATTAACTAATGGAACTATTTGCAAACAAATTCATAAGGAATATCTAGACATTCTCAAATTTAATAATTAAAGTTACTAAATGTGAAAGAGATCTGGTTGATTTAGCAGAACTGGTTGAACTGAGGTCAAAATATACTTTTCTTCACAATTTTGATAATATGTTTGAACAAGGTGCTCTCATTTTATTGCAATATTTGACTATCAGAAATAGGAAATGTTTTAAAATTGTACAAAAGGGTCAATTATACTGATGCCATTTTAATATCATTGGATCATGTGCAAAAGAGATTGTTTTGTACTTTTCATTTTAATAGAATGACTGACCTCTGAATCCAGTTTTATTTAAGATTAGAATTTCCTCTGAACTAGATATAAAGTGGAATTGAACTCAAGAATTCATTCCTGGTAATGAACATTAGTTCAAAATCCTACTTTGACATATATGAAAATGTGTTAAAAAATAATACACATTTGATAGGCACAAACATATTTTTTCAACATAAGCATAAGTATGGTGTCAAGTACTAACATAACATAAACTATTTTGAGGGTTTTAGTCACAGCACATATGTACTTTTTTCTTTCCTTCTACTTCAACATCAAATGCTAGAAGTATAAGATCCACTTTAGAATAAATCAAGGGAATATGGGTATATGTCTCATTGTGAAATATATGTATTCTTAAAACACTCAACATAAATCTACTATCTATATATTTTCCATTCTAAATGCACATGGGAAGCTCCTGCACATGGTTCATCTTTAGGTCAACTCTTCACATGGAACAACAATGGATCCAAGAGTTCCAGACTAATCCCACACCATTTGAGGAACAGAGTTTCAGTGAAAAAGCAAGTATTTTCAAGCAGCAATAGCGAGCACTGTTCCATATTAGGAATGTATCCATCCATCCATATAGCAGTGCAAAACTAACTGTGAAGTCAATTCCAAACAAGCTGCAGGGCTAAGTGTAGGGCAGACCTGCAAAATAAAATATGGGTTGTATTGATGAAAGAAGAGGAAACTAAATACAGCTGACCCTTGAACAACACGAGTTTGAATTGCACGGGTCAACTTATATGTGGATTTTTTCAATTTACTACAATTTATTTACTACACTATTTCACAATGCATAGTTGGTTGAATCTGCAGATAAGGAGGAACCTCAGATATGGAGGGATGACTGTATATTATACTTGGATTTTCAACTGCAAAGAGGGTCAGTGCCCCTAACTCCTGCATTGTTCAAGAGTCATATCAGGGGAATTCCATGGTGGTCCAGTGGTTAGGACTCGGTGTCTCACTGCCAGGGGCCAAGGTTCAATCCCTGGTCAGGGAACTAAGATTCCACAAGCTGCCAAGGAGTCAACTGAAATGGTCAAACAGCCAACGTTTGCCTCCTACAGCTAACATATCTGAATCTCTAGTGGTGTGACCATGGTATTTGCATTTTTAACAGATCTTCCTGGTTATTCTTATTGGATTAAACTTCAAAAATCATTCTTCACAAAAGGTCTCTGCATCTCTATAAGCACTTTGAATATTAAGATTAGTAAACAGATTGCTCTACCCAATGTGGGTGGACAACATCCAATCCACTGAGGGCCTGTAGAGATTAAAAATTAGGCTAAGAGGGACTTCCCTGGCGGCCCAGTGGTTAAGATTCAATGTTCCCAATGCAGGGGGCACAGGTTCAATCCCTGGTTGGGGAACTAAGATCCCGCATAACGTATGGTGTAGCCAACAACAACAACAAAAATTAGGCAAAGAAAAGAAAATGTTACTCTCTCTGCCTGCAACAAGGTGGGATATTGGTCTTCCCTGTCCAAGGACTGGGAACCTACACCATCTGCTGGTAGGTTCTCAGGTCTTTGGACTCAGACTGGAACTACACCATTGGCTTTCTTGGTTCTCTGGATTGCATACAACATATGGGATTTCACAGCCTCCATAATCACAAGAGCCAATTCCTCATAATAAATATATTTATTTATTTTACATAACAAAAATTTTTATGGAATATTATCTATTTATAATAAATAAATATAAATATACGTGTGTGTGTATATATATATAGAGAGAGAAAGAGACAGAGAGAGAGAGAGAGAGAGACAGAGAGAGAGAGAGATGAGAGAAAGAGATTAGTTCTCTATTGGTTCTGTTTCTTTGGAAAATCCTGACTAATACATTGCCCTGTTTTAAGAATGCTCTTTAATTACAGTAAGTGCCCTACATATGAATGGGTTTCATTCTGAGAGCGAGTTCGAAAGTCCAATTTGTTTGTAAGTCCAACAGAGTTAGCCTAGGTACCCAACTAACACAATCAGCTATATAGTACTGTAATAGGTTTATAATACTTTTCACACAAATAATACATAAAAAACACACAAAAAATAAAGAAAACATTTTTAATTTTACAGAACAGTACCTTGAAAAGTACAGTAGTCCAGTACAACAACTGGCATACGGGGGCTGGCATCAAGTGAAAAGGCAAGAAGAGTTACTAACTGGAGGAGAGAGAGGAGGTGGGAGATGGCAGAGCTGAAGGACTGTCAGTAATAGGAGACGGAGGGCAAGCTGCAATTTCCCTCACACCTGATGTTGATGGAATGCACGTTCGCATCTTGAAAGTTCGCAACTTGAAGGTTCGTTTGTAAGGGACTTACTGTATTGAGTTTTAATTAACTGATTTCTACAAAAAGCTTTTGTTCTTTCCGATGACCTCTGCAAAATGCTAGTTGTGGCTATGAGATTCTGTTGTCTCTCTCTCTCTCTCTCTCTCTCTCTCTATCCTATTCTATTCTCTCTATCTATCTCTGCATTTGCATTTGTGTTTGCTCATGTAGATGCTTCCTCTGATGAAACCACCACTACCTTCTTCATTTTTTTGTTGATGATTCGGCTACATTTGTCCACGGTGGAAAAGAAAGAGAAGTTTAGAATGACTTCAGACAAGAAAATCGCCAGCTCTTTCAAAAATATTCTAAAAACCAGACCAACCAATGAGCCTAAATATAGGCCACATGCAACTTCTGGCCATGACCTTCAACATCCTCCAGAAAAGTTAACACAGAACCAAGCACATTACTCTTTCATTACGTTAAATTCTACCACATGGATTCTTCTTGTTTTAACAAATGTTCTCTCTTAGTCCATCGCCTTCTACATACACCATATATTCAGTGCTTGACATATTCTTGACACAGTAAGGCCCTGTGGTTGTAAGTTGGATTAGGTGGGGTCCTCTCTCAGTCCATTATAGTGGTCGATGTTATGAATAGTAACAGATAAATCAATAAGTTACTATTGTGTTACATTAAAAGGGTCCCCAATTGCTCCTGAAGACCTGAAATATTTTCACAAAAAGAACAGAGATTTAGGGGCTCCCCTGGTGGCGCAGTGGTTGAGAATCCGCCTGCCGATGCAGGGGACACGGGTTCCTGCCCCATTCCGGGAAGATCCCACATGCCGCGGAGTGGCTGGGCCCATGAGCCATGGCCACTGAGCCTGTGCATCCGGAGCCTGTGCTCCGCAACAGGAGAGGCCACAACAGTGAGAGGCCCGCGTACCACAAAAAAAAAAAATAATAATAATAACAGAGATTTAAAGAAAAAGTAATGATTTACTAAGTGTCAAAGTAAAGGACATTACATACAAATGAGACAGTATGCATTGAGGGCATTGAGGGAAAGAGATATGGAAATGCATGATATTCATCGTGAAGAGTATGTTTCTCAAATATTTGGCTAGAGGAGGGCAAGTGATATGGGTATGGTTAGATGGGAGAAGGTGGAGCTAGAAAGAAATGTTTAACAAACCCTAATAAGGACCATAAATATCCACTGGACATTTTTAGGCAAGTGGTAACATCAGATATGTAATTTTAGAAACATAATTCTAGCATCATATAGCAGATTAAAGAGGTTGAAAGAAAGAGAGAAAGAAAGAGAGAGAGGGGGAGGGAGGAGGTAAGGAGACTAAATGCAATAACTGCTCAATAATTCAAGCAAGATTTGGTGAGATCTGAAGGAAAGTACTGGCAGGAAGGCTGTCATGATAATTTGAATGTGTAAGATAAAATGTTTAGGGCTTTGCAGCTGATTGGACAGAATGGTGAAGGAGGAGACAGGTGTGAGGATGACACCAAGGCTTCAAAAGTAAGTGATCTGAGAGAAAGTTGAGCCAATGAACCATATTTAATCTTTTAATTTCTATTGGCTGTTCATGTTGTAACATATGGTAATTATTAATGGCACAGATTCAGACTAGTGAATGCCACACAGACTAGGCTACTTTACCAAATTACAATTTTTAAAAATTCCTATGATTCTACTGCTTTTCACTTTGACAATGAGAATTCTCTGAAGCACATCGTAGAGGTTGTTTTTACCTTATGCATAGGTTTCCTAGGAGGCTTTTTCTGAATTAATTATCTGTGTCATCTCATTGATCCAAAGAACTTTATATTTAGTGACCATAACTATGTACTTGCTGGAGAGACATCTTCTGCACAGCTATACATCAAAGGCCAAATAGGCAACTGAGCTTTACTCAGGTTTTCTAGTAAGGAAGTACTACAGAGATGACAAGAGTGTAAGCATGGCAGTATATTTTAATTGATGATTTTTTATCATTAATTATGGAATTGGGAAATTAATCTTATCAGCTTCTGACTGACCCTTTGAAGGTATTTTCGTTTCTAAGTTTGATATTCCCTCACCCCACTAATGCACATCACATTTCATTTCATCCTTAAGTTCTTAGCACTGTAATTTTGTGTCGAGGCTTCTGACAGCAACATTTTCAATCCCTGCTCTTTAGAGATAAGAGACAATAAGACTCAGAGATAAATTAATTTTCCCAAGATCACACAAAGGAGAATTTTAAATAAATAAAGAGAATAAGTGGACAATTAAAAGTGGGTCTAGGGCTTTGCCTTCGAGGATCTATGACAAAACATAGGGATCTCTCTAATGAATTGGAGAGGCATTTACATCTAGGATATTAAGCTTCAGCCATGGAGTACATACCCATTGGAAAAGTTCAGCAAAGATGGGTTTTAAGGGCCAAGAAAGAAGTCATTATCAGAACAACTTTCCCCAGAAAGGAGTAAGTAGATCCATGACATAAAGCTGACAAATTGATTCTAGGTGACCAGTTCATTCAAAGTACAAATAGTACATGTGAGCTAGTTTGAGAAAGTGATCTGCAGAAGACCCAGTGGACCAAAGGAAGAATCCATACATAGGAGGAATGGCTCAGAAGGAAACTCAAGTTTGGCAGAATGCTGGCTACCTCATCCATGTCCCTGTTTTTGGAGTGACCCATGAGCATCCTGAAGTGCTGAATTACGTGGTCTTATAATGGCAGACTGGTGAGACCCAACGGAAGTCCTAAGGCTCGCTGCTTATTACTAGTTTACTGAGAACTTCTTTAAATGTTATCTTACTTCTAAGTAATGAGGTTGAGGTGGGAAATGGAAGCCTGTAACTCAGGTTTGTATTGATGTCTTCTTTCCCCTTTTTTCTTTACCCACATCCCAAAATAACAGTATCACTGAATTCCTATTTTCAAAAATAACTCCAATTATTTTTGAAAATAATTATCCAAGAAAGGGATCTCAGAATAACTGTATACAAATTGTCAGGGTCACCAAAATGCCCTGGAACCCTGTCACTCCTTCAACAGATTGTGTGTGTGTGTATGTCTATGTTATGTGGATGTGTTATAACCAAGTTCTTTCTGACTGTAGCTCAGAAAATACATGAAAGATAGGGAAAAGAAAGCTGCTGGTTTCTTCACCTTCCATGGTTTGGTGCATAAGAACAATTTGAGACTTCAAGGTATCAAATAAATGAGTTTCCAGGTTGCTATCCCCTAGAAACTAATTGAAATCATGTGCTTTTTCCACATAAAGAACAGCTTTGACAGTGCTTCTAAAAATGAGAAGCGGGAAGTAGCACTCTATTCCTTGTGGTGCTCCACAGCTCAGCTATGGACTCCAGAGTGACTCTAATGATTGCAGGTTTAGTGAAGAACAAATTGTATAAATAACACAAAGTTCAAAATAACTTTCAGCTTGGCTGCCTCGAATTATGCAGAGTAAATAAGGTATTCTGTTTCACTTTGGCACTGGGGTTTCAAATGAGATTGCAGGGACCCCCTCTGACCCAAGAAGCAGGATGAACACTTTACACTAACCCAGGAATTCTCCGACACTCAGTCAGCTTGCCGGTTTCCCCATAGAGTGTGTTAACCAACCAGAAAAGCCTAACATAGAAAAGCTTAAATTTGAAATTGTGGCCCTGTGGTAAAATCTGCCAATGCTTGCACTACCTACATTGGCTATTTATATGTGAAAGGGTGATGTCACTCCCTCCCCACAACCTCAACATATACTTACTCCCACCATAATGTTTCCCTTAGAATACACCAAGATTCACCCAGAAAATGTTTCAATATTCAGTACTGTTTTATCAAAGTCATTTTTAGACAGTTACACTAACTTTAAGAACAAGAAATCTTAATTTTAAAACAGTGGCAGCACATAATAGCAATGTTTTACAGCATAATTACTGCTGTTCAAAAAAAAAAAGTAAAACCAAAACAAACAATACACATATGTCATCAAATAACTGATTTTTAAGGAAAGCCTTTTCGAAAGAATTAATACGTATTATTTTAGAGAACACTGAAGCCTAGTGATGTGTTCATTAAAGTAGCAAATTAAACAAGTCTTCCTATTCATGAGCTTCATCTTTCTCCCACCAAATTTATCCCTTCTGAAATGAAATTCCAAGTAGATGCTGTTTTTTTCTAAATATTATTTTATGGTTCATTAAGTGCAACAGATAAAGCCCAAACTTTTTAGCGCTCACTTGTTCAGTATCATCTTCTGATATCCTCCCCTACATTCTCCTATATGCCTCCTACACTCTCCAAGGCATCATCACGGCCCATGTTTCCATCACTTTATACAAAATATTTAAATCCCCTTAAATGCTTCCCTTTTCCATCAACTTCAGAAATCCTACTTCTTCTTTAAGTCTCTTTTTGCACATTACCTTCTCTGTGAAGAAACCCAATGTTTCCAGAGAAGGCTTAATTCTTCTATGAGTCTAATAGAGCATAATTTATACCCTCTCTCTAACTGCTGATTGCACTATATTAGACATGTTTGTTCATCTATCAGTTTCACCTAGTAAACTGTTCATTCAATGAGGGAATCTTCATTTCCATCATTTCCTTACTTAAATTCCTAGATTACTGTTTTGACGGTAGTGGTGGATCTCAAACATTAGTATTCATCAGAAGCTCCCAGAGACTTCTTAACATACAGGTTGCTGGACCACAACCACAGACTTTCTGATTTAGAAGCTCTGGGTAGGGCTTGGTCATAATCATTTCTAACAAGCTCCCAGGTGATACTGATGCTGTTGGTGAAGACTCTTTGAGAACCACTGACTTACATAAGGAACTCAGCAACACTCTATTTTGTTGAAAATATGAATTAATATGGACATGTTTATGATCCCTGTACCTAACTGCAGATAGATCTGAGATCAAATCCCTGATCTTTCAAGTACTATTTCTATACATGGACATTTTAATCTGAATTCTGTTGTTGTTTTTCCTCAGAGAAGCTGTTTTCTATTACTGCTTAAAAATGTGGCTTAAAACACATTTATTATAATTTGGCAGTTCCTCCTCGAAAAGGCAAGCTATTCCAGTCCTAGTTATACAGTCTAAAGAATTCAAAGCAGACACTCAGACAAATACATGTACACACATATTCATAGTGGCACTATTCATAATAGCCAAAAGATGGAAACAACTCAAATGGCCATTGATGGATGAATGGATAAACAAAATAAATATTAAAAAAGGAAAATATCTGGAAATTGAAAATGGCAATGGCTGCACAAAATGGTGAATATACTAAACACCACTGAATTGTAGGCTTTAAAATAGTTAACTTAATGTTATGTGAAATTTACTTCAATTACAAAATGATTTCAGAAAAAAAAACAACTTATTTTCTCAGAGTGTCCATGAGTGAGGAGTCTGCACATATTTCAGCTGAGTCCTCTACCCAAGTTTCACAAGGCTGCAACTAATGTGTTGGTCAGGCTGCCTTCTGACCAGAGGTTTGACTGAAAAAAGATCTTTTTTAAAAATCTCCCTTAAGTTTTTGGCAGAATTAATTTCCTTGTGCTGTAGAAAATGGCACCTTACTTCTTTAGGGCAAGCAAGAGACTCTCTGACTTCTCTGCCCCAGTCTTAGCCACTTGACTATATTGCCCTACACTTTTGAGGTTCTACACCATGATTCAAGTTCCTCCCTTGTAGTCCACTCAGGACATTTGTATTCATCCTTCCATACCGACATTCTCCATGTAGGTTATGGCTCATATATCTGTGCTCCCAAGATGACCAATCACTACTTCTGCCTAAGTACTACATATCACACTGAATTATAATTATTTGTTTAGAATCTGCCTTCCCATCTAAAATGCTAAGTTCTTACAAAGAAGATAAAATTTCTTCATATGCTGAACAGATCGTACTCTTTTATAGGAGTCACTCGATTAGATCAGACCACCTAGGATGATTAACTCAAAATCAAACACTTTGAGACCTCAATTACACCTGAAAACTCCCTTCACCTTTGGCAAGTCACAGTTTCTGCCTGAACTCAAGGGAAAAGATTATATGTGGTTGTGTTTCATTGGGGGTCACCTTAGGCTATATATGCTTTGTATAAACTGAATGTTTGTGTTCCCCAAAATTCATATGTTAAAACATAATCCCCTACGTTAAGATATTCGGAGGTGGGGCCTTTGGGAGGTTATTAAGTAATGAGGGTAGAGTCCTTGTGAATGGGATTAGTGCCCTTATAAAAGGGACTCTAGAGAGTTCCCTTGCTTCCTCTACCATATGAGGACACAGCAAGAAGACTGTCATCTATGAATCAGGAAGCAAGCCCTCACTGTCTTCCCATCCTCCAGAACTATAAGAAATAAATGTCTGTTGTCTATAAGCCACCCAGTCTGTGGCATTCTGTTATAACTGCTTAAACAGACTAAGATAACACTATAATAGCTTCCCCATTTGTAAAGTATGGAAGTAATAATACTTACCCTCAGGCCTATTGAAGGAATTCAATGGACAAAGTCAGAACAATATTGGTATACAGTAAAAGCTTAATAAATATTAGCCACCATAGTAATTATTTACCTAGTTTATCATATGTCAATTATCATTACTTAATTCTTCCTAATATGCATTTATTGTACCTCCAATAAAGTAACTGAGGCTGGAAAAGATGACCTAATCATGTTTATAAGACTTTGCTGCTGAAGAACAGACTTTATTCCATTCTTCAAAATGTATTTTGAGGGAAAAAGCAGCAACCAATCCCCCACAAGGAAGTGACAGGTGGGCTCATAAGGAGATGTGTGGGATTTTCTGAGCATGTCCATCGTCACAGTGCATCTTAGGGCTTTAGTGGAGGGTTTACCTGAATAATGGTAGCAATCAAATCAATGGGCATCGATAGTGTTGTCGGATGCAGCTACCGATGGTTGCCTCCCCCTGAGGGTCTCGGTAAACACTTCTAAGTTAACATTTCAGAGCCCTGAGTTATTATTCAGAGGGCTTTGTCTCTGAATAATTGCAAGATTTCTTCATTGCCACAACAGGCATATTCTAGGTCTTGTAGCAGTGCTGGAAGCATAGACAGCAGACCAGTGAAGCAGTGGATCTGATGCCTTCTAAGCAGGAGGAAGTACTGTGATAAGGTTAGATATGTATGCGCTCTAGGAGCAAACCTGGATTCTGTGTGTGTTTATATGTTTCATCATTATCAAGCTCTGTTACTGGGCAATTACATGACCTAGCTAAACCCAGGCTTCTTCATTTTTCAAATAAACATAACCATTTCTAAGGTTTAGTATTGATTAATGCATTGCCTTCTAAAAAACAAGGTCAGTTGGGAGCCATTTTGTTGTTGTTGCTATTTTTGTTATTATCTGTGTTACTAAAATGCCTAACACAAAGACTGACTCATGGTACTGAGTCAATGATGATCTCCATTTATTCAAAGACCTTAATATTTAAAGCTTAGATGGATCAAAGGGATTGGATAACATTAGATGTTCTGGAAGCTAAGTTTGACTTTGGAGTCAAACCACATGTGTCCAGATCCTTCCTGATACTTGTATGACCTGGAGCATGCCATAAACTACTTATGCCAGTTGCCTCATCTGTAAAATGTTGATGACTCATAAGGCTGCCATGAACATTGGAGAAGGTGATCTGATAGATTCCTTATCCAATGTCTAATACATATTAAGTACTCAGTGGGGGAGAAATATTAGAGAGTGATAATAGGAAAAAAGCAAGAATTTAAAACCATTCCTCTGACTCCAGAATCCAAAATCTTAGCCATTTAACTCTACTGTGGTAACTCTATTGTGATAACATTTAACTCTTTTGAGGCTCTTATCATTAGTCAAGCTCCTCCTCTGTAGTCTACCCAGAAAATCTGTATTCATCCTTCAATTCTGATTTTCTCCCTGTAGATTGTGCCTAATATGTGTGTGCTCCCAAGGCAACCAATCACCACCTCTGCTTAAGTACATACATCACACTGAGTTATAATTATTTGTATAGCACCTGTCTTCCCATTGAAAATGCTAAGTTCTGGTAAAGATAACCTTTATTCTTCTTCATAGCTGTTCTGAACAGCTAGCACAGAACCCAACTAACAGTAGTTGCTTAATTAACCTATATTATAAAATGAGTGACTGAATAAATAAATTAACGAGCAGAACAATAAATGAATGTTCCCTGACGAAATTTTTCAAAGTTATCTTTGCAATGTAAGCATATCTGGCTAGTGAGAAATGTAATTTCCATTTGCACATAGCAGATCCCTTTCAAATTCTTTGAGTGTGAGGTGGATGGACCTAGAGTCTGTCATACAGAGTGAAGTAAGTCAGAAAGAGAAAAACAAATACCGTATGCTAACACATATATATATGAAATCTAAAAAAAAAATTGGTTCTGAAGAAACTAGCGGGGGCAGGGCAGGAATAAAGACGCAGACGTAGAGAATGGACTTGAGGACACAGGGAGGGGGAAGGGTAAGCTGGGACAAAGTGAGAGAGTGGCATGGACATATATACACTACCAAATGTAAAACAGATAGCTAGTGGGAAGCAGCCGCATAGCACAGGGAGATCAGCT
>NC_041230.1:34787466-34808764 GCF_002837175.3 Physeter macrocephalus
GTGAGGTGGATGGACCTAGAGTCTGTCATACAGAGTGAAGTAAGTCAGAAAGAGAAAAACAAATACCGTATGCTAACACATATATATATGAAATCTAAAAAAAAAATTGGTTCTGAAGAAACTAGCGGGGGCAGGGCAGGAATAAAGACGCAGACGTAGAGAATGGACTTGAGGACACAGGGAGGGGGAAGGGTAAGCTGGGACAAAGTGAGAGAGTGGCATGGACATATATACACTACCAAATGTAAAACAGATAGCTAGTGGGAAGCAGCCGCATAGCACAGGGAGATCAGCTGGGTGCTTTGTGACCACCTAGAAGGGTGGGATAGGAAGGGTGGGAGGGAGACGCAAGAGGGAGGAGATATGGGGATATATGTATACATATAGCTGATTCACTTTGTTATACAGCAGAAACTAACACAACATTGTTAAGCAATTATACTCCAATAAAGATGTTAAATAAATAAATAAATAAAATTCTTTGAGTGATGGCTGTAAAAACATGATTCTCTGTGCTTAAATCTCTTTTTAGAATTCCACTTCAACAGATAAATTTATTCCAATTCCTATAAAATTCTCTCCACAGCTCTGTTTCCAATCACCCCAATAAATCCAACAATAAAAGAAATAATGTAGAAAAGGAACCAAAGTATTTCCTAAGTTATTTTCTACTGTATGTACATATTAAGCTATTATTTAGTTACTTTATTTTCAAGAATTTGAATTCTTGTTCCATGCTTTTCATTATTTTAAAATAAACAAGTTCCCTACTCTGTTTCCACCCTCTCCACATTTTTCCAAGCAGATAATCCTTTTAATAGACCTATAATATCACTTCCTAAGACCTGATCCACGTCTGATAAATAGAAAATAAAAAGAAGCCAATGTTACTTAGAAGACATAGGGACTCTGTGGAAAATCTCTTGGGAGGAAAAAAAAAAAAAGAACTGGGTAAATATCTTTGGTTAATTGATTGGAACCCATACTAACGGATGACAGTTCAGATGAGTGGACTCTGATGATTGGTAGGGAATTATGTAGGTCCTACAGAAGGACTAAGAAGTGAAAAAGGTAGAAACATCTAAAAACAAGAGTCTCAGAGAAAGAAAAAAGGAGAAGTATAATTTCTTCAGCCCTGTGTATGAGGTATCATTCTAGCTTTTGGATATTTATACACACAAAAAAGCATCCAAATAGCATCACTTCATCTGCCCACTGCTGTAAAATTTACATCTCACAACAGGTACTCCTGACAACCGTGGTATGTTTTTTCGATGATTTTTTTTCAGTTGCTTTTACTGTCCCCTCTGCTTTGACTGAAATTCTCTGTTCCCCATTGCTTTATTCTTTATTCAGCCTTAATTCTTCATACTTTAAACCTGAATTCAGGTATCAAGTATTCCAGAAAATCCTGCATGTCCAATCCCCTGCCTGTGTCTAGTACTTTACTATGTAACTTTATGCTGCCCTAACAACCTGTGGGTCTGTTTTGTTGCATTTACTTGTTTATGTCTATCTTTCCAGCCACCAACAAATGATAGCTAAATAAATAAAAGTTGGATGGATGATATAATTTCACCTTCACAGAATTCCTATAAAATAGGTGTTATCCTCTGAACCTTAAACACACAATGAATAAATTGTCAAATACCCAGAGCATCAGCATCAGCTCCATTATTCAAAGCCACATCTATTACATTTACAGATAATGCTCTTGGGACTCCACAACATTATAACAGTTTAATTAACATATTACCTCTCAAATGGGAAAATGGTTATTGCTTGGGAAGAATAATGATATAGACCTGACAAAGAAAATAAGGATAACTTCTACATTCTTAATGAGAAAAAGCAAAATAAAGAAAGGAAATAAACATTTTTGATTGATCTGAGAAGTGAAAATACATTCTGTGCAATGAAATCTGTGTTCTTCATACATGCCAGGAAGATATGTCAGAAAAAAAGCCATAATCCATCCAAAGTATTATAAAGTCTCTCTTGTGCTCCTATTAATAGAACTCTTAGATGAAAGAAAAAGAGCAATGGTCTTGGATCCAGGCAAACTGAATCCATTTGTCAGACCTGATAAGCACAGCAAAACTGGCATTTTTTTTTTTTTTTTTTTGCCGTACGCGGGCCTCTGACTGTTGTGGCCTCTCTCGTTGCGGAGCACAGGCTCCAGACGCGCAGGCTCAGCGGCCATGGCTCACGGACCCAGCCGCTCCGTGGCATGTGGGATCTTCCCGGACCGGGGCACGAACCCGTGTCCCCTGCATCGGCAGGCGGACTCTCAGCCGCTGCACCACCAGGGAAGCCCAAAACTGGCATTTTTAACAGTGTGACCTTAGATGTGTTACTAGACTCTCTAGGCTTAGCTTTCACATCTGAAAATTGGATACCATAATATCAATGTCATAGAGGTGTTGCAAATTAGATAATTACTATAAAATGCCCATCACAGTATTGCCACACACTAAATATTCAGTAAGAGATGATGATAATGATCATAATGACACCTAAGTCAAGCCACCTTAACTCCCTGAACCACAATGTTCTTAGCTGAATATGTTTTGCATAATCAAAGGATTGTAGGGAGGATCCTAAATGATGATTAATTCATCTTAAGGAATTGATATGCATATGCAGGACAATGAAATTCTTGATTTACAGCACCCAGGATTGTAATAACTTTCTGCTTTTGTTGAGAAAGCCAGTGGGTCAAGGGACCAGGAAGGCTTCATTTCTATCATGGCCTATCAGCACCATCCTACCATGAAAAGGGAGATGCAAGCAAGCACAAAAGAGGAAACCAAAGGGAAAGTATGGCACTATTTTATTTTCAATATTAGATAGGCTTGTTCTCAAAACTCTAGCACAACGCTCTTTGAAAGTGAGCAGCTGGCGAGGGTTCAGCTGTAACCCTGAAAAGAAAGGAGTTCTCCATCCTTTTTTTTTTTTTTTTGCAGTATGCGGGCCTCTCACTGTTGTGGCCTCTCCCGCTGCAGAGCACAGGCTCCGGACGCGCAGGCTCAGCAGCCATGGCTCACGGGCATAGCCGCTCCGCGACACGTGGGATCTTCCCGGACCGTGGCACGAACCCATGTCCCCTGAATCGGCAGGCGGACTCTCAACCACTGCGCCATCAGGGAAGCCTTCTCCTTCCTTTTACATCCAAATCATTCTAGCAAATGGCTGCTTAAAATCTGAGTGCATCCTTGGATATCTGCATATAAGAGTGGAGGGAAAGCAAAGCCAGCTCTCCTGCTCGATGTTTCAACCATTTGGTCTGCCTTCTTATTTACCTTCCTAACACATTTTCCAAAGATTAGATTCTTCGGAAAGCTGACGCTGAGATAGTTAGGAATGTACTGTTTTCGTTGGGGAGTCATCCTTTAAAGAAAATAGTAAGAAGCATGAGTGGGCAGGGGGGCTGTAGGATTGCAAGGCAGATCTTACAAAGTCTGCCTCGTAATCCCAATGAGGAAGTGTGGCTCAAAGCTTATCCATCAAAAAAAAAAAAAAAAGTTATCCATCATATTGAGTGGAAATGGTCAGACTTTTTTTTTTTTACCAGTGCTTTGCTTAATAACTGGATTAAGGCCACATGAGGGAGTGATCTAGGTTAGAGAGTTCCTGAAACAGACCCTCAAAATGCTACCAAGTGAAGTCTGTCAGCTACCACGCTCCATGCAGATGGACAATAAGCCTTTTCTTGAAGAGGAATCTAAGTGGTACATCTCAGTATCTTCAGTACAAATAATGATCTGGTGAACCACTTACATAATACAGTCAGAGATCTCAAAACTGATACTTGCTCTTCTGGTAGAAACACTAGCCAACTAAGGGTCAGAACTGTGTTCCTTCTTTTCCCCTCTCAAAATGATGACCATGATAATGATGGTGATCAGTGAATTCCAAATCAACTTCATCTGCTCTAAACTGTGTGCTTCTGCCAGAGGACCTTCCTATATATTTTAAAGTACTGATGGAATAAAATGTCTTAAAAAAAAAAGAAATTAAATTGTTCTATGTTGAGAAACAGAAAATTAATAAGAAAAGAAACAAAAAGATGGTAGCATTCATTATACTCTGACACAATTTCTGAGATCATTCCTGGGGTAGATATTTTCTCCAGGGGTTAGTAAGTATGAAGGAATGAATGAAAGCTATAGTACACTAGATGATTTGGAATAAGAAATTCAAATATTCAGTGAACACAAACTATTCCAATTAAGTTGTACTTTTAATCATCTGCATACTTTCTTGAAATAAAATACTTAAGCCTCTTTCCTCAAAAAAAGAGCAATTTTCCTCAGAAGCCCACTGAAGCCTGAACTGAAATATGAGGAGGCTACACAGTCATGAATTCTACTAGACAGAGAGACAAATAGTCCCACATAGTTTCATTTAATCAACTAAACCCATCTGAGAAATGCGAGGTTGGGGTACTAAGTCAGGTTGGAGATTACACATGTCAGTAGAGTTAATGGCCTTTCTTTTTTGGGAAATTGCCATGGGGATAGAATTATATTTAAATTTGTAGCTGGGTGAAGCAGGAAAGCACTTAATTTAGCATATTCCATATTACCCAAGTGCACACTGGAATAATCAACTCATTGATTAACATTTTATTGAGCATCTATTATATACCAGCTAAAATGTTAGACCTGGCGGCTCACAGGTAGGTGTTAATAAAATAAAAAAATTAAGTGCTAGGATATGACTCATATAACTCACTGATCAGTTAATTAAGGCTGATTCACTTCCATTGCCTAAAAGTTTTCCAATAAAATGCCCATGAAAAGAAGAGCAACTGTTTCAAATTTACCACAATACTGAAAGGCATGCAAATTGTTCAAATGTCTTTGATATAACTGCCAGGAGTTACAGTGTGGAGAGACTCAATTGAGAAGAAATCAGAAGTTGAAGAGGGACTTCTCTGGTGGCGCAGAGGTTAAGAATCCACCTGCCAAGGCTGGGGACACGGGTTCTAGCCCTGATCTGGGAAGATCCCGCATGCTGCGGAGCAACTAAGCCCGTGTGCCACAACTACTGAGCCTGCACTCTAGAGCCTGCGAGCCACAGCCACTGAGCCCCCGTGCCACAACTACTGAAGCTTGTGTGCCTAGAGCCCATGCTCTGCAGCAAGATAAACCACTGCAATGAGAAGCCCGCACACCGCAACAAAGAGTAGCCCCCGCTCACAACTAGAGAAAGGCCACAAGCAGCAACGAAGACCCAACACAACCAAAAATTTTAAAAAATTAAAAAGCTGAAGAGATTTATGGCCTACCACCCAGAACGTCCATCAAAAAGCTACTTCCTTCTACCCAGCCAAAACACATGCTCTGCTCCTTTCCTTTGTTTCATTATGTAAATTACTGACCTAAGTTCTGGGAGTGAAGGTTGGGTGCTACATTCTAAAATATGAAGTCAGATAGATTTTGCAAATAGAAAGAAACAAGTAGATTTTTTTGATGATGGCCATTCTGACCGGTATGAGATGATACCTCATTGTAGTTTTGATTTGCACTTCTCTAATGATTAGTGATGTTGAGCATCCTTTCATGTGTTTGTTGGCAATCTGTATATCTTCTTTGGAGAAATGTCTGTTTAGATCGTCTGCCCATTTTTGGATTGGGTTGTTTGTATTTTTTGATATTGAGCTGCATGAGCAGCTTGTAAATTTTGGAGATTAATCTCTACAAACAATAAATGCTGGAGAGGGCGTGGAGAAAAGGGAACCCTCTTGCACTGTTGGTGGGAATGTAAATTGATACAGCCACTATGGAGAACAGTATGGAGGTTCCTTAGAAAACTAAAAATAGAACTACCATTTGATCCAGCAATCGAACATATATACAATGGAATATTACTCAGCCATAAAAAGAAACAAAATTGAGTTATTTGTACTGAGGTGGATGGACCTAGAGTCTGTCATACAGAGTGAAGTCAGTCAGAAAGAGAAAAACAAATACCATATGCTAACACATACATATGGAATCTAAAAAAAAAAAAAAAAAGGTTCTGAAGAGCCTAGGGGCAGGACAGGAATAGACACAGACGTAGAGAATGGACTTCAGGACACGGGGAGGGGGAAGGGTAAGCTGGGACGAAGTGAGAGAGTGGCATGGACATATATACACAACTAAATGTAAAATAGATAGCTAGTGGGAATCAGCCACATAGTACAGGGAGATCAGCTTGGTGCTTTGTGACCACCTAGAGGGGTGGGAGGGAGACACAGGAGGGAGGAGATAATGGGGATATATGTATATGTATAGCTGATTCACTTTGTTATAAATCAGAAACTAACACACCATTGTAAAGCAACTATACTCCAATAAAGATGTTAAAAAAAAAAACCAAAAAACTTTGTAAGAAGAAACTGGAACAAAGGGAGCAATACACATAATGGGACTGTGAATTCTGATGAGAAAATGTCAGGGGAAAGAACCAGGGCTTTATTTTCTTTGCATGGTTTTGAATTTGATTTAACATTCTGTCATAGTTGTTGTGTTTTAGAAGAATGTCTTTCAGGAACTTGCTTGTGTTTCCTTTGCTTTAATGGAAGCATCATCCCGAGGTTGTATGGCACACTGGTGTAGAGTGGGGGAGTCAGATCTATGGGCACCCTGCCTGGCTCTGCCACTCCCTAGCTATGTGACTCCTGGTAAGTTACTTCTACCTCTGGAACCCACTTTCTTCATCCATTAAATGGGGATAATAAAAGTACCCATCTCATGCAGTTATTGAGACGATCCAGTGAGATGATGCAGAAGGTCTTGGCACACAGTAGAAGCTTAATAAACATTAGATGTCATTAAAAAAAAAAGATGTTAAAAAAAAAGAGAAAAAAAAGAAACAGGTAATGGAGGAGATGTAGGAATTGTATCTTCTCATATATTCATTTAGGTAGAGAAGAACCATGAAAAATTTTCAACTATAAAAAAAAAAATAATTCCCTCCGTTCATTTATAACTTCTATCAGGCAGAGATATCAATAGATACACATGGACATGGCTACCCACACATCACCAATTAGAAGGACCAGAACAGATTCTTGCTGAATCCCATCAGAGCCTCACCTGACTTTGCCTAGGAGGTCTATACAAGATATCCTATAACTCAACATCTGAAAAGTACATTCTAAAGACCCAGATGTTTAGAAGTGAAGCATAAAAGGGAGAAACACACCGTTAACTCAAATAGGGAACAAACAACTGTGCAACACACACACACACACACACACGCACACTATGTTCCACTTATGAAAAGATATTTAGCTTGAAAAATAACAATTTCCAAATAACAAAAAATTGAACTTTATTAGAAATCAGGGAATTGCAAAATAAGATATTTTCACCTACCACATTGGCAAATACATACATTTTATAGATAATACTTCAACTGTACCTTTTTGAAGCCACTGCTCTCACAGAGTAGGAATTTTGGGGCTTAAAGAATGGGTAGCTATCTGTTAAGAGATAAAGGTATGAAAATACATACCAAGAAGAAGAAACAGCATCTGAAAAGGGACTGAATCCTGAACAAACGTGACATTTTCTAAAATGAAAAAAGCACAAGTCATAATGTTTGGAGTTAGGGCTGTATGGTGGTAGTAAGACATGAAGGGAGCCAGGTAAATAGAGAGTGGGGGCACACTCTGAGCGTTGGAATTCAAGTTGCAGAGTTTGGGTCTTACTGTGCAGGCCATGTGGAGTCACTGAAGCCCTGGTCATTATCTTCTTGGAGCTCTGGTCAGAGGTGTTTCTTTTGAATCTTGCTAAAGTGGCCTCTACACAGAACTGGAAGCTGAAGAGACTGTGGCCAAGAGAGGTGGTGGGATGTACTCAATACCATACAACAAGTTACTGATTTTATTGCCAAGGGAAAATCCATACCACGCATTGCTACAATGTGCATAATCATTCTTAAAAAGAACTATGCCTACAAAAGCATCTGAAACTGCAAAAGTCTGTGGGCTTTTTTGGTATTATATGCAAATACATTTTCCTTTCTTCTCTCAATCTGTTCCCATCTATCCTTTTTTAACAATACTGTGCAGGGCTTCCCTGGTGGTGCAGTGGTTAAGAATCCGCCTGCCAATGCAGGGTACACGGGTTCGAGTCCTGGTCCGGGAAGATCCCATATGCCACAGAGCAAGGAAGCCCATGCACCACAACTACTGGGCCTGCACTCTAGAGCCCGCGAGCCACAACTACTGAGCCCACGTGCCGCAACTGCTGAAGCCTGCACGCCTAGCGCCCATGCTCCACAGCAAGAGAAGCCACTGCGATGAGAAGCCCACGTACCACAACGAAGAATAGCCCCCGCTTGCCACAACTAGAGAAAGCCCGCGTGCAGCAACAAAGACCCAACACAGCCAAAAATTAATTAATTAATTAATTTTAAAAAAAAGAATACTCTGCAAAACATTTTTCTTAATTAAAAAAAAATTGGAATAAGCACCTGATCATTTGTATCAATTATTGAGTACTTTGGATATTTTCCATGAAAAACACTTAGAACGGATTGTTCTCTGAAGGTTTTGAAGTTATATTGTTTATCAGTACTGAGTCCCTCACACATGTTTACTGTGGAAAGACAAGAATTAAAGACATGAATTGGGCTACAGTCTGAGACCTAGGGAAGCTTCAGCCAAGTGGCATGGACTTGACAGTGAGAACCTGGGCTATGAGAGATGTACAGCTTTCTCAACTGAACACCTCTGCTAAGGTACTCTCTCCAGCTCCTTTCTGATGTTTATAAATATGTATATAATAAAAACTACACAGTGATAGAAGACTGGGTTAGAATGAGACCTTTCTCATCATAGGTATGATGTAAGCATTACATGGAACAGTATATGCAAAATGCCTTGCCTAGTACCTGGAACACGGTAGATGGTCAAGTCAATGTTTAGCTTTGTCTCTTACCATTACTCCCTATCTTTAGTCTCTTAAACTATCAGCTCCTTGTGGGTGGGGCATTCATCTTTATGTGTGCTCATCTCATAGCATCTTACCATATACATTGGAATTGCTCAATAACTGCTTCTCAACATGACAGCTCTCTCTGCCTAAATTCTTTCATCTATAGAGTCACAGTGGAAAACATTCTTCCCAAGCCTGAACAAAGGATTTCACATGTATCTGTTTGGCATATAAAACACTCATGATAAACATTCAATAAATATTAACCATCATACTATAATACAGGGGCAGTGTAGTGCCAGCATTAAGCACATGCTCTTAGCAGCTAGACTGTTAATAATAGCTGTGTGGGGCTTCCCTGGTGGTGCAGTGGTTGAGAGTCCTCCTGCCGATGCAGGGGACACGGGTTCGTGCCCCAGTCCGGGAAGATCCCACATGCCACGGAGCGGCTAGGCCCATGAGCCATGGCCGCTGAGCCTGCGCATCCAGAGCCTGTGCTCCGCAGCGGGAGAGGCCACAACAGTGAGAGGCCCACATACCGAAAAAAAAAAATAATAATAATAATAGCTGTGTGACTTTGGACAAATTATTTTAATGTTGTGTGCCTCCATTTCTCATCTGAAAATAGTACCTATGTCAGGAGTGTTGGGCTTATTAAAGTAGTTAACATAAGCAACACACTTAGAACAATGTCTGACATATAGTAAGCACTATATAATGTCTACTATTTTATTATAATCCTCCCTTCAGAGATGAATAAATGAGACATGAAAAGACACACAACCCATTCTTGTCATCCCTATTGTTTCAGACCCTACAAAGGAGACAGACAGGGATAATTCTTTAGGGTTGGCTGCTCCAATCACCAGCTGTCACTCTGTTAGACAGATTTCTGGTGCAACTCATTAGGAACATTGTGATAACCCCAGAAGATGTTTGCCTTCTGCTGCCTTAGGCTTTTGCAAATGTTCAAACCTCGCCTCTGCCTTCCCTTCCTTTCTTCCTTGTCAGTTGTCACCTTCGGATTCTAGGCTGAAGCCAACGTCAGTCACTTAAGCAAACTTGAGTGTTGCTGTGGGCTGTTCTTTGAACCCCTTCCAGCAAGCTCATGGTGTTCATCTGTGCGGAGAGAAGAAGTCTGCCCCCAAAATTCTAGCACTTGAGGGCTTCCAAGCATTTCCATGGTGTCTCTGTGCATCTCTACTGCAAATTCCTATGTCAGAAAGTTGACATAGTCTGAATTGGGAGTAAAATATTACTTTTTGGTGTGTCCTGTTTAAGGGTAAAGCATTTCAAATTTTGGTACTGGGTACTTTGTCTCAGTGATATCAAAGTAGGCTTAATCCTGTGGTTTGTTTGCGTTTGCTTTGCCAAGATTCCTCCATATTCTCACTCTGTTTGAGATATATTTTAGGTTTCTTCACCTCTTCAGAGATACCTACTTTTAGGTCCAGACTCTGCCACTTTCTAGCTATGGACTGGTTATTTTAGGACTTAACATTTCAGTGGGAATAGATAAACATTAATCATCATGGTCACAAACAAGTGTATAGGTATTGAGATAAGTTAATGAATAAAAAGAACATGAGCTATGAAAGCAGTGAATATGCCTGCCTAAATGTGAGGATGGTTAGGGAAGACACCTTGAAGAAGTTACATTTGAGCAGAAATCTGAACACTGAGTATGAATTCACAACAGCAAAAAGAAAGTGCTCCAAGGAGAGGAGATGGATGTGCAAATATGCAAAGGCACAGTTGCTGCTAGGAGTATGGTCTGTTTCAGAATCTAAAGGGTCAGTGAAAGAGAACCAAAACTGCATCTATAAAATTGAGCATCACAGAGGTCAAGTTTGAATCAAGGAGTCTGACTTGCCTTTTGTAATCTAGAATTATAAAACTGGCACTTTAATTCCTGTTAGCCTACCAGTTCCTGTTGTAAATCCCTTAAGCAATAGAACCTTGGCAGAAGAAGAGAGTTGTTTCTTAAGACCATCCAGATCCTCCTCCATTATTTGCTTCTGTGCCTCCAACTCTCTTCACCCACCACTCCCACTCTATAAATTGCTGCTGGTTCAGTATTCCCAAAACAAATTTTATTCTATTTCTTGGATCAGTGGATGCTGTTTATATTCTTGTAGTTATGAGACACTATTTCCAGTCTGGCCCCAACCAACCTTCATTATTCTCTTGTGGCAGGGGTGGGGGAACTTTGCTTGAAATAGCTGCCTTCCTCTCCCTGAAATATTGTATTTGCTGTGGATCCATGGATCTTAGCTCACAACCACTTGATATATTCTTCATTCTCATTTCAGTCCCTATGATGCCATGGTCCAACTTAATTCCTATCCCTCCAGGAATAACAGCAAATAGTCATTGGTTTTTCCTCCAAATTGCTTAAATATTTAATTTTATATTCATATTAGTTTGGTCCCATTAAATATAAGTTGTTTGAAATACAGGGTCATATATTTCATTTTCTATTAGCCACAGTATGTAGTCTCATGTTTTTCTGTTTGGAAATGAGTAAGATAGCTAAAGACAGGGAGGTTGAAGAAGTCCCTGTCCGCGGTGCTTTGTGACCACCTAGAGGGGTGGGATAGGGAGGATGGGAGGGAGGGAGACGCAAGAGGGAAGAGGTATGGGAACATATGTATATGTATAACTGATTCACTTTGTTATAAAGCAGAAACTAACACACCATTATACTAACATAGCAATTATACTCCAATAAAGATGTTAAAAAAAAAAAGTCCCTGTCCTAAAAGACGTGAAAATTAAGAAAGTATACATCACTAAGATATTATGGTAAGGTAAACGAGACACTTAAAACTCTCTATACAATGCATTATCGGTTACTAAACTTCATACACTAAAAATCATAATCTTTGAGAATTATGAGCTTTCCCAATGATCCTAAGTTTTAGGTCTTGGTCAGGCTTAGTCAAGGCACAGTTCTTCCTGAAGCATCTAACAGTGGTTTCAACACAGTTCTTCAGAGATTCTACATGAGGGAATAAATACCCTACAAATAGAAACTTCTCATTTTAATCATCTTAAACCAACCACAGGGACCATTTAAATAAAGTACTTTTGACATACAGAAACTTAAGCAAAAACCATTTATGTTTGGACTTTAGTGATCAAACAAGAAAATAAGCTGTAGTATCCCATTTCTTTTACCATGTTTCAGTCACAGATCAGGATATTTCCTACAGTTGACACTAACCTTGGATTATGTGTTTCCTTAATTATAAAATATTATCAGTACTAGCAGAAGCTTTCTCTTAAGTACTCTTGAACACTTCTGCTTCCCCTAATATCTTACTGAAGCTCCCCATCAAGTCAAACCTCTAGCCCTTCAGAGTTGAGAGGTATCCAGTATAAAAATATTTGTCAATACACTTGAATATGTGTTACAGCTCTGTTAACTAACATGGGAAGAAGAAAAGGTAGTCTTAATTAATCAACTCAGCCATAACAAAATACCATAGACTCAGTGGCTTAAACAATAGAAATGTATTTTCTCACAGTTGTTAGAAGTCCAAGATCAAGGTGCCAGCATTGTTGGTTTCTGATGAGAGCTCTCTTTCTAGTGGTAGATAGCCACTGTCTTGCTGTGTTCTCACATGGCAGGGAGAAAGAGGGGGAGCAAGCTCTCAGGAGTATTTTTTGGAAAGGCACTAATCCCATCATGGGGGCTCCACGTCATGACCTTACCTAAACGTAAATATTTCCCCAAGGCCTCATATTCAAATACCATCACAGTGGGAGCTAGGACTGGAACATGTGAATTTTGGGAGACAATTCAGTCCACTGCAAGTAGGAATTAGGTCAGTTCCCATTTCAGTAGATTACATAAAAATAATCTCTGGATAGTTAATTTATTATTAGAAACTCCAAGGAACTTAATTCCCATAATGTTATCACATGTATTCAGAAACTCTCTTTGACTTTCTTCATGTTGATGAACAGAGAACTGTCAGTACACTGGACCCCAAGCCTACAACATTGCATCAGCCCTAGACAAATGGATACCTGATTCCTTCTTCCTGAATGTCACCAGATACAAGACCTCTGCACTTTTATTATATTTACCATAACAAGACATGTGGACACATTTCTCTGAAATAGAATTAAGTTATTATTTGCTATCAGTTACATTTGTATTGTCTAATACATATTTACATCTAATCCATCTCAATAATTTTAATTAGTTAAAAAAAGAACCAAATATAGAGTATATAAAATAAAATATTATATATAGAGTATATAAAAGCACTCAGGCATATTCAGATAGGCAAGCATTTCCAAGATCATTTTATCCCATGACACTTGCCCCCAGCAGAAGTTGAGTGCATGTTTGCTGATGGATGTATATCATATGACAACACTAGAGCTGACTGAAACCTGGCTCATTCCAAAGACAGCAGGGGACAATGGCAGGGGGTGGGGTGGAGGAACTGTGAATTTAGTTTTGATATGCTACACTTTAAGGTGATTTTCTCCCTCAATGAATTGCCTGCTTCTTCAAATGCATTCACTAATCTATTACAATTGGGTAGTATAGACCATATCCTAAAAAAGCATTGAGACAATAAATATTGATAGAATAAATGCATAAATAAACTCTCAATGCCTTTCCCTCACTCCCTACAACCCACATACGAAAAGCAGTTAGAAACAGCAATGCTATTAGCATTTTTCCATTTATTTTTCTGAGAAACAGACTCCGGATATGTTTTCCCTAGCTATAATATGGTATTGGACACTGATGTCTATGAAAGGAAAGAATTAAATGAACATTATAAACTAAAATTCTATTTAAATATTTATTTAAAAGCCAAACCATTAGCTAGTTAAAATAATAGTCTGTTATCCCAGCTGTTGATATGAATTAATAAATTAGCATGCTCCTGTTCATGTATTCTAGTAACATTTAATGAGCTTCTAGTCTGTACTAGACTTTCAGCTTGGCTCTGAGATTTTAAAGATGAATAACCTACAGACCTAACACTCTAGATACACACAGCTTAGCTGAGGAGATAAATATGTGAACAGATAAATAATAACACATGCTTTTGTAATCAAAAGTATCTATATAAAAAGGAAGTGGTCTGTGAAGAAAGAAAGGAAGAAGAAGCAAGAGAAAACTGGAATGGCCAACCATGGAACCCAAAGGTTCTAATTCATATGATGAAAGAAAATTGCTAGGGGAAGACTTTCATAAATATTTACCCTCTAAAGTTTTACTGTCATATATTCCATTAGGTTCAATGTATACTTTTCTAAATGTTTTTGAAATAACTTTAGACTAATGGAAGTGTTTCAAAAACTGTAGCGTTCCCACATAACCTTTATCCAGCTTCCCCTAATATAAACATCTTACCTAGTCATAGTATAATTCTCAAAATCAGAAGGTTAATATTGATATAATAATATTAACTAATATATAGATCTTGCTAGAATTTTGCCAGAGGACACATGATCCAGGTTGAACTTCTCAGCCTAATTCCTCCTCTTGGCTACAGCGATTACTCTAGGGATGGCTGAATGCTTTATAACAGGCCAATGAGACTCGAATCAGGTATTTTAATTAAATTTATTGGGAAATAGAAGATTCTTTTGTACTAGAATTTCTAAATATAAGATCGGTTAATCTTGAAACTAATAGAGTAGAAATGTTTCAACTTCAGAGATAGGGACACAAGGTGAGATTCCTAGTGATATTACCATGTTACAGCTGTACCTGATAGAGACTTACCCCTGAATGTTTAGTTATATGACTAAACAAATTGCCTTTTTACTTAGAACACTTTGAGTTTGATTTTCTGTCACAAACTAAGTAAAAATACAGATATATATGACTGATAGATGGACACACACGACTGACTTCTTTCAGATAAGAGCACTTTAAGTCCTATGTGTATATATAATTACTTAGATAATTTCCCTTGGAAACAAAGCTATAAATAAATTATAGGAGATGACTCTGTGTCCTGAATATGCTAACTAACTTGTCACAACCTAAGTTTCAGGAAAATCAAATCTGTCTTATTGATTAATGACATTGTGTGTCTAAAGCACCCAGCACAGTGGTCTTGATTATGTGCTAGATACTGTGCCAGGTCATTAATGAATGAAAATACTCCTTTCTTTCATAGAATTCAAGGGACATTCTCACTGTTGTTACCAAAGATCATTCATTGGGAATAAGATCCAAGAGAGGCAGAAGAAATTATGATTTTTTTGGTAAATTCCTCAGCTGTCCTACTCACTCCCTCCTTTGGTGGAAATGGTGACTTGTGATGTGCTAAGGGACTGAACTTCTCCTATTATATTCAGAATTCAGACAAGAAGTTTGATATAAAAACTGCCACAATTATTTTCCTGTTCTCATCTTTGAAAGTCACAGTGAGGCTGTGAGAGTGTTTGCCAAGTTTTCCGCCTGGAGGAAAATTGTGTGACTGAGTTATAAATACATTGATGGATCCAGCTGGAAGTGTCTCTTCTAATTTAATATGCAAAGAAATAATCTGAGTCATAGATGGAGACGAGCAGTTCCTTTCAGATAAGAGCACTCTAAGTTTGGCTTTACAGAAGACTTTTGAGAGCTTTCTTCCATAGAAAAAGAAGAGATGGTCACAGGGCAAGTGGGGCCAAACTTCATTTTTCAAACTAGCATTCAACTGCCTGTCCTGGTCTTTGTTCCAAAAACCAGCAAAAGGGCATATGCCTCCTGCCCTCTTCTTTAGTTAGCTTAAAAATCAAAGGAGAGTCTATGAAGTGTTTGTTTATGTTGGGAAAAATAAGGATTTCAATTTCTGAAAATTGTACATTTTTTATATTCCCTTAAGCTAAATAATGTGTATGTATATCTACTATGAATGAGATAACATGCTAAAAAGTGGAGGGGAAGGGAAGCTAAGAACTGTAAATTGCAACTGAACCCTGTCCTTAATATAATGTTAGAGTCATAATATGGTCCATATGCTACTGAAAAAGCTTGGGACATAATGCTACCTTTAGTTATTTTGAAGAGCTTAAAATACGACAATGCCATTATTATGTCAATAGTAGCATCAATCATAATTTATCAATAGTTAATAATAATGTTCTCTTAATAAGTCATGCCATTTGATAATATACACTGTATTAGTTAACTACTGTTGCAACAAATCACCCCAAAACTTAATGGTTACAAATAGCAATTTACTATTTATCTTGATTATGTGGGGTGGTTAGGAGATTCTCCTCTGATTTTACTTGTATTCTCTCTTGCATTGCATTTATCAGGAGGTTGGCTATTCTAGAAGGTTCTAGATCCTCAGTTGTGTGACTGGTAGTTGGTGCTGCTGCTGAGGCCCCTCCATTCTCCTCCATGTGGCCTCGCACAACCCAGTCCACTAGCCCAGCTTCCCATGGCAGTCTCAAGGCAGTGTCCCAAGAGAGCACAAATGGAAGGCTTGGCCTCAGGAGCAGCATCATTTCTCTTCCACCACTTTCTATCAGTCAAAGCAAGTCCTGAGGGCAGGCCAGATTAAAAAAAAATAGGGAAAGATACATGGTAAACAAGAGAAAGCTGAGGCTCAGAAAGGTTAAGCAACAACAGTGAATAGTAAATATCAGAGTGAGGATTCAAACATACAGATGCCCACTGGGCGAATGGTTTTGATTTTTCACAGCAGCACACTGTACTTTCAGTTTTCTAAGCACTTTTACGTACCTAATATTGTTTTTACTTCTATCATTCCTGTGAGAGAGTTGCTTTGAGTATTTTACCAATAAGGAATAGAGGTTCAGAAAAAATTGTTACTTCACCAGAGGCAAATTCCTAAGTCAGGAGTTCATATAGAATATTGAACCTCATACCGTCTCCCTTGTATCCACCCATTATTATTTCAACAATATCATTCATTCATTCATTCATTCATACTGCTTTGTGGAGACTTGTCAGGGCCTCATACTAAATCTAGGGAGGAAGTTAGGAGGCTATTGTGTGGGGGAGGATGATGACTCAGACCAAGGTCTAAAAATGGAGAGAAGTGGACTGGTTTCAGATAACATTTTGAGACAATACTATGTGAGAAACCAGGACTTGATTATCCTCAGATCCATTCCTCAAACCAGCCCTGCTTTGCTTTTTATAAGGATTGAGCTGTGACTATCCCAGCGGGTGTTACTTCTAAAGCCCCCTTTGTCATCTAGATGCTCAACCAATGAGTGGCACAGGTTAAGACATTTGGAAGAAAAAAAAACAGGGAGGAAATGGTGTGTCACATGATCCCTCTCTGCCTCCCAGCTCCATCCACAGAGGCATCTGTGTATCTTTCATGGCTTCAGACCCTATTGGAGAATACCAATTATCTTCCACAAGCCTAAGCACAGTAGGTTACTAATGTAGGTGGCTTTCTGCTTATCTACCACCAATATAACTAATTCCTGGTTAAATCTCCTTTTTTCTAAGTACTCATAAGTGTTTTTATTTTCTTGTTTGTAACCCAGAGTGATAATGAGTCGGTGATGGTTTTCATGAAAGGAGTGAAGAACAGAAGAGCCGTCATTTCAGGTTTGAGCAACTAGGTGGTTGTAGGTTCCTCTTATTAAGAAACCTTTCGGGACTTCCCTGGTAGTCCAGTGGTTAAGACTCTGTGCTGGTTCGACTCCTGGTTGGGGAACTAGGATCTTACATGCCACGTGGCACGGCCAGAAAAAAAAAAACAAAAAAGAAAGAAAAGAAACCTTTCACATGTGCAAAGTTACTCATTTTCAAACTTTAAGACCTGGTTTTACTATCAATCCTCAAATAACGTTGCCTTGAAGTCCCTATGTAAAGTAGATCTAGCTCAGTCCCATGTTTTTGATTTTTGTGTTATTTTGCACTAATTAAATTATTTTATTTATTTTTAGCTTTCTGCATAAAAATGTGAGCTCCATACTGGCGATGTCATGCCCTGCTTTTTATTATATTCCCAGTGCATCACACATAGTAAATAAACGTCTAGTGTTTGTAAAAGTTAGAAGGAAGAAAGGAAGAAATGAGAAAAGAAAAGTAGGGAGAAATGAAGGGAGGGAGGAAAGGAGTGAGGATGACAAGAACCTTGAATTACCTCCAACCACCTCTCTCCCCACCACTGACACACAAGTACTACATACACAAGGAGAACTCCCTGGCATTATGACAGAGATAGGTTGAATCCTTCTCCCTCCTAAAAATATCATTGATGTCAAGAACTAGCCTGCATTTCTAGTAGCTCCTGCCCTGAGATATTCCAATTATTTTCTCTACCCACCAGGAACCACCTTTACCACTATGTTAAGCTTCAGATGACAGCAGATTTCTATGGATGAACATTTTCCTGTGTCTATCATTGTACCGCCTAGATATCTTGTTTTGTGTGTATGTGCCTGATTAGAATACTTTAAAATCCTGACACTGGTATTCTTCTCTATATAGAAGACTCCAGTTAGACTGCAAGTGCCATCCTAAACAATCTACCTCCACCCAAATGCAATTAACCACTTTACAATCAGATTTGTTCTTAGGTCTGATACCCTGATAGCAAGGTTGTGCAGAAGAAGGTGCATTGACAGGGGAATTAAACACAACCAGGTTCATTCCCTCCCCACCCCGCCAGTTATTAGCTTGTTATTCCAGTAAATATCTTCCCCTCTCTGAGCATAAGTTTTCACATTTGAAAGTAAAAGACAGTTATCCAATGATGATTACACTATCTGAAACACAAGATACATTAAATAAACATTTGCTGGGGGAAAGAACGACAGCCTATTTCTGCTGCTGTGAGATTTATGTGATTTTACATGGGTACAAAATAATAACACGATGCCTATTCCACTGAGGTGTTGATCAAATATTATCTTAGCAAACCTCCAAATTCTGATTGATATTAGATTCCTAGACCTCACATCATCCTTATTCTGCTCAATTATTATAATCATTAATGCCTGTGGAAATTCCAGAAGACTGCCTTACCCATACACTTCACTTGTCTGAAATAATCATCACTGTTGACCAATTCCTTCCTGGATCTGTGTTCGAATACCTGCCCCACAGGACCTCATCTTATCATCTTCCACAGCAGAGCATGTCATCTCCTTCTGAATTTTTGTATCTTCAGGCTAAAAGTCACATTACAAACATGGAGTCATCACCCTCTGCCCATGACCAATTGATTCTTTCACAGAAATCTCTAAATGCCTTATTTTTCTCCCTATCTTCACCATGCCTTAGCTCTAGTCCACACTGTACTACTCCTCAATTATGTTCAATATTAATAGTTTTCTTATTAGATTATTTGAGGATCCTCATTTCCTGTATATTTCACACTTCGTATTGCTATTTGAGTGACTTGCCTTTTAAAATATCACGTAAATAAATAAAATATAAAAATCCTAAATGGTCATTATCCTTCACAGTTTACTTATCTGGGTCCTCATAGGAAAAAGGCCCAACCTTCTTACCATAATATACCACACCCCCACAGTCCAGATCCTATCTCCCTCCTTGGCCTTGTCACTAAGGTGACCATACACTATTTTTAAAGACTATTTTTTTTTTTTTTGCGGTATGTGGGCCTCTCACTGTTGTGGCCTCTCCCGTTGCGGAGCACAGGCTCCGGACGCACAGGCCCAGCAGCCATGGCTCACGGGCCCAGCCGCTCAGCGGCACGTGGGATCTTCCCGGCCCGGGGCACGAACCCGTATCCCCTGCATCAGCAGGCGGACTCTCAACCACTGCGCCACCAGGGAAGCCCTTAAAGACTATTTTTTAAGAGCAGTTTTACGTTCACAGCAAAAATTGAGAGAGAGGTACAGAGATTTTCCATATATTTTCCACCCCTACTCAAGCATATCCTCCCCCATTATCAACATCCCCCACCAAAATAGTACATTTGTTACAATGAAGGAACTTACATTGACACATCATAAACACCCAAAGTTCATAGTTTACATTAGAGTTCATTCATTGTGTTCTACATCCTATGGGTTTGGACAAATGTGTAATGATATACATTCGTCGTTATACTATACAGAGTAGTTTCACTGCTCTAAAAATCCTCTGTGCTCCACTTATTCATCCCTCCCCACTCCACACTCCATGGCACCCATTGATCTTTTTACTCTCTCCCAAGTTTTCCCTTTTCCAGAGTGTCATATAGTCGGAATCATACATTACATAGCCCTGTTAGACTGGCTTCTTTTACTCAGTAATACACATTTAATTGTCCTCTATGTCGTTTCATATCTTGAGAGCTCATTTCTTTCTAGCACTGAATAATAGTTCATTATCCAGACGTACTGCAGCTTATTTATTCATTCACTTACTGAAGGACATCTTGGTTGCTTCTAAGTGTTGGCAATTATGAATAAAGCTGCTATAAACATCCTTGTGCAGGTATTTGTGCGGACATGAGTTTTCCGTTCCTTTGGGTAAATGCCAAGGATTATAATGATGGACTGTATGGTGAAAGTATATTATAGTTTGGTATTTTTAAAAATCTTTATTGGAGTTTAATTGCTTTACAATGTTGTGTTAGTTTCTGCTGTATAACAAAGTGACTCAGCTATATGTATACATATATCCCCATATCCCCTCCCTCATGCGTCTCCCTCTCACCCTCCATATCCACCCCTCTAGGAGGTCACAAAGCACCAAGCCGACCTCCCTGTGCTATGCAGTTGCTTCCCACTAGCTACCTATTTTATATTTGGTAGTGTATATTTGTCAATGCCATTCCCTCACTTCATACCAGCTTACCCTTACCCCACCCCGCGTCCTAAAGTCCATTCTCTATTTCTGTGTCTTTATTCCTATCTTGCCCTGGGTTCATCAGAACCTTTTTTTTTTTTTTAATTCCATATATATGTGTTAACGTACGGTATTTGTTTTACCCTTTCTGACTTACTTCACTCTGTATGACAGACTCTAGGTCCATCCACCTCACTAAAAATAACTCAATTTCGTTTCCTTTTAAGGCTGAGTAATATTCCATTGCATATATGTGCCACATCTTCTTTATCCATTCATTTGTCGATGGACACTTAGGTTGCTTCCATGTCCAGGCTGTTGTAAATAGTGCTGCAATTAATGTTGTGGTACATGATTCTTATTGAATTATGGTTTACTCAGGGTGTATACCCAGTAGTGGGATTCCTGGGTCATATGGTAGTTCTACTTTTAGTTTTTTAAGGAACCTCCGTACTGTTCTCCATAGTGGTTGTATCAATTTACATTCCCACCTACAGTGCAAGAGGGTTCCCTTTTCTCTACACCCTCTCCAGCATTTATTGTTTGTAGATTTTTTGATGATGGCCATTCTGACCAGTGTGAGGTGATACCTCAT
>NC_041230.1:34808833-34810530 GCF_002837175.3 Physeter macrocephalus
TAATGATTAGTGATGTTGAGCATCCCCTTATGTGTTTGCTGGCAATCTGTATATCTTCTCTGGAGAAATGTCTATTTAGGTCTTCTGCCCAATTTTGGATTGGGTTGTTTGTTTTTTTGATATTGAGCTGCATGAGTTGCTGGTATATTTAGGAGATTAATCTTTTGTCAGTTGCTTCGTTTGCAAATATTTTCTCCGATTCTGAGCGTTGTCTTTTCATCTTCCTTATAGGTTCCTTTGCTGTGCAAAAACTTTTAAGTTTCATGAGGTCGCATTTGTTTATTTTTGTTTTTATTTCCATTTCTCTAGGAGGTGGGTCAAAAAGGATCTTTCTGTGATTTATGTCATAGAGTGTTCTGCCTATGTTTTCCTCTAAAAGTTTTATAGTGTCTGGCCTTACATTTAGGTCTTTAATCCATTTTGAGTTAATTTTTGTGTATGGTGTTAGGGAGTGTTCTAATTTCATTCTTTTACAAGTAGCTGTCCAGTTTCCCCACACCACTTATTGAAGAGGCTGTCTTTTCTCCATTGTATGTTCATGCCTCCATTATCAAAGATAAGCTGACCATATGTGTGTGGGTTCATCTCTGGGCTTTCTATCCTGTTCCATTGATCTATATTTGTGTTTCTGTGCCAGTACCATACTGTCTTGATTACTGTAGCTTTGTAGTATAGTCTGAAGTCAGGCACCCTGCTTCGTCCAGCTAAGTTTTTCTTTCTCAAGGCTACTTTGGCTATTCAGGGTATTCTGTGTTCCCACACAAATTGTGAAATTTTTTGTTCTACTTCTGTGAAAAATGCCATTGGTGGTTTCATAGGGATTGCACTGAATCTGTAGGTTGTTTTGGGTAGGATAGTCATTATCACAATGTTGATTCTTCCAATCCAAGAACATGGTATATCTCTCCATCTGTTGTATCATCTTTAATTTCTTTCATCACTGTCTTATAGTTTTCTGCATACAGGTCTTTTGTCTCCTTAGGTAGGTTTATTCCTAAGTATTTTACTCTTTTGGTTGCAATGGTAAATGGAAGTGTTTCCTTAATTTCTCTTTCCGATATTTCATCATTGGTGTATAGGAATGCAAGAGATATCTGTGCATTAATTCTGTATCCTGATACTTTACCAAATTCATTGATTAGCTCTAGTAGGTTTCTGGTAGCATCTTTAGGATTCTCTATGTATAGTATCGCGTCATCGCCAAACAGTGACAGTTTTACTTCTTCTTTTCCGATTTGGATTCCTATTACTTCGTGTACTTCTCTGATTGCTGAGGCTAAAACTTCCAAAACTATGTTGAATCACAGTGGCGAGAGTGGGCAACCTTGTCTTGTTCCTGATCTTAGAGTGAATGGTTTCAGTTTTTCACCACTGGAAACGATGTTAGCTGTGGGTTTGTCATATATGGCCTTTATTATGTTGAGGAAAGTTCCCTCTTTGCCCACTTTCTGGAGGGTTTTTATCAAAAATCGGTGTTGAATTTTGTTGAAAGCTTTTTCTGCATATACTGTGATGATCATATGGTTTTTCTCCTTCAATTTGTTAATATGGTTTATCACATAACTTATTTGTGTATATTGAAGAATCCTAGCATTCCTGGGATAAACCCCACTTTATCATAGTGTATGATCCTTTTAATGTGCTGTTGGATTCTGTTTGCTAGTATTTTGTTGAGGATTTTTGCATCTATGCTCAAA
>NC_041230.1:34810588-34816961 GCF_002837175.3 Physeter macrocephalus
GTTTTACTGATCTTTGCTATCGTTTCCTTCATTTCTTTTTCATTTATTTCTGATCTGATCTTTATGATTTCTTTCCTTCTGCTATCTTTGGGTGTTTTTTGTTCTTCTTCCTCTAATTGCTTTAGGTGTAAGGTTAGGTTGTTTATTTGAGATGTTTCTTGTTTCTTGAGGTAGGATTGTATTGCTATAAACTTCCCTCTTAGAACTGCTTTTGCTGCATTCCATAGGTTTTGGGTCATCGTGTTTTCATTGGCATTTGTTGCTAGGTATCTTTGATTTCTTTTTTGAATTCTTCAGTGATCTCTTGATTATTTAGTAGTGTACTGTTTAGCCTCCATGTGTTTGTATTTTTTATAGTTTTTTTCCTGTCATTGATATCTAATCTCACAGCATTGTGGTCAGAAAAGATACTTGATACGATTTCAATTTTCTAAAATTTACCAAGGCTTTATTTGTGACAGGAGAGATGATCTATCCTGGAGAATGTTCCATGAGCACTTGAGAAGAAAGTGTATTCTGTTGTTTTTGGATGGAATGTCCTAGACATATCCATTAAGTCCATCTTGTTTAATGTGTCATTTAAGCTTGTGTTTCCTTATTTATTTTCATTTTGGGTGATCTTTCCATTGGTGAAAGTGGGGTGTTAAGATCCCCTACTATGATTGCGTTACTGTTGATTTCCCCTTTTATGGCTGCTAGCATTTGCCTTATGTACTGAGGTGCTCCTATGTTGGGTACATAAATATTTACAATTCTTATATCTTCTTCTTGGATTGATCCCTTGATCATTATGTAGTGCCCATCTTTGTCTCTTGTAATAGTCTTTATTTTAAAGTCTATTTTGTTTGATATGAGAATTGCTACTCCAGCTTTCTTTTGATTTCCGTTTGCATGGAATATCTTTTTCCATCCCCTCACTTTCAGTCTGTATGTGTCCCTAGGTCTGAAGTGGGTCTCTTGTAGACAGCATATATACAGGTCTTATTTTTGTTCATTCAGCCAGTCTATGTCTTTCGGTGGGAGCATTTAATCCATTTACATTTAAGGTAATTATTGATTTGTATGTTCCTATTACCATTTTCTTAATTGTTTTGGGTTTGTTATTGTAGGTCTTTTCCTTCTCTTGTGTTTTCTGCCTAGAGAAGTTCCTTTATCATTTGTTGTAAAACTGGTTTGGTGGTGCTGAATTCTCTTAACTTTTGCTATCTGTAAAGGTTTTAATTTCTCATTCAAATGTGAATGAGATCCTTGCTGGGTAGAGTAATCATGGTTGTAGGTTTTTCCCTTTCATCACTTTAAATATGTCCCGCCACTCCATTCTGGCTTGCAGAGTTTCTGCTGAAAGATCAGCTGTTAACCTTATGGGGATTTCCTTGTATGTTATTTGTTGCTTTTCCCTTGCTGCTTTTAATATTTTTTCTTTGTATTTAATTTTTCATAGTTTGATTAATATGTGTCTTGGCATGTTTTTCCTTGGATTTATCCTGTATGGGACTCTCTGCACTTCCTGGACTTGACTGACGATTTCCTTTCCCATGTTAGGGAAGTTTTCAAGTATAATCTCTCTAAATATTTTCTCAGTCCCTTTCTTTTTCTCTTCTTCTTCTGGGACCCCTATAATTTGAATGTTGGTGCATTTAATGTTGTCCCAGAGTCTCTGAGACTGTCCTCAATTACTTTCATTCTTTTTTCTTTATTCTGCTCTGCAGTAGTTATTTCCACTATTTTATCTTACAGGTCATTATCCATTCTTCTGCCTCAGTTATTCTGCTATTGATTCCTAGAGAATTTTTAATTTCATTGTGTTGTTCATCATTGTTTGTTTGCTCTTTAGTTCCTCTAGGTTCTTGTCAAACGTTTCTTGTATTTTCTCCATGCTATTTCCAAGATCTTAGATCATCTTTACTATAATTACTCTGAATTCTTTTTCAGGTAGACTGCCTATTTCCTCTTCATTTGTTTGGTCTGGTGGGTTTTTGCCTTGCTCCTTCATCTGCTGTGTATTTCTCTGTCTTCTCATTTTGCTTAACTTACTGTGTTTGGGGTCTCCTTTTTGCAGGCTACAGGTTCATAGTTCCCGTTGTTTTTGGTGTCTGCCCCCAGTGGGTGAGTGTGGTCAGTGGGTTGTGTAGGCTTCCTGGTGGAGGAGACTGGTTCCTGTGTTCTGGTGGGTGGGGCTGGATTTTGTTTTTCTGATGGGCAGGGCTGCATCCGGTGGTGCATTTTGGGGTATCTGTGAACCTAGTATGATTTTAGGCAGCCTCTCTACTAATGAGTGGGGTTGTGTTCCTGTGTTGCTAGTTGTTTGGCATGGGGCGTCCAGCACTAGAGCTTGCTGGCCATTGGGTAGAGCTGGGTCATAGCGCTGAGATGCACATCTCTGGGAGAGGTCTTGCCGATTGATATTATGTGAGCAAGGAGGTCTGTGGTGGTCCTATGTCCTATGTCCTGAACTCGGCTCTTCCACCTCAGAGACTCAGGCCTGGCACCAGGCCAGAGCACCAAGACCCTGTCAGCCACATGGCTCAGAAGAAAAGGAAGAAAATAAGGAAGAAAAAAATTTTTAATAATAAATTTAAAAAATAAATTATTAAATTAAAAAAATTTTAATAATAATTTTTAAAAAATTATTTGTCTCTGGATCACGGGACACTGGCAGTGGTATGCTGCACAGGCTCCCAGGGGCGGGGGTGTGTGCTTGCACAGAGGCTTCTTGGTGGTTGCACCAGCAGCATTAGCATTTCATGCCCGTCTCTGGGGTCCAAGCTGATAGCCGCGGCTCGCGCCCGTCTCTGGAGCTCGCTTAGGCAGTGCTCTGCCTTCTGTAGGCACACGAAGCAGGAATCCCTTCTCCTCATGCACCCCGAAACAATGGTCTCTTGGCAGGTCCAGACTTTTTCCAGACTCCCTCCCACATAGGTGTGGTGCACTGGCCCCCTTCAGGCTGTGTTCAAGCAGCTACCCTCAGTCCTCTCCTCGGGATCTGAACTCCGAAGCCCAAGCCATAGCTCCCAGTCTCCACCTGCCCCGCAGGTGAGCAGACAAGCATGGTGAGTGCTGGTCAGCACCAATCCTCTGTGCGGGCATCTCTCCACTTTGCACCCCTGTTGCTGCCCTCTCCTCTGTGGCTCTGAAGCTTCACCCCCACCCACCCTGTTTCCACCAGTGAAGGGGCTTCCTAGTGTGTGGAAACTTTTCCTCCTTCACAGCTCCCTCCCAGAGGTGCAGGTGTAGGTACTGTGAACTGCCTGTCATCTCACAAAAGCCATGCACTATTACACACCTCAGCCTTAGATCATTTGGTAACTGCTCGTGAAACTCTTTCCTCCTTATTTCTCTTCCAAACTCCTACAGAATCTTGAACGTTGTTACTAATTTATGACTTTAGTGAAGTTTCCCTTGATCTTTATCAAATATCTGAATTACTGTTCATTTCAAATATTGACACCAGCCTTCATTAGAACTGACACTGTGTAGTATTATAACAGTATAATCATGCCTCCCTCTTCAATGCTTCTTTCTGAACCTGGAGGACTTAGGATTCTGTTTTATTCATCTTTGCATTCCAGTGCCTAATAGAAGGTTTGTTTCATAGTAGGTATGCTACACAATAAGTGTTTTTTCCCTAGCGTTAAATCTCATTTAAATAAATAAATGGGCTTAACATCTGGGCTTAACAAATGCTGCTCAAGCATAAATAACTGCTACGTAGCACTCAATTTGAAAACTGCTGAAGGACCAGCTGGAGTAGCCAAATTTCCTAAAGTCCAAGGGCCCTATTTCCTTTTTGAGAGTCTTTTCTATCTTTAAGGGTCATAAAAGTATCTTTTATGACTGCCGTCCTCCACAGTGAAAACAGTGGCCTAGACAGAACATGAAGATACCCATGTCTAATCTGCCCCAAAGGAAGCTAACTGTAAGGCAAGGAGATCTAGACAGATACAGTAAAGTAAAGGGATTTATAAATATGAAGAACAACAGTAGTAAGTGGAGAACTAGAGTAGATGAATATGCTAGGCACCATCCATATGTCTGTGATCAATGGGATGGTCAGGAAAAGCTTCTTAAATTGGCAATGTTTAAGCTGTGCTCTGTAACACAAGAAAGTGCTATCTGTGCAAAGAAGGGAGAAGTAGATAGGAAAGTTAGACATTGAAGGAGGAAAAGCATTGTGAACTTGTAGTTTTCCTATTTTTAGCAATTTTTTCCATTTCTGGAAATGTTTCCTTAAACTTCTTATCACCACTTTCCTACAGGATCATAGAAATTGGGATTGTCTGACAGGATAAATATGAAAAGTAAAGGAACCAATGTGCTTTATTCCTTTCCCTCCTTATTAAAATAAACTGTATTTTTTAAAGTAGTTTTAGGTTCACAGCATAGTTGAGTGGAAAGTACATATAATTCCCATGTATGCCCCTTTACACACACACACACACACACACACACACACACACACACACACACACACAGCCTCCTCCACTATCAACATTCCATACTAGTTTAGTACACTTGCTAAAATGAGTAACTCAAAATTGAGACATCATTATCAACCAAAGTCCATAATTTACATTATGGTTCACTCTTGCGTTATACATTATTTGGGTTTGACAAACATGTATTGATTTGAACATGTATCTACCTTATCATACAGAATAGTTTCACCACACTAAAAATCCCATGTTCAACCTAGTCATCCTTTCCTGCCCCAAACCACCAATCATTTTACTGTTTCCATAGTTTTGTCTTTTCCAAAATGTCATATATTTGGAGTTACACAGTATGTGAACTTTTCAGATTGACTTCCTTCACTTAGTAACTTAGGCTTTAGTTTCCTCCATGTCTTTTCATGGCTTGATTGCTCATTTCTTTACTTTGATAATTATTTAGGGAGATAGTCATGCTATACGGTAAGGGTGCCATGAATTCAATTCCTTTGAACCTGGTGACGAAGGACTTTGAAAGTATTAATCTAGTGAATTCTCAATAGATAGACAAAAAAGGGAAAAAAATGCTCAAAATTAAAAATGTTTTCTAAAAAAAAAAGCACAACTGAGAAAAGGACTTTTGAATATGGAACAAAAATAAAACTTAAGGAAGAAAAATATAATATACTACCAGACTCATGCACACAGCAATCATACCTACAGTATCACTGTCCTTGGCATTTTGCTTCCCCACCAACAGCCTCTAAGAATAAACAATAAGAAGGAACAGCTTGTTCATCTCTTCATATGCTGCCCCAAGCATATGTTATCAAAACTTTCCCTTTTTAAAAATACCATTAAAAGCATTAAAGATAAATCAGGCCTTTGTGGGTTTAATTATTCAGTATATTGCATTTTAATTTTTTATTAATATTCTGTATTTGAAAAACATTTCCAGAGAATTGGGGAGGTTATAATAAAAAGATTAACTGACTCCATTAATATTCCGGAATGAGCCTAGTTTATGCATCAACTGGGCAAAACACATCCATCTTCTCTGAGGAAAACCCATGACTAGCTTGGTAACCTTGGGAAAACTATACGACATCTTTAAGCCTTCATTTCCTCATCATTAAGATAGGCATAGCAATAGTGTCTTCAGCAAAAGATTCTTATAAGGATTAATGGAATAAAGTATATTAAAGAGGTAGCACTATGCCTGGCAGATTTATAGAGTATTCAATAAATACTTATTTTATTCAGTATTATTTCCAGTTATAGGCACAAGGTAATACATATTTCTATACTGATAGGAGGGGTTAGGGAATGACCTGGGAAGGTGATGACATTTGAACTGAGTCTTGAAGGAGGATATAATGTGCTCCAAGAGTAAAAGACACATCAGGATACAGGAACAACACCAGCACAAATCTGTATTTAAATTCTATCTCTCTTCCTGAAATTCTTACTGTTGGGCACCACCCAAAACTATATTCTACAACTTCAGTGGATTGAGCAAATTTAAAGCAATAATTAGAACACAGAAGGTGCTACTGGAATTTCTCACTAGAGTGTAAAAATCTAACCATCCCAAACAAGGCAATACATGTGTACATAAAATTTCAGTCTTCAAAGCAAAGCACGTTCTCAAGAAGCCCCCTCAAATGTGATCTTGTTCCAAGCTCTTAAGGGATAACAGAAAGAATAATAATCTCTGCCACCTTGGCTAAGCCTTCGATATTCTTAAATTTCAAAGGGAGAAGTCTCTAAATCCAGGATGATTTATCAGCAACAATAGTGTCTGTTCTGCTTCCTTTTCTTGTTGATAGTCCCATGTCTGTCGGATTGACTGGAGTGACCAAGGAAAGACCGATGCCCCACAGATATGGGAAAGGAGATAGACAGCATTTGTGGCACGCTTTTTTTTTTTTTTTTTTTTTTTTTTT
>NC_041230.1:34817039-34822960 GCF_002837175.3 Physeter macrocephalus
GATGCGCAGGCTCAGCGGCCATGGCTCATGGGCCTAGCTGCTCCGTGGCATGTGGGATCTTCCCGGACCGGGGCACAAACCCGTGTCCCCTGCATCAGCAGGCGGACTCTCAACCACTGTGCCACCAGGGAAGCCCCATGCTTATTTTTTATAAGTACAGTGCAGAGCACTTTCTATGCATTATTTTATTTAAACCTCACAACAGGCCTGTAAGAACAATAATATAAAAGTGTATGATGGAGAAACCAAGGCAGAATGAATTCGAAGTCACACAAAGGGTGTAGTGTGAACTGTGTTCTAAAATCCACCACTATCTAACTGAAATATTCATACCTTTATCTGTTCTGCTGTTATGCCATTATAATCTTTTATAAGTAGTTTGCATTTTAACCCACCTATGCCACTTAATTATGTTGTTTTGTTTTTGCTGGCTCTGCCTATGGAATATAACTACCTTAAAATCTAAACACCCAATAATGCAAAGAATAGGGATGAGGCCACAAGTCCATATATGCCTCTATAAAAGCAGCATCACTAAGAAGCAGTTGTGCCTATGTTTAGACACCACTAACCCTAACCCTAACCCTAACCCTGGATCTGTCCCCACTAAGTAGAATTTGGCTAATACTCCAAATCCTATGTTATCAGTGCAAGTCCATCTTCCATAGAGCACAGCATGAGGGGTAGGCACATAGGATTTCAAGTCAGAATAAATAAGGTCTGTATTTTGGTTCTGTTACTAACAATAATTCAGAAGAATAATATGATGTGTATTAATTTCAATCACCTGTGAGGAAATGAAAACGTTAAATGTACCTACCACATAGAATTGCCATGTTTCCCACTACCAGACCACTCCTGGCTTGGGAACTATTTAACATGATTTCCAGTGAATAAAAAATACTCATATGTGAACTATCTGTATCACCAATGTCATCATTATCCTCATCATCATTTTATGATTATTTGCTACTTTATTCACCTCCAGTACTCCTGTGATCAAGAAAAAATCATCAATATAAAATCAGAATGACAGCAGAAAGAAACCTCAAGTGTGCATTTATAAATTATTTTTATTACAAGGAACCAAAGTCTGTTTTCTGATTGAGCCAAGAATATCTAGCAAACAAGAGAGTGAAAGGAGGCAGAAAGCAAAATAAAGAGAGAAAAGTAGAAAGAAAGTCAGAGAAATGATGGTAGTTTCTACTAGACTCTCTTTCTCTTTGGCTCATGCTAATTACTGGAGACTGATAGCTTCAGGGAAACTAATGCCCCATCTACAACTCAGCTTTCTTGCATAATTAGCTCTTATTTGCTTTGTAACACTCTACTTTTAACTCTACTTTTCTCTAGTGCAAATAGGAAGGAGAGAGACTTATAAATTCTAAGTGACTGTCCAGGCATACCCCAGAGATACTGCAGGTTTGGTTCCAGACCACAGCAATAAAACGAGTCACACAATTTTTTTGGTTTCTCAGTGCATATAAAAGTTATGTTTCCTCTATTCTGTAGTCGATTAAGTGTGCAATAGTATTATGTCTAAAAAAAATACATACCTTAATTAAAAAGTACCTTGTTGCTAAAAAATGCTAACCATCATTCGAGCCATCAGTGAGTTGTAATCTTTTTGCAATGATCTTTTGCAACATCAAAGATCACTGATCACAGATCACTGTGACGAATATAATGCTAATGAAAAAGTTTGAAATATTGCTAGGATTACCAAAAATGTGACACACAGACAAGAAGTGAGCTAATGCTGTCGGGCAATTGGCACCAATAAACTTGGTCGATGTAAGGTTGCCACAAACCTTCAATTTGTAAAGGAAAAAATGTGATATCTGTGAAGTGCTATTTAAAAAAGCACAATAAAATAAGGTATGTCTGTATCCATCTTCATTACTTAGAGTTTACCAAGAAAATATGAGAGAAGAAATTAACAAGACACTTGTAAACAACAGTTTTACTAGTTTGGTACTTATCAAAATGCTTTCCTGGGATATTTTTTAAAGGATTTTAGATAGCTACGAAACTGATTGTTTAGAATTGTTCTTGTGTCAAAAGAGGGAAATGAACAATCCTTAAGTAGGAAGGATTTTCGCTAACTCAGCTCCCTAGAAGAATCAATACAGTATCATAACTTTTTCCCCCCTGTTGAAATAGTGTGGCTTATAATATAAAGATTCTATTCTTCCTTGGGAAAAAGCAATGTTTAAATTTTCCACCTGACATGTTATAGTGTTATATTTCATGTCAGGTTGTTTCAGCCATGGCAAATGATAGGAAGCCTCAGTGATACTATGATACAAATTCTGTAGCTCACATTGAGTTATCTTGGTGTGACATATCAGCTTGAAAACATACATGGGGAAAACGCACAATTCTGAAAATCAGAGATAATAACCAAAGGTCCCAGAGATAGTGATGCTCATCATTTATTTCTGATGCAGGGACAAGGTAACAAAGCAAGACAGGAACACAGTTTATCCAGCTTCATAAAATTAAGACAACAGAAGGATTTGTTTTAACTCAGTGGGTAGATAAACATACAAATAGCTAAACAGAACCAGATGAGTATAAATAAATAATTCTAAAAATGACAAGAAAAAGGACTAATATTTATCTCATACCTACTGTGTGCCAGATTCTTTCCAATAGATTATTTAATAATCACAATTTTCTTTATGTAGGTAATATTCTTTTCAATCTTCATTTCTTTTCGAAAAAAAGAAAAAGAAAAACACAAATTGCAGCTCAGCATATTTAACTAGGCTGCCCACCGCCATCTTTTTCAAGTCATCTAAAGAACAAAGATTTTTTTCTAAATTTTTTATTTGTCTGCCTTTGAGTCAAGAGCCAAGTAATACCAGTGCTTCCGTTGTAACAAACACTACCCTATTTCAGGCCTTCGCTACCTCTGGCTTAAAGTTTTGCACTGTTTTGTTTTGTTTTGTTTTTACTGATTTTCTCAAATTCAGTTCCCCTTTAAAGCTTTCTATACATTGCAGCCAAACTTTTATTATCTTTAAGTATAGTACCAATCATTCATTTCTCTCCTCAGAAAACTTCATTGGAATTATTTCCAGGTTTAAATGACATCTGAGCAACTAACAGCTGCTGGATCAGCCTCTCAATTTCCAAATGAAATAATTAGAAACCCATAGAAATCCCCAACTTTCCTCTCCCAGGCAACCAAAGAACTCTGATATAGGGTTCTGGAAACTGAGGAGATACAGATACAACCTAGGTCTAAAAGGCCTCACAGCATGCATGGATGAAGGTAAGGTCATGAATCCAAAGGGATTCTCCCATAAAACATCGATGTCAAAGTGATTTAAACAGAGAGAAAACCCAGATACAAAGAAAACGGCCTTCAGCCGGGCCCTGAAATACAGAACATGTTTCATGGCAGGGTTGAGGGGGCAGTAGAAAAATAGAAAGATTCAGACCAGAAAGAATCCCTAACATATCCATATGTAAAAGTTGGCTCCAATAAAGAGGGTCTTGGTTATATATCACAGATACTAATCCAAATTTGCAGAAAAGAAATTCAAAACTATATTGAACACTAGGTTTACTTAATTGCCAGAAAATGTCAGGACTGAAACTGACAAGAATTGGAAGGAGACTGAGAAACTGTCGACTCACATTTGCTATGCAACAAATCATAGAAATCCATCAGTCGGGTATGTTAGGGAATCCCTTTATCTCACTACTGCTGTTTCTTATCTTGTTCAGAAATGATGTGTTTCTCACCTCTGCAATCATCTTCTATCAGTGCATAGGAATTTTAACTGAGACAGCCTGAGGGATCTTCCTTCTTCATCCACATAACAATCTCAATTGCTACTTCTGCTCCTAGACTAGAACATCCAGAAAACAGCTAGCTAGTAAGAAGCAGCTACAGGGGCAGGCTGTCCATACAGGGGTGGCAGGGAGGCTCATGGTAGGCATGCATGCAGGAGATCACTGTTGTCAGTTATTCCATATGCCAGCTTGTCTGAAAACCTGACATTTGGGGTAAGGCTATCTCTCTTCAGTCTAACAGATCTCCAGTATATTTAAAGAGGGACTGTACTGAGAAGTGGGTTCGTGGCTATTGACAACAACGAAATTCCAGATGTGGAACTCCTTTGGCATTCCATATAATGGGATGGTTGGCAAACTCCAACTATTTATTCAGGAGACCAAAGTGAAATGAAAGTAAATTAAATCTATCCATCTATCTGCCTGTCTTTATATCTCTTTAGAAACATATTATAGAACAATGGAAAGGTATATCATCCAAACACCAGAGGATAAATGCTATCAACCTTATAATTTAACATTGTTCAGGAATGTTTTATAGGCTGGTTAAAAGAATAAGATACGAGTCAGTTAAAAAAAAAGTACACAAAAATACATGCAGTCCCCCACTGCCAGGGTCCCAAGATCCAGGGACAACTTCCCCGGGAGAACACACGGCGTGCTTCAGGCTGGTGCAACGTCACACTGGCCTCTGCCACCACAGGCTTGAGCCCGCACTCCGTACCCCTCCCTCCCCACCAGCCTGAGCGAGCCAGAGGCCCCGAAGCAGCTGCTCCTTTAACCCCTTCCTGTCTAAGTGAAGAACAGATGCCCTCAGGTGACCTACACGCAGAGGCATGGCCAAATCCAAAGCTGAATCCCAGGAGCTGTGCGAACAAAGAAGAGAAAGGGAAATCTCTCCCAGCAGCCTCAGGAGCAGTGGATTAAATCTCCACAGTCAACCTGATGTACCCTACATCTGTGGAATACCTAAATAGACAACGAATAACCCCAAACTGAGGAGGTGGATTTTGGGAGCAATGATATATATATATTTTTTTCCCTTTTTCTCTTTTCGTGAGTGTGTATGCGTATGCTTCTGTGTGTGATTTTGTCTGTATAGCTTTCCTTTTACCATTTGTCCTCAGGTTCTGTCTGTCCGTTTTTGTTTTGTTTTGTTTTGTTTTTAGTATAGTTTTCAGCGCTTGTTATCATTGGTGAATTTGTTTTTTGGTTTGGTTGTTCTTTCTTTCTTTTTTTTTAAATTACTTAAAAATTTTTCTTTTAATAATTATTTTTTGTTTTGTATTTTAATAACTTTAAAAAATTTTATTTTATTTTATTTTATTTTATTTCTCTCTCTCTCTCTCTCTCTCTCTCTCTCTCTCTCTCTTTCTTTCTTTTCTCCCTTTTATTCTGAGCCATGTGGATGACAGGCTCTTGGTGCTCCGGCCAGGTGTCAGGGCTGTGCCTCTGAAGTGGGAGAGCCAAGTTCAGGACATTGGTCCACCAGAGACCTCCCAGATCCACATATTACCAAACGGCGAAAATCTCCCAGAGATCTCCATCTCAACACCAAGACCCAGCTCCACTCAATGACCAGCGACCTACAGTGCTGGACACCCTATGCCAAACAGCTAGCCAGACCCCACCCATTAGCAGAGAGGCTGCTTAAAATCATAATAAGGTCACAGACACTCCAAGACACACCACCAGACTTGGACCTGCCCACCAGAAAGACAAGATACAGTCTCACCGAACAGAACACAAGCACTAGTCCCGTCCACCAGGACTGAATCAACCTTAGCCACTGGGCGCAGACAGGAAAAACAACGGGAACTACGAACCTGCAGCCTGCGAAAAGGAGACCCCAAACACAGTAAGTTAAGCAAAATGAAAAGACAAATAAACACACAGCACATGAAGGAGCAAGGTAAAACCCACCAGACCTAACAAATGAAGAGGAAATAGGCAGTCTACCTGAAAAAGAATTCAGAATAATGATAGTAAAGATGATCCAAAATCTTTGAAATAGAATGGAGAAAATACAAGAAACGTTTAAAAAGGACCAAGAAGAACTAAAGAGCAGAAAAACAGTGATGAACAACACAATAAATGAAATTTAAAATTCTCTA
>NC_041230.1:34823089-34824198 GCF_002837175.3 Physeter macrocephalus
TGAAAACTTCCCTAATATGGGAAAGGAAATAGTTAATCAAGTGCAGGAAAGGAAATAGTTAATCAAGTGCAGGAAGAACAGAGAGTCCCATACAGGATAAATCCAAGGAGAAACATGCCAAAGACACATATTAATCAAACTACTAAAAATTAAATACAAAGAAAAAATATTAAAAGCAGCAAGGGAAAAACAACAAATAACATACAAGGGAATCCCCATAAGGTTAACAGCTGTTCTTTCAGCAGAAATGCTGCAAGCCAGAAGGGAGTGGCAGGACATATTTAAAGTGATGAAAGGGAAAAACTTACAACCAAGATTACTCTACCCAGCAAGGATCTCATTCAGATTTGATGGAGAAATTAAAACCTATACAGACAAGCAAAAGTTAAGAGAATTCACCACAACCAAAGCAGCTTTAAGACAAATGCTAAAGGAACTTCTCTAGGCAAGAAACACAAGAGAAAGAAAATACCTACAATAACAAACCCAAAACAATTAAGAAAATGGTAATAGGAACATACATATCGATAATCACCTTAAATGTAAAAGGATTAAATGCTCCACCCAAAAGACATAGACTGGCTGAATGAATACAAAAACAAGACCCATATATATGCTGTCTACAAGAGACCCACTTCAGACCTAGGGACACATACAGACTGAAAGTGAGGGGATGGAAAAAGATATTCCATGCAAATGGAAATCAAAAGAAAGCTGGAGTAGCAATTCTCATATCACACAAAATACACTTTAAAACAAAGACTATTACAAGAGACAAAGAAGGACACTACATAATGATCAAGGGATCAATCCAAGAAAAAGATATAAGAATTGAAAATATATATGCACCCAACATAGGAGGACCTCAATACATAAGGCAAATACTAACAGCCATAAAAGGGGAAAACGACAGTAACACAATCATAGTAGGGGACCTTAACAATCCACTTTCACCAATGGAAAGATCATCCAAAATGAAAATAAATATGGAAACACAAGCTTTAAATGATACATTAAACAAGATGGACTTAATTGATATTTATAGGACATTCCATCCAGAAACAACAGAATACACTTTCTTCTCAAGTGCTCATGGAACATTCTCCAGG
>NC_041230.1:34824449-34825566 GCF_002837175.3 Physeter macrocephalus
ATCTCAAATAAACCACCTAACCTTACACCTAAAGCAATTAGAGAAAGAATAATAAAAAAACCCCAAAGTTAGCAGAAATCATAAAGAACAGATAAGAAATAAATGAAAAAGAAATGAAGGAAATGAGAGCAAAGATCAGTAAAACTAGAAGCTGGTTCTTTGAGAAGATAAACAAAATTAATAAACCATTAGCCAGACTCATCAAGAAAAAAAGGGAAAAGACTCAAACAGAATTAGATATGAAAAAGGAGAAGTAACAACTGACCCTGCAGAAATACAAAGAATTATAAGGGATTACTACAAGCAACTATATGCCAATAAAATGGACAACCTGGAAGAAATGGACAAATTGATAGAAATGCCTACCCTTCCAAGACAGAACCAGCAAGAAATAGAAAATATGAACAGAGCAATCACTAGCACGGAAATTGAAACTGTGATTAAAAATCTTCCAACAAACAAAAGCCCAGGACCAGATGGCTTCACAGGCAAATTCTATCAAACGTTTAGAGAAGAGCTAACAACTATCCTTCTCAAACCTCTAAAATACAGCAGAGGGAGGAACACTCCCAAACTCATTCTACAAGGTCACCATCACCCTGATACCAAAAACAAAGATGTCCCCAAGAAAGAAAACTACAAACCAATATCACTGATGAACATATATGTAAAAATCCTCAACAAAACACTAGCAAACAGAATCCAACAGCACATTAAAAGGATCATACACCATGATTAAGGGGGGTTTATCCCAGGAATGCTAGGATTCTCCAATATATGCAAATCAATCAATGTGATACACCATATTAACAAATTGAAGGAGAAAAACCATACGATCATCTCAACAGATGCAGGGAAAGCTTTCGACAAAATTCAACACCCATTTATGATAAAAAAAAAACCCTCCAGAAAGTAGGCATAGAGGGAACTTACCTCAACATAATAAAGGCCATATATGACAAAGCCCAGCCAACATCATCCTCAATGGTGAAAAACTGAAACCATTTCCACTAAGATCAGGAACAAGACAAGGTTGCCCATTCTCACCACTATTATTCAACCTAGTTTTGGAAGTTTTAGCCACAGCAATCAGAGAAGAAAAAGAAATAAAAGGAAT
>NC_041230.1:34825599-34835236 GCF_002837175.3 Physeter macrocephalus
TGCATTCCTATACACTAATGATGAAAAATCGGAAAGAGAAATTAAGGAAACACTCCCATTTACAACTGCAACCAAAAGATTAAAATACCTAGAAATAAACCTACCTAAGGAGACAAAAGACCTGTATGCAAAAAACTATAAGACATTAATGAAGGAAATTAAAGATGAAAGAAACAGATGGAGAGATATACCATGTGCTTGGATTGGAAGAATCAACATTGTGAAAATGACTCTGCTGCTCAAAGCAATCTACAGATTCAAAGCAATCCCTATCAAACTACCACTGGCATTTTTCACAGAACTAGAACAAAAAATTTCACAATTTATATGGAAACACAAAAGACCCCGAATAGCCAAAGCAATCTTGAGAATGAAAAACGGAGCTGGAGGAATCAGGCTCCCTGACTTCAGACTATACTACAAAGCTACAATAATCACGACAGTATGGTACTGGCACAAAAACACAAATGTAGATCAATGGAACAGGATAGAAAGCCCAGAGATAAACCCACACACATATGGTCAGCTTATCTGTGATAATGGAGGCAAGAACATAAAATGGAGGAAAGACAGCCTCTTCAGTAAGTGGTGCTGGGAAAACTGGACAGCTACATGTGAAAGCATGAAATTAGAACACTGCCTAACACCATAAACAAAAATAAGCTGAAAATGGATTAAAGACCTAAATGTAAGGCCAACACTATAAAACTCTTAGAGGAAAACATAGGCAGAACACTATGACATAAATCACAGCAAGATCCTTTTTTACCCACCTCCTAGAGAAATGGAAATAAAAATAAATGGGACCTAATGAAACTTAAAAGCTTTTGCACAGCAAAGGAAACCATAAACAAGACGAAAAAATAACCCTCAGAATGGGAGAAAATATTTGCAAATGAAGCAACTGACAAAGGATTAATCTCCAAAATATACAAGCAACTCATGCAGCTCAATATCAAAAAAACAAACCACCCAATCCAAAAATGGGCAGAAGACCTAAATAGTCATTTCTTCAAAGAAGATACAGATTGCCAACAAACACATGAAAGAATGCTCAACAGCACTAGTTATTAGAGAAATGCAAATCAAAACTACAACATGATATCATCTCCCACCAGTCAGAATGGCCATCATCAAAAAACCTACAAACAATAAATCCTGGAGTGGGTGTGGAGAAAAGGGGACCCTCTTGCACTGTTGGTGGGAATGTAAATTGATACAGCCACTATGGAGAACAGTATGGAGGTCCCTTAAAAAACTTAAAATAGAACTACCATACGACCCAGCAATCCCACTACTGGGCATATACCCTGAGAAAACCATAATTCAAAAAGAGTCATGTACCACAATATTCACTGCAGCTCTATTTACAATAGCAAGGACTTGGAAGCAACCTAAGTGTCCATCGACATATGAATGAATAAAGAAGATGTGGCACATATATACAATGGAATATTACTCAGCCATAAAAAGAAACGAAATTAAGTTATTTGTAATGAGGTGTATGGGCCTAGAATCTGTCATACAGAGTCAAGTAAGTCAGAAAGAGAAAAACAAATACCGTATGCTAACACATATATATGGAATCTAAAAAAAAAAAAAAATGGTTATGAAGAACCTAGGGGCAAACGGGAATATAGACACAGACCTAATAGAGAATGGACTTGAGGACACGGGAAGGGGGAAGGGTAAGCTGGGACAAAGTGAGAGAGTGGCAATGTATATATGGACATATATACACTACCAAACGTAAAATAGATAGCTAGTGGGAAACAGCCGCATATCACAGGGAGATCAGCTCGGAGCTTTGTGATCAGCTGTAAGGGTGGGATAGGGAGGGTGGTAGGGAGGGAGATGCAAGAGGGAAGATAAATGGAGATATATGTATATGTATAACTGATTCACTTTGTTATAAAGCAGAAACTAACACACCACTGTAAAACAATTATACTCCAATAAAAATGTTAAAAAAAATACATGCAGTATAATTCTAGTTCTGTCAATGTCAAAATTGTGTGTGTGTGTGTGTGTGTGTGTGTGTGTGTGTGTGTGTGTGGAGGGTTATATATTATATATTCATGTTTAGCTGGAAGGAAACGTGCATTATATAATTACTATCTCTGAGGAGTGGATTTTGGATGACTTTCATGCTGTGTTATATATTTTTCTTTGATTCCACGTTTTCTATAGTTGCCATATTTTTTCTTTATGATAAAAATATAATAAAGATTTTTAAATAACTGAATAAAATAAATAAAGACAGCAGGATGCAGCAAGCTCCTCATGGACTGCCCAACAGTCCTCTGCTCCTATTTAGCATTCAGGGCCTTCCTTATTTTGTTTCTAATTGTCACTCATTTTATTTTCATTACTTTCTTACAAACATGCCAAACTGAATTCTCACTTTAAAAAAGAAGCCACCTCTAGCCAGGAAACTATAAACATACAGAAAGAAAAAGAACATATTAACAATTTTATGTTGCTTCTATAGTCAGACAATTGATATTCAGTATTTAACACACACAAAAAATGCTCTATTTACCTATACATGTCTTAGCATGCCCATATCATTATTTAAAAGGTTTACTTTTATTTAACTGTTTCATATTAAGGGAAAAGATCACCTTGGAATCATCTAGTGATTTCTCTGTATCCATCCATATCTATACACAAGTTCCTTTTTCCCCATCATTTATTCCAGACCAGGAGGTCCATTAACCACAACCTTTGTATAGATCACCCTCGGTTCAGTTCATATCTTGGCTTTGCCTGTTCTCTCCATCCGAGATCACTTTTGCAAAGCAATACTTCAAAACCCAAATCAAATGACCCCATCAGTTAGAGATCATCTCCCTCTTTTGGCATCCTAGGGTAATTTCCCCCCTAACTTTTTGCAATTGTTTTTTCCCCAGTGTATTACTGTGTAACAATAACTTTTAGAGAGCAAAGGCTACCTTTTCTGTGTTCTGTGGTTAGCATATAGCTGGTCATACACAATCCATAAATATGCATTAAAAAAGGGACAATTATGGTTTCACAATTGAAACTCAGTCCTTTGGAAACGTGCCAGGGAGCAGAGAGGAAATATCTGACTGCAGGAAATGGGGCTATAGAGACCAAGGAAGAAAAGGGGAGAGGGTACCAAAACTACTTTTACCTTCTTCACAATTCTGTCTTACACTCAACCTAAGGTAACATGAATGGTAGAGACAGGACCCTGAAATTGCAATCGATCCCTAACACATTAACTGGAAATTACTCCATTCACAGCAAATAATAAGAATTACCAGAGCCAAAGCAAAGCTAACTTACATCCTTTTCCTAGAAATAAAGTAACCGAGAGTTATAATAGGAACCAAAACTGAATGGGGGAGAAAAAAGCATTGCCTTTTCCACGTCCAAATGCATTCTTCTCTTTGTTAGAAAAGGAGGAATAAACGGGGCTTGATGAAAGCTATCTGAAGAATGCATGTGATGTCTTTCAAATGGATACATACATGTATAGATGTGTGAGTATAATATACTTCACCCCCTATTTATAGCATACCTCTGCAACAAGTCAGTAATAGTACTTGGGATTTTAGAGAAAAAGAAGCCCCAGATGTCATCAGGTCCTACCTTTCACCCATACAGCAGGCTCAGTCACCCCAGATCACGGGGTTATTCAGCCACTGCTGTATCCCTGTGAGTGCTCACTATTAGGTCATTCGTACTTGACTAAAAGTTTCTCAAGGGAAACTTTATATCCCAAATCCCTACCTTGGGAAATAGTGAAAACTGATAAGTGGTAAAATGAGATAATACATCATTGAGCCACTCTAATGAATAAAAAATTGTATTTGCTTACATATTTTATTGAAATGTTCCTCCATACTTTTTATAGTGTATTGAAATGTTCCTCCATCTTTGCCTGAGAATCATGTCTCACTCTGAAAGCACAAAGTGGGAGGCTGACCTCCCTTTAAATTCTTGATTGCAGCTGCCAAGACTTCCATTCTGCTTTTAACACTTTTTGTGGTTCCTTAATGGCACATTCTCATTATCTCATTGAACTTCTCTCCTCAATATTGGTTCCATTTGGTCAACACCTTTTGATCACTGATGGACCCTGGGAGCAACAGATCTTAGGTTATTGGATTTAGGTTGCTTGCCTCAGTCCAGATTGGTTCATGACTTGATGAGGATGAAGGCTGGTTTTAAAAAGACAGGTTTCTCGTTTCTAACTATGGAGATGGCTTCATTCCACTGGGGAGGAATTTCAAGTAGTGACATTGCAAAAGTTTTCCAGGTGATTCTAATATATCAATAATTTAGTTACCTTTATGGAGCTGAGGAAGACAGTTATTTACAACAGAACAAGGTTTTCCCAAGGAAGTACCTCTCTGCAGAAAATTTAGCATGAGGAAGGGAAGCATGAGGCCAGGAATAGCATGGTCAAAAGGCATAATTTACCACTAAAGATGGAAATGTTCAATAATAACATTCCTCAAAATGCAGCGTACATATCATAGTATTACTAGAGGTAATTAGGAGTAGTAAAAAGTATACCTTTTTTTTGGCCACACCATGTGGCTTGCAGGATCTCAGTTCCCCAGCCAGGGATTGAACCTGGGCCGTGGCAATGAAAGCCCAGAATCCTAAGCACTAGGCCACCAGGGAACTCCCAAGAGTATACCTTTTAAACACTGATTCAAGCAGTAAGAAGTAACTCCTTTTTGAACTATCTTTAATCCATGCTGATTGCATCAAAGAGAAAGTTTCAGTTTTCTAATACTTGCTAATTTCGACTTGAAACAAAGAGAAAGCTGGCTCAAATTCAGAGCCTTGTGAGCAACAGGTCGTATTAGAATATAAGAGTATTCTCTTGTTTTCTCAGGTTTATTTTTACATTCTCTTTAAAGCAGGTGATACTAGTTTTCCATGTAAAATACCAATATATTCAAACCTCTTTAGCACACGCACTTAAGTAAAAATGGTGAGTATATTTAAATATCAAGTAAATATTGCATATGACAGTTGTGACAAAACCATGGACATAGCAAGAAACGACTGCAGTTTGGAAAACTGATCAATAGCAACGGATCAATCTCCCAGAAATAGATTTCTGACTGATTGGGAGCAGGGAGAGAATTGGTAAGGGCTAAAACTCTACGTGGTCTCAGATTTCTTGAGAAAGATGCCTGTTCTGAGGTCTCTGTATCTCAGCTAGAAACTGCAGGGGCCATGTTGATGGAGAAAATCAGGGAAGAATAAATTAGAAAATGGATTATCTCATACTCCTTGAAATCTCCTGTCCATAGCTCACCAACATAGGTATATTGCTCAGTATTATCCAGAAAACCAGAACCAATGGAGTTTCTTTCTTTCTTCCTCCCTTCCTTCTTTCCTTCTCTCTCTCTCTCTCTCTCTCTCTCTCTTCCTTTATTGGAATGCATCCATGTGGTTATGAAATCTGACAAGTCCCAAGATCTGCAGTCAGCAAGCTGGAGACCCAGGAGAGTTGATGGTCTAAGTGCCACTTCAAAGACCAGCAGGCTCCAGACCCAGGAGGAGCTGATGTTTCAATTTGACTTGAAAGCAGGAACAAAACAATGTCCCAACTGGAATACACTAAGGCAGGAGGGAAAGGTGAAACTTTGTGTTCAATTCAGGCCTTCAACTGATTGGATGAGGCTCACCCACATTAGAGAGAACAATCTGCTTTACTCAGTCTACTGATTCAAATGTTAATCTCATACAAAAATACCCTCATGACAACAGAGAATAGTATTTGATCAAATGTCTGGGCACTCCATGACCTAGCCAAGTTGACATATAAGATTAACCATCCCCCCCAAAAATAACCAACACAATAGGTATTCGTTAGAAAAAATACATCAGTAGAATGTAAAACTTAAGTTCCATCTACCACAATGTTTGTCACATCTTAAGAAATGTTAGTTTCCTTCCCTGATTTTTAATCTTCCTTTCTCTTACATATTGCTTGGCATGTGTTGAAAGTTCAAGGCATGTTTGCTGAACAGAGTGGCAAATCTCGCAAGTTTGCACGTTTCTAGGTGTGGGCCTGAAATTCTCCTTGCTACAACCATCACCTACATTCCCCCTGGCTTTTGTCTCTGTTTTCTCTCTGCCTCCAGATCTGCCACTACAGGTTACCTTCCTGTGCAGCCCAACCTCTGTCAAAGTTTCCTCAGGAGGTCAGAAACCAGAGTTTTCTCCAGAAAGAAACTAGTGTCCTTATGGGAGCAGGTTTGAACAGAATATGTTTATTTAGGTCAAATTTTTGAATCATTGAGAATATCATCCACAGACAGGAATCAACCAGCAAGTACACGGTCATGTGTTTTATGAGGTTTGCCTGAAACTGGAAGGTTTTAAACTAAGTCAAAGGAAGAAACAAGGAGGATTATAATTAACATCAATTAAAAGAGATTTTTTAACAAAGTGAGATGAATCTCACTCAGTAAAATGGGTTAAAGAGGCTTTAAATTTGAATTTTCAAAACAGAGAAGAAACTGAGCAATGACATATGTGATAAGGTCATACTAGACGGCTGCCTGACTTTTAAAAGGACCAAGGTTGTGGGGAGCAAACAGATCTAGAGCCACCCACCTAATTATCGCATAACTCGTGATTTCCCCCTTAACCTTTCTAAGTTTCAGTTATCTCAACTGTAAAATGAGCATGGTGATACCTTTCTCCTGGGGTTCTCCTAATGATGAATAATATTATGCATAAAATGACACAGCCAATAGCACATCTTAATGCTGTTTGTTCCTCCCTCACTTAAAAGAAAGACATCAGGGCTGATAATGATATCATAAACAACTGAAGATATGTTGATTTGTTTAAATAGCCAAGCAAACTTGTCAAAGAAGTGAGTACATGCAGGAGTCTATAAAGAATGTTCTTTCATCTCTAAAATACTGGGGAGAAAAGTGGATGAATGCATGAATTAATTCTAACCAAAACAGATAAAGGTATAGATACATAGAATGCATGAGGTTATGTAGCTGCTAATTCTCATTACTTTTATCCCTACTTTGAACCTTTTACAGACATTATGTTCCACAGAATAAGAAATCTTTAGAAAACATAAGTGAGAATTTTCTTAGTTTTGAAAAAAACTATGATTCAAATGAGAAGAAAAATATATTCTATGGCAATGAACTCACTTGAGCATTATTCTTAAAAAACGTTTTCTCTTGAATTTTCACCCATAACCTTTCAAATGGGTATTGTATGTGGATTATGTTAATATTTATTTGAATATCAAATTCATCAAAAATATATTTAGACAGGAAAACTACATTTATGCCATAAAAGTACTTGGAGATACTCATAAAAAAACATTTTCCTCTTAAGATACTTTAAGTAAGACTTAGCACTTGTACATTTCTTCCCTGAGGCATACTATTAAATCTTCTTCTCAGAAGAAGAACATTTGAAACTGAAGTCCATAGAATAGTTATAAAAAATGGCCTATTTTATTATATTAACCATTAAGTTTGTATAGGGAGTATTTAGTGAGAGGAAAAAAATAACATTCAGTAATTCAGTAAATGAGATTTATGCATTCTCAGAGGTCTTTTGAAGACTTTTTTTTAATTCATATTTTTAGTGTTTGACTACCCAGTATCACAAAACTAATAAGTGGCAGAGCAGGTATTTCTACTCTATTTGTTCTCAAAGTGTATGTATTTCCACTCTCATGCAGGTTATCTGTCTCTGAAAACATGTAAGTCCATAACATCCGTAACAATATTTTAAAATAATATATTAAGTATATGATATTATAATTTGGAAATTCACAGGGGAATGGGTTAAATCATCAGTAACATTCAACCAGAAACTACTAAAGTCTCTACTCTTTTTGTGGTAACATCACACTTCTATTCTTACAAAACTTTATGATATTATGCAGATGAAGTTTTTCTTTTGATGAGTTCAAGTTTTTGAGGAGATACTTTATTTGGGGATTATAATTATTAACTCATTTTTATTCCTGACATGAGCTTCCATAAGACAAGTGATTTATTAGCTCTAAGTCAATAGTTATGAAATTTAAACATTACTGATCAAATGCACCTTTAGATGATGTCCATCATGTGACAAAGTTTCTAAACCTTGAATAATAAAACTATTATTTACAGAGGAAAAAATCCTACATCCTATGACTTGATTTAAAACAGTATAAACTTATGTAAATATATGTAAACATTAGTGTAGGTATAAAATCCTTATACTCACTTTAAAATTTTTAAACTGCCAGGATCATAGCTTAAAACAAACACAATTATAAAAGAAAAGTAATTAATTTAATGTGAAATATGAGGTCACATGTAGTAGGTGAGCTAGTGTTTTAGATTTCGTTTCCTTTGAATTCTGCATGACTCCACTATGCATACCATGTAATGAGTCAAAATTTATGCCATTTTTCTATGTTCAAACCACAGAAAAATCTTCATTCCTACAGAATGCCAAGATGTTAGTTTGTCTTCCCTTAATGCAAACATAGAACTTCTGTATTAGATCTTACTTTTCAATTAATTTGAAAAAAAAACCTAATAATTTCTACCTGTTACACACACATATATGATGTTAGAAATTAAAAACAAAATAGAGAGAGAGTGTGCACATTGTAAAAATAGTTTCAAAAGTGGTACCAAGTATATCTTTATTTAGGATTCTTGTACACTAATATTTTCTGAAAAATCTCACTATTGAACACCCATTTGACTTTGTGTAATCCAGCATTTTCTAAACTTCTAATTTAAAATCATAGGGTGTTTTTAATAACATATCCAATAGCACAGTTTGAGAAGTGCTATATAAGGCTGTCAACTGATTTTTAAAAGCACTTTTATATAATTGTTTTTATTAAAATGTATTATTTCAAGTATCTTGTTCAGCTAATTATAGTGAACACCAAGGACAAAAGATATTAAGTACATGAAATCAACTAAATACAGCCAGTGAGAAACAATAAGAACGTATACTTTCTTTTTCTCTTTCTTTTTCTTCTATTTAGGAGAAAACAGTCGATTGTATTTAAACTATTAAGTAAACAGGGTCTTATTATTTTCATACTTCACCATTAAAAATATGATTTTATCTGAAATCAGGAGATTTAAAATATTTTTTGTCAAATTAGATACTGTCAAAAAGCAGCTTGGCGCTTCCCTGGTGGTGCAGTGGTTAAGAATCTACCTGCCAATGCAGGGGACGCAGGTTCGAGCCCTGGTCTGGGAAGATCCCACATGCCACGGAGCAACTAAGCCTGTGAGCCACAACTACTGAGCCTGCGCTCTAGAGCCCGTGAGCCACAACTACTGAGCCCATGTGCCACAACTACTGAGCCCGCATGCCACAGCTACTGAAGCCTGTGCGCCTAGAGCCTGTGCTCTGCAATAAGAGAAGCCACTGCAATGACAAGCCCGTGCACCACAACAAAGAGTAGCCCCCACTCACCATAACTAGAGAAAGCTCGCGCGCAGCAACAGAGACCCAACGCAGACAAAAATAAATAAATAAAATAAATAAATATTAAAAAAATTTTAAAAGCATCTTGGTGCTTTGTGACCACCTAGAGGGGTGGGATGGGGGGGTGGGAGGGAGATGCAAGAGGGAGGGGATA
>NC_041230.1:34835317-34888335 GCF_002837175.3 Physeter macrocephalus
TGTATACATATAGCTGATTCACTTTGTTATAAAGCAGACACTAACACTACATTGTAAAGCAATTATACTCCAATAAAGATGCTAAAAAAAAACATAAAAATAATATTCAATGACAAAAAGGAAGTTTTCATAGAATTTATTTATGTACACTGGCAATTTTGATAGGGTAGGGAATTATATATCCAACAGTGAAGTTCTATTATAGTAAATGTTACTTTTGTGCTGCATATGAGAAATAATTGAGGTAAAACATGAGGTAAAAATCAAAAATATAAAACATAAAATATAATATTTAACAATGGATATATCATTAGGAAGGGGAAAAAAGATGCCTATGACAAACGATTAGAAAGGAAAATGTGTAAAGGGCAAAATACATATCCATAGCATGAGAAAGAATGAGGATATATAAGAATGTAAGGAAAGATCTTGATGGATATAAGCCACATCCAAACTGTATGAAAAAATATGTCCAGTTCTGCTTTGAATATCTTATCAAGGCGCCAGACCCCTATCAGATACTCTACCGCTTATGTCCCCTTAGATACTTGAGGACGTCTCATATACAGAACTTGTTTCTAAACTTTATCCCACTGGACCAGTTCTCAAACATCTCTTGGAACTTTTTTCAGTTTGGATGGAACTGTAAGTGAGAAATTGGAACAGAAAATTTTCTCACTTGTACCATTATCATTTCTGCTTTAACTCTCAAAGTGGTATCATTTCCTCCAGATTAGACTTTTCTCCCTAAAAATGAATACTAAACTATAAGCAGTCTTCCATACCACTTGTCTTAAGTATCTTAGCTAGGTAAGTTTATTTATTTCTCTATTCATTTAAAATATATTTCAAGGGGAGGGAGGACTCTCATCCATCCAGGCCCTGTGCTAACTCTGAGGATCAAGAAAGAACAAAACAGAAGAAATCATTGATTATGGAATTGTACAACAAATGCTCTGATAAAGGTTAAGAAGTAAATAATGGATGCCTATAGACAGAATAGTTAACACTATTCCTGAGGGAGTGGTGGAAGAAAATGCCTTCTTGGAAGTGATAATAATATAAGTCCTAAAGAATTAGTAGGAACTACATTGGTAGAATTACAGAAATGAGAGTGAGATCAATTTGTCTTTTCCTGGAGCAGAGGGGAGGTATTTGGGTATGAAACCAAATGGATATAATCCATACAGATAGATTTACATGCCCTAGTCTACAGCAGTCTAATGCAATTGTGTTAAAAATAATAAAATACAGTTGACCCTTGAACAATACAGGTTTGAACTGCATTAATACGAGGAATTTTTTCAATAAATACATACTACAGTACTATATGATCTGAGGTTGGTTCGATCCATGGATGTAGAAACACAAATATGGAACATGGCAGGCCAACTGAAAAGTGAAATACAGGTTTTCAACTGCACAGGTGCTGGTGTCCCTAACTCGTGAGCTGTTCAAGGGTCAATCGCAATCAGAAGTTTTTCGATTCAAATGTCATTAATTATCTCAAAGTACATCAAAGTTTATTTACTTTACATTTCACAGTGTTATTTGGTGAAACTGCATTTCCTCTTCTCTTATTCCATCACACACCCAAAATACTCCAGGTATTCCTACTTGCAAGATGCTCAAATAGCGCACCCTGACATGCATGGAGCTCTCTTTTCTCTGTTAGGTCTCCTTTTTTTTTTTTTTTTTTTTTTTTTTTGGCGGTACACGGGCCCCTCACTGCTGTGGCCTCTCCCGTTGCGGAGCACAGGCTCCGGATGCGCAGTCTCAGCGGCCATGGCTCACGGGCCCAGCCGCTCCACGGCATGTGGGATCTTCCCGGACCCGGGCACGAACCCGCGTCCCCTGCATCGGCAGGCGGACTCTCAACCACTGCGCCACCAGGGAAGCCCCTGGTCTCCTTTTTTTTTTAATTGTAGTAAGAACATTTAACATGAGATCTACCCTCTTAACAAAGTTTTAAGCGTAAATTACAGTATTGTTATTCATCTTGCATAACTAAATCTGAACAGCTCTCCAAGTCTCCCTTCCCCATAGCCCCTGGAAATTACCATTCTACTCCTTACTTTATGAATTTGACTACTTCAGATCATCATATAAGATCATCATATAAGTGGAATCATATAGTACTTGTCCTTCTGTGATCGTCTTATTTCACTTAACATAATGTCCTCAAGATTCATCCATGTTGCTGCATATTGTAGTATTTCCTTCTGTTTTAAGGCTGAATAATATCCCATTGTATGTATATACCACATTTTCCCAGGCATGTGTAGATGGATACTTACATTGTTTCTACTTATTGGCTATTGTGAATAATGCTTTAAAGAACATGGTAATCCAAAGACAATATATAAATGATCAACAGGTATAGGAAAAATGCTCAACATCACTAATCATCAGGGAAATGCAAATCAAAACCAAAATGAGATATCACCTCACAACTGTTAGGATGGCTATTATATATTTTTAAAAAATAAAGACAATAGGGCTGGTGAGGATGTGAAGAAACTGAAACACTGTACACTGTCAGGAGGAATGTAAAATGATGCAGTCACTATGGAAAACAGTATGGAGGGTCCTCAAAAATTAAAACCAACCATATGATCCAGAAGTCCCACTTTTGGAAATTTATCTGAAAGCACTGAAATCAGTATTTGAGTACATAGGCCCCCTTCTTTCTGAGTACCTTATCACTAGATTGATATCTCTGTTTAGAGATTCTTCACACACAAATGAGCAGAAAATTGGCCCCTCTCTTTCTAACTTCTCTCTCTCTGGAAAATTTCCTGCTCCTTAGAGGGTGGGAAGCAGGAACTTGAATGTGCAAGAAAAGGAAGAAATTGGGCTGTTAAAGACAAAAATCAGATTCCATTTCCCTGTCAATTTACTGCATTGTAGGTAGTATATATTGTTTCCCTGCAGGGAATTCACACTCAGAACCCACACCAGAGGTCAGAGGGATTAGGAGAGGAGATCCATTCATTAAGCTATTAAACAGGAGCAAATGTTTTACCAACAACTTAAGCACATTTCACTCCACTTGTGTTTCCTGATTTCACATGCCTAACTTGGATCTTTTGTACTAACTCTTGCTCTTAAAACTCCTTTCATATAAAGGAGGTTTTCCATATGGTACATAAAAACTCAAAGAACAAGTAAGTTCAGAAATCAAGGCAAGGTTTCCCACTGCTAACCTGTCAGAATGAGAGTCTCTTTTTTTTTCTTTTTAAAATCTCTGAAGGCTCAACAGACTTATTACAACTGTCAGACTTCTCTTAGACAAATTGGCCATAATGTAAATAAATAGTCTCTCACCTTCGAAATTCTAACACTCAGCAGAAACATAAACCTCAAAAGCCACAAAAGGAAAAGCTGCCCTGAATTAAGGATGAGGCCTTCCAGCATAACATAAAATCATGTTTAGATATGGGGTACTTCCTCACTGAGCATGCAGATGAAGTTAGGACTAAGACTGTAAATTCAAAATAGGCAAAGTCCTTAGGAGCACCTCATTCGGATATTTTTACACAGCTACTTCTTGGAATCCTTAGGATTCTACAGAAGCCTTAGTATCCATCTCCTTATTCCAAATTCCCAAAAGATACTAACCTTTGGAATTTGAAAATGAGAAGTCATAATTCCCAGGAATTCTTAAGAATTTCCAAAATCATAAATTATTCTGTATTTTTATGCACTTTGAAACTATGTTTTCAAATAATAATGAACAGCTAAAAAATAAAGAGTGAATCTTTTTTTTCATGACAGGATTATATTAAATATTTCAAGGGGGATTTTGTAAAAATTTCATACAAATACATGGGTGGCTATTACTCTAAACAAATATGTTATGACAAGACTGTATATTTAAATAGTATGCAAAATGAACTCTGCCTGATAAGGAAATATTTTATAATAGAAACATTAAAGAAGGAAACATTACCACTAATGAATGTCAAATAAAATAATTTGAAACTAAAATATAATAGCAGAAGTATTTAATATTTAAAAGTTATTATCACTAAAAATGAAAGTTTAAAACACAAAACGCTTAATTGTTCTATCCTGTCATCTTAATCTTTGTTGCACAACAAATTTTCCAAACATAAAAAGATTTCCTTCCTTTTGTATTGATGTGGGTTGAATTGTTATAAGTTCATCCAAAATATCTGCAAGTTGAGTGCTATGATGTATGCTGTTCTATATAAGGTCACTTCCATTTTAAATAATAAAAATATTTTGTCTACTTGTCCTGATTTTTATTTTGCCATTAAAAATCTATATTTCTTTTTCTGCCTCACATTTTACATCAGTTTCTAATTTTCTGTTGGAGTACTCCACAGCAACATTCATATATTCCCTATGCACTTCTTTTTTCAAAGATCAATAGTATACAGTGAATATCCAAGCATTGGAAAATGCCAGCAAACGTTATTGGGTACTATTTAAATAATGTAACATGCATTAACTCCTAGCAAAACTAATAGAACTTCACATAATTATGTATTAAAATTGTCAATTTAAACATTTATTTGTCTCCTAAAGTTTTTATTTCTTGGAACACTGCTCAAAGAATTTGTTTAAAATATACTGTATGTCTAAACTTATTAATATTTAATTTTTTTGCAAGAATGACTCACCTTTGGCAGTGGCAGATAGCACCATGCACTTTTTTTTATAGCACAGCAACAGTTATGAGAAAGATTGAATTATCGGACAATCATTGTTTATTTTCTACATACTTCTATCTTGGTTCTCAAAAATATCCACTTTATTCTTTAAATACACTTGTCAGTGTTTCTTCTCTTGTTTCTGCTTGATATTAGGTAATTTCCTCAACCTAGTAGCATCTCCATGTTAACTGTGAAGTTTTTATTTTCAAAGTATAATTTTTATACTTGTTTTTCTCTTTTTCTCAAATAAACGGCTCCTCACAAATCAGTGGATTAATACCAAAGGATAAAATATTCAAGTGATCAAAGTCCCAGGAAAAAAAAAGAAAGAAGAAAGAGTTTGATGCCAAAATAAAAAATAGAAAAGAGAGAGAAATAAACCAATGGACTCACAGAGGTCAGTGAAATCCCTCCCAAAATTAATGCCTTGAAATATATTCAAAACACTGAAGACTGAAGACAGTAAAAAAAACAAAAAAATCTTGAAAACAGAAAAATAACACATTATAAGGGAATACCAGTCTCAATGACTAAAATTTCTCACCAAAAACCTTGGAGGGGGACTTCCCTGGTGGCGCAGTGGTTGGGAATCTGCCTGCCAATGCAGGGGTCACGGGTTCGGTCCCTGGTCTGGGAGGATCCCACATGCTGTGGAGCAACTGAGTCCATGTGTCATGGCTGCTGAAGCCCACGCACCTGGAGCCCGTGCTCTGCGGCAGGAGAGGCCACTGCAGTAGGAGGCCCACACACCGCAATGAAGAGTGGCCCCCGCTTGCCCCAACTAGAGAAAGCCTGCGTGCAGCAACGAAGGCCCAAATGCAGCCAAAAAATAAACAAATAAATAAATAAAATAAAGAGTAGTAATTAAAAAAAAAAAAAACCTTGGAGGATGGAAAGAAAGTGGCATAATACTTTTATATTGCTAAAAGAAAAAAAAAAGAAGTCAACCTAGAATTCTGTATTCAGAATAACTATATTTCAGGAGTGAAGCTGAATAAAGGCATTCTCAGACAGAGAAAAACTAGTAGAATCTGTTTCCAGTCAACTTGTTCTAAAATAATCACTAAAGGAAATTCTTCCAACAGAAAGAAATATCACAAGAAAACTTGGAATATTGGGAATAAAGTAAAAACAACAGAAATGGTCAATATCTTAGGTAAATATAATAGACTATTCTCTAAGAGCTTTAAAATGTTTTACCATTGAAAGCAAAAATTCATAATATTGTATCATGGGGTTTTCAACATATGTAGCTTCAATTGATAAGAAACTATAACATAAAGCAAAGAAGCTAAAGGAACTATATGGTGGTGATGTTCCTACGTCCCAGTTGAAATGATAAAATGCTGATACTATTATACTGTGAAATATTAACAATCTATATTGTGATTTCTAGAGTAATCCACAAAAATACCATAAAATTATAATCAACTATATAATAGATAAATCAAATAGAAATACTAAAAATGTTAAAATATGCCACAAAAGATAGGAAAGTAGAAACAAAAAACCAAGGGACAAAACAGAAAACAATTAATAAAATTATAGACAATACAAACATATCAATAATTACATTAAATGTAAAGTATCTAAATATGCTGATGAAAAGACAGAAATTAGAGGAATGCATCTAAAAACATGTGCTGCCTACAAGAAATTCACTTCAAATATGATATAAGGAGACTAACATTAAAAGCCTAGCAAAAAGACATAACACATGAATGCTAATCAAAAGAAAGCTGGAGTGGCAATACTAACATCAGACAAGTAAATTTCCAGTCAAAGAAAATTACTAAGGATTAGGAGAGGCATTACAAAATGATAAAAGGGTCAATTCCCTAAGAAAATGTATATATATACCTTACTAAAGAGCCACAGAATACACATTGCAAAACCAACAGAAATGAAAAGAGATAAATCCACAATAAACATCAGAAACTTAACACTTTTGCTGAGTAAAAATCAGGATCAATATGAATTAATACTCAAAAAACCACCAAGGATATTGAAAAACTGAACAACACCATCCATCAACTGGATCTAATCGACATTTATAGAGCACTCCACTAAACAACAGCAGAATATGCATTTAAGCATGCATGGAACATACACCAGATACATCATATCCTGGATCATAAAACAAGCCTTAACACATTAAAAATAAGAGAAATCATATAAATTTTGTTCTTTGATCACAGTGAAATTAAACTAGAAACCAACATCAATCACTTACCTTGTTGGAGCCTTTGTATGAACTCTTGCTTTTAAACCTCCATTCATGTAAAGCAGGTTTTCAACGAAATACATAAAATCTCAAAAATCCCCACAAAATATTACTAAATAGGATCCAATATAATATAAAAGAATAATAAACCCAAACCATCTATGGTTTATCATGAGAATGCAAGGCTTGTTTAACATTTGAAAACAAACATCTCCCACTATAATTACAGTCTAAAGAAAATCCACATGATCCGAAAAGTTCATGCCCAGAAAGTATCTGACAAAATTCAACATCCACTGCTAATAAAAATTCTCAGAAATTAGAAATAGGAGTCACTCAACCTGATAAAGAGCATCTACCAAAACCAAAACAAAACTACAACTAACCTCACCCTTAATAGTGAAAGACCTAATAAGAGTATCAGCTCACACCAATCCTATTAAACACACCATTCCTATTAAACAGGAGGCTCCAGCCAGGAAAATATAACAAGATAATAAAATAAACGTCATACAAATTTGAAATGAAGAAATAAAACTGTTCTTACTTGCAGATGACCTCATCATCTAAGGAGAAAATCCCAAAGAGTCTAGAAACAAACAAAACAGAATAAAACCTCTCATAACTAAATAAATGAATTTATCAAGGCTGTAGGATGCAAGGTCAACACATAAAAATCTATTGTATTCCTATGTCTAGCAATGTAATACACAATTATGAAATGAAATTCGAAAACAATAATGTAAATATTTAAAATAACCCCAAAAGGAAATACTCTTGTATAAATATGAAAAACATATATAGAAACCGTATTCTGAAAACCGTAAATGCACTGATGAAGGAATCGAAGATCTTAAAAAACAGAGATGCATAGGGAGCATCTTTCTATTTAACCAATTCATGAATCGCTCAATAAAACCAATTGGATCTTTTAAAAAAAAATGCAGATACATATTGTGTTCATGAATTGGAAGACTCAACCTCGTAAAGATGTCATTCCTCGCACTTTTTTTTAAGATTTAATTTAATTCAAATCAAAATTACAGCAGTATATTTTTGTAGATATAGAGAAGCTCATTCAAAAAATTTGGGGGAGTGCTAAGAGCGATGTCACCAAGATGGTGGAGTAGCCGACTGCAGCCTCCATGAAGAACAACAATTAAGCAGCTATCCACAAATTTACATAGCTCTGGGAGAGCTCAGGAGTCCACTTAGAAGCTTCAGCAACACAGTGGAGCAAAAAGCCCGATAATAACCTCACAAAAAGGGAAGGAAGAATAGTTTCAGTTTGCCTGCATCACCCCATCCCCCAGGCTGGGACTGCTTGGCGCTGACAGGGAACTCCCAGACCCCAGAGAATTCCCTTCACCAGGAAAAGAACACGAAGAGCAACCAGCTTCCCAGCTTGCCGGGGCCCTGCAGGAGGACCACCTTCGGTTTCATCCCACCCAGCCACTGGCACAACCGAGCTGTCTAGAGACAGCTCGAAACAAGGAGGAAAGCAGAGACTACGGATACCAGCCCCCGGCAGAGCGCCCACAGTTCCCGGTCACCTGCTCCGCCAAGGACTCCAATACCCTTTGCCTCCGAGGGCCTCAACAGCTGCTGCAGATGCCAGTGGACCCCTGAAGCTTTCATCACTGAGGACCTCACTGTGGATCCCAGGAGTCTGCTCTGCAGAGGACACCAGCAGTTTTCCTCACTGAGGAAAATAGCGGCTAGAGCAGCCATCACAGACCCAGACTGCTCCTGCCGCTGAGGACTCCACAGGTTTTCTGGCGTTTACAGATGCCAGTGACTGAGTCTCTATCTGCTTCTGTCCTCCTCCTCACCGGCTGCCAGAGCCACCATGGACGGTCTGGCGCTGGGAGCCCGCACTTGCGGCCACCTCGCCTCTTCAGGAGGCAGTTTAGCCTCCCTCCGACGACCGCTCAGGTTCCCGGATGTGGCGGGATTCCCGCCACCCGCCTCCTCCTCTGTGCGCATGCCCACAGCTAGCCCGTGCACTGGTGGCACAGCCGAGATCCTGACGAGACGCTCGCGGACGCTGACAAGGCTCGGACCCCGGGCTCCGGACCCTGCGCTGTCGCCTGTGCCCACAGCTACACGTGTAGCTCTGCATCTGCACACAGCAGACCCCGACTCCTGTCACTGGCCTCCACTGCCGCGCACAAGCCCGCGGCTAGCCGGCCAGCCCGAGGAGTGCACACCACAGCCAAGGCCTCTCAGCCGCTCCTGGGCCTGGTGCAGTCTGTCCTCCCTGTTAGTTCACAAACTGGAGCCTGGACATGGAGCTTCAGAAGTGACTGAGGAAAGAGGCAGCCCACTCCGAATTGGTAGGTGGCCCTTTAAATAAGCAAGGGAACTTACCCAAAAGACTTGTGTTGGGAGACTTTGAGACAAGTAGGTATCTGCACCTGCCCGCAGAATCTTCAAAGTTAATAGAGAGGCCTTAAGAGAGTTCAGTCACGTACACCCTCTCAGTTACTCTCTCAAGGCTATTTCACTGAAACGGCTCCAGCTGTGGGAATGGTAGGCAGAAGGTACATTCCCAGGACAGGGGAGGGGGTGAAGAACACCGAATTCCCAGCTCCAGCTCGCAGGTCGGCCAACAGTCACGTCATCTGGATGACCTTCTCCAACACTTTATTCCTCGTAATTAGCTGTTATATGCGCTCCTCTTTCACTCCTCTTCCAGCATGTGCCCTGAGTGGTCAGCGAGGGGTTTCACTTGCATGAAAGTGCCTCGTTTGGCGGCTCTCTGGCTGCACCATCCCTGTGAGACATCCCACTGCAAATTCCAGTAGAAAACGCCTTTCCCAGGTGTAATGGGGCTCAGTGTTCTCAGCAATATAACAGGTTGATCCATAACGTGAGTCAGGTCGCTGGCTGTCTCCCGTGATTTCTGTACCTTTACAGTGTTGAATGCCTTGGCAGGGGTTCCCAGTCTGGTATATGAGGTAACAGGCTCTACTGGTTGGTTATTCAGATGTACGAAAGCCTGGGACCTACGCTGGTCCAGCAGGCCAAAGTGGTTTTACTTGTTACTAATTTAATATGCTGCTTTAATGTTCCATTCTTCCTTTCTACCAACCCTGCTGCCTATGGGTTATAGCAGAGACGGAACCTTCATTCACTGTCATGTTCTTTTGCCCAGTCTTGCATGCCATGACCCTTAAAATGTGACCCCTAATCACTGTCTATTCCATGAGAATGTCTGTATACGGTACTTAGCTTCTGTAATGACCTTATGGGGGTAACCTAGTTTGCTTGGCAACAGGGGAAAGCTTGGGTTAGGACAGACATGGTGTCCACACAAATCAAGACATACTTAAAAACCTCATTTGGAGGGAATGGGCCAATATAATCAATTTGCCAATCCTTCACAAGTTGGAAGTTCTGGTGGATGGCCCCAGATTCCTTTGGCAGTTGTCTTGGGCATTGTTTAGAACACAAAGGACACGCTATAATTACATTAACCAACTCACCGTATATAAAGGGCAATTTAGTATCCTTGGCAATATGTCATCCCATCTGGGTGCTATGGTAGCCATTCTTTCTACATATCCGATCTGCTGTATCTACTGAAGGGTCAGTTGCTAGGGCTTATATCTGGTCTAGGGCATCAGCTTCCTGATTGCCAGGAGGTTTTGGTGCCTTGTGAGCCAGAATATTGAAAACAATGAGGCATCCTCAGGCTCTTGCAGGTGAACCCAAATGTCTTTCCATATATCCCGACCCACAAGGGCTTATTTATGATCATCCATTTCTCAATAGGAAGGGACCTTCTTACTGTGACATGTTGTTTCTAAAGCTTTCTGGTCATATCTGAATCTATGCTCATTTATTCAATTTTTAAAATTGGAGTGTAGTTGATTTGCAATGTTATATTAGTTTCAAGTGTACAACATAGTGATTCAATATTTTTATACATTACACTCCATTTAAAGTTATTATAAAATATTTGCTCTATTCCCTGCTCTGTACAATATATCCTTGTAACTTATTTATTTTATACATAGTAGTTTCAAACTCTTAATCCCCTGCCCCTATATTGCCCCTCCCACCTTCACTCTCCCCACTGATAACTACTAGTTTGTTCTCTATATCTGTGAGTCTGTTTTGTTATATTCATGATTGTTTGATTTTTTAGATTTCACACATAGGTGATAACATACAGTATTTGTCTTTCTCTGTCTGACTTATTTCACTAAGCATAATCTCTCTAGGTCCATCCAGGTTGTTGCAAATGGCAGAATTTCATTCTTTTTTAGGGCTAGGGGGTTAATATTCAAAATGTATAAGGAACTCCTACAACTCAATATAAAAAATAATAACAATAACCTGAATAAAAAAATAGGCAAAGATTTGAAAAGATATTCCTCCAAAGACACACAAATGGCCACCATTAAATAATAGGTGTGCAGTGTCACTAATCATCAGGGAAATGCAAATCAAAACATAATGATGTATCATTTCACACCAGTTAGGATGGCTATTAATAAAAAACAAACGAAAAATGATAACCGTGTGTGTCAGGGATGTGAAGAAACTGGAACTCTTATACACTGTTGGTAGGAATGTAATACGGTGCAACCACTATGAAAAACAGTGTGGAAGTTCCTCAAGAAGTTAAAAATAAAGCTATCATATGATCCAACCATCCCATTTCTGGATACATATATGAAAAAAAAATTGGAATCAGTGTCTCAATGAGACATCTGTACTTCCATAGCCATCATACCATTATTTACAATAGCCAAGGTATCAGAGCAACCCTAGTGTTCATTGGCAGATGAATGAATAAAGAAGATGTGATATACTCTGCATACAGTGGAGTATTATTCAGCCTTAAAAAGAAGGAAATTCTGTCATTTGCAGCAACATGGATGAACCTGAAGGACATTATTGCAAGTGAAATAAGGCAGTCACAGGACAAATACTGCATGATTCCACTTATACAATATTAGGTATTTAAAATAGTTAAAATCGTAGAAGTAGAGAATAGAATTGTGATTGTCAGGGTCTGGGGGAAGGGAAATGGAAGTTATTTAATGGGTACAAAGTTTCAGTTATGCAAAATGAGTAAGTTCTAGAGATCTGCTGTACAATATTGTATCTTTAGCTGACAACACTGTATTATGCACTTAAATGTTAAGAGGATAGATCTCATATTATATTTGTACCACAGGAATATTTAAAAGAGGGGGCATGTATTAGTCATGGCTCTCTAGAGAAACAGAACCAATAGGATATATAAAGATATGGAAGAGGAGATTTATTATGGGAATTAGCTCATGAAATTATGGAGGCTCAGGATATGCCATCTGCAAGCTGGAGAACCAGAAAAGCTAGTGGTATAATTCAGTCTAAGTCCAAAGGCCTGAAAACCACAGGAGCCTATGGTGTAACTCCCTGTCTGAAGGCCCAAGATCAGGACCTCTAAAGTCCAGGATCAGGAGAAGGTGGGCATTCCAGCTCAAGAAGAGAGAAAAAGAATTTGCCTTTTCTATTTTGTTTTATTCAGGCCCTCAATGGATTGAACGATGCCTGCCCACATTGACAAGGGACGATCTTCTTTACTCAGTTGACTGATTAAAATGCTAATCTCTTCCAGAATCACCCTCACAGACACACCCAGAAATAACGTTTCACCAGATATCTGGGCATCCTTTAGTGCAATGAATTTGACACATAAAATTAACCCTCACAAGACACAAGGGAACCTTGGAGGTGATGGCTATGTCTGTTACCTTGATTGTGGTGATTGTTTCACAGGTGTATGCATGTGTCCAAACTCATCAAATTATATACACTAAATATATGCAGTCCTTAGTATATCAATTATATCTCAATAAAGCTGTTTAAAATTCTAAAAGGCAGTATTGGTGAGGAAAAAAGCAACAAATGACCAAACAACCTGAATAGGTAATTCACTAAAGAGGATTATGTATGTCAAATAACCCTATAATAAAGATTTTAAATTTAATTAGTCATTAGGAGAATGTAAATTAAAAGCGTGATGACATACCATTGCACACCTATTAGAAAGGCTAAAAAATTCTGCTAGTGTTAATTATAGACAAGGATTAGGAGCAGGTGGAACTCTCATAAGTTCCTGATGGGAATGCAAAATGGTACAACCACTCTGGAAAACATTTAGACAGTTTTTATAAATTTTAACATACACTTACCATATGACCCAGAAATCAACTCCTGGGTATTAATCCTATAAAAATGAAAACATATGTTCATGCAACAACCCATACATAAAAATTTATAGCAGTTCTAGTTGTAATTGCCAAAAACTGCAAACAATCCAAATATCCTTTAATGAATAACTGGATAAACAAACTCTGGTACATCTACAATGGAAGACGATTCTGAAATAAAAAGGAGTGGGATATTAATATATGCAACAACTTGAATGACTCTCAAAGAGATTATTTTGATTGAAAAAAGTACCTGTTTCAAAAGGTTATATATTTTATGATTCCATTTATATGACCTTCTCAAAAAAATAAAACTGTAGAGGTAGAATACAGGTCAGCAGTTGCCAAGGGTTAGGGTTGGGGGAAAGGTGAGACTATAAAGGGATAACCTGAAGTAGTCTTTTGGAAACGATGGAACTGTTCTTTGTCCCATTTGTAGTATACATGATTCTATACAGGTGCTAAAATTCATAGAATGGTAAATAAATCAGTTTCACTCAACAATAATTTAAATAATAAAATTACTGAGAGAAGTATCCTATTTTATTCAAATGATAACCAGTGTTTAACATTCTCACATATAGTGGGGTGTTAACTACAACAAAATGATGCATATTTTATTTTCAGGTAAGTCATGGATGTGTTTAAGGGAAATTTTCAAACTGCCTTGATGGCATCATGTCAATGAGGAAGAGCGGAGACCTAAAATTACCAGGTCAGGCAAGCACTTTAACAGAACATATTTACCAAGACAGGCTGTATAATTAATAACCATTTGAACTGGGTCTTGAGGTATTAGTAGGTGTTGACCAAATTAGGACCAATTATGTTGGATCTTAAGTTTGTAGAAAGATGTAGAATCACATGGGATTTGAATGGGGAAAGATCTCAATTTCAAAGAGCTGAGTTTTCAGGGCAGAAGAATGTTTGATTTTATCTTGAGGTGAGTAGGGAACTGCTGAACATTGTTAAGCTAAAACTACATCCTCCAGCTGATTTCTAAATAGCTGTAAAAACAGAACAGAACAGCAACAACAAAAACCCCTAATTTAGCAAAGCCTGAAGTACTGCCAGATTCTTTCAAAGATTTACATGTTATTTGACCTAAATTCTTTTATTTTATCTCTAACAAAATCCAGGTAATCTTTTGAATTTGTTTGTCTGAATGTACTGGTTTTGCTAGTATCTTGTCTTTGAGAAATAAAAAGAAAGCTAGAAGCATTAATAACACATTAAAAGAGAATAAATGAAAAAGAAATTGTTTTATATTTCTATCTATCTATTTCATAAACAAGTACTAGCATATATCATGTATCCAGCAAGGTGTTAGATACTGGAAATTTAAAACTAAAAAGCATATAACAGACACAGAGACATGGTATCTGCCCTCAAAGAGCTCTCTTTTCCGTGAATGATATAGATATCAAGAGGTAAACCTATGATTATAGTATACTACAGTTTGGGTTATGGCAAAATTATTCACAAAAATCTGTGGAATCACAGAAAAGGGGTCCCAGATATAGCCTTAAAATGTTTCTGAGTCCTGGGAGATGAGTAGGAGTGAGCTAGCTAGTATATCACAGAAAGGAACTACGTGAAAAACAGGAAACAGGCTCAGATTTTCAAAAGTGTGTCACATCAGGGAACTGCAGGTAATTCTGTGTAGGTGGATACATAGAGAAGTGGGGACAGGCAGACCTGACAAGACATCTGGAGATGGTTGATAATGGAACTTGTGTTTCGTGTCAGAGAGAGTAAACCTGATGCTTTGATTCTGTCTTTGATTAGTTCTGAAACCCAATCAAATTTTTCTTTGGAAATCCAGTAAGCAAAACCAGGTTAAAACTGCGGTTTTCTAGTTGTGTGTGTGTGTGTGTGTGTGTGTGTGTGTGTGTTTGCGTGCGCGCGCACGCGTGTGCATGTAGGTGGGTGGGGCTTTGAGGGAAAGGGAGACTGGAACAACTGAAGGTCTGTCTCCAACTACTTTTCTGGCTGGTACTCCCTGAGGATCCTCCCTAGCCAAAATTTGAAAAACATCAGTATAATAATTGGGTAGTAACTAAGGGACTTTCAGAAGAGGCATGGTAAGATCATATTTAGAATTTGGAGTGAAAAATATACATACCTTCAGTCAGTATCCTCAGAAGAACAAAAATTAAAAGCACCCTCTTTGATTAAAGTGATCACCAATATATACCATTGTCATACATGGTAGGCATGTGGCTATGACAAAAATGAGACGCCTTTCATTTTTAGGTAAAGTACAGAATGCTTAAGGGAAATTTTTCCACTGCCTTGGTCACAGCATGGCAATGCAGAAAAGAGATGACCTAAAATCATTGACAGGCACATACTTGATCAGAACATACGGAGCAAAACAATTTTTTTAAATAATACAAAAATTCAGTTTTTTTTTTAGAAGGAGAAATCAGCTATTTCTAACATCTCTAGATCAGAATTTCTCTGTGTTCTGCAGGAATATTCATATATAGCAAGTTCCCCAGGGATATTCATACACATTAGAGTTTGATGATCTCTGTGTCTAGACTGTCACCTGGATGATATTCCCCAGGGATATTCATACACATTAGAGTCTGATGATCTCTGTGTCTAGACTGTCACCTGGATGATATTCCCCAGGGATATTCATACACATTAGAGTTTGATGATCTCTGTGTCTAGACTGTCACCTGGATGATAGCTCAGTCTTGGCCTTACACATTCAAACACTGGGTACACCTCTTACAGCAGTGAATGGAAGAAGAGATTTGGGGAATGCTTGTAGATTTAAATGTTACTGTTAAGGAAAATGAGATAGTGAGAGTTTATAAGGCTTATCCGCAGTCATGTAGTCCTTCACAGGCCTCCTGAGAATCAAACTACTTACTTTACTTGATACAATATCCAAGAGATTCACTAATATTCTTATTTCATCTCCCTAACACAGCCCCTGCCTGGATTCCCAAGTGGACATTTCATGTCTCTCATGCACAGGATATACACCTCAAAGAGAAGACCACTTTTAACAAGTAACAGATAGTGAATGCAGGTGTTTCTTTTTTTTAATATTTATTTTATTTACTTATTTATTTTATTTTTATGGCTGTGTCTGGTCTTAGTTATGGCACTCAGGATCTTCGTTGAGGTATGCAGGATCTTTCGTTGCAGCATACGGGCTCTTCGTTGCTGTTCACGGGATTCTCTCTAGTTGCGGCATGTGGGTTCCAGAGCACGTGGGCTCTCTAATTGAGGCGCTCGGTAGTTGTGGCGCGAGGGCTTAGTTGCCCCGTGGCATGTGGGATCTTAGTTCCTCGACCAGGGATTGAGCCCCCGTCCCCTGCATTGGAAGGCGGATTCTTTACCACTGGACCACCAAGGAAGTCCCAGGCTGCAGGTGTTTCAATTCCACTGGCTGTTTGGGAAAAACATTTGGGGATAGTAAGGTGTATTTGAGGGGGTGTCAAGGAAACTGAAATCACTGATGCTCCCAAATTATCATTTTGCCAACAGTTTCAAGTTCTGTTCACACTAATTTCTGACTGCAACTAAAGTCCAAAACAATCATTTGAGTTTCACATTATCCTTTCTTTTTGGTCTTTTGAGGACATGCTAAGAATTTGTGAAAATGGCATAGTCAGATGTCAGGAAGAAGCAGGAAATCTAAAGAGGTGAATCTAAAGGATTTGAAGCATGTAATCAAGAAACGTTTCGTTTGTTTGTTTAAGTGAGTTGACTTTTTATGTGCAAATTTGGATCAGGAAATCCCATTTATACCCTAAAGAGGCTGTGAAGCTCCTTGGAGCTCTCCTCAGCCATAGGGCATTTGGCCTCCTTTAACTGAGAGTGAGCTCTGAGGTTTCTTCTGATTCAAGTCAGATTGACAGTGTCCTCAGAAAAAACCCTGACCTCCTGCTGGAGCAAGGTGATAAATAATTAAGATGTTGGGAGGGATATGGTGACTCACCTGGCTTGATCCCTTCAGATACCAGGAGGCTTTCCAGACTCTGAGACTCTGAGAGAAGATTCTTAGCTGATGACTTACACCTAGGAGAGAATCAGTAGGAAGTAAAGCAGTTATACTCATTGTATAACTTAATAACACAATGTAATGTGTTTGCTAAGTGGATGTGAATATACATGGGCTATTAAAGCAAGGTTATGGATCTGAAGAAAGCAGTAACCAAATTCTAAAACATTTATGAATATTTAACAAGCTAATATTAAACAGACTTTTAAGAAGTTTCAAGCAACTCCATGTAATAAATGGAATTAACCAGAAAGAAACAGCAGCTCCAAGGAGTATCAGTCCAATCAATTTTTTCCTCATTTTGTAATAATTTATTTGTATTATTCTCCAAGACACTGTGAGCATATGTATTTATTTCTGCTTTGATGCATTGAAACTCATTACCATGGGGCTTTTTCTAAATATCCTCTGGAATATATAAATTGCAGACATAACAATATTGTTTATAAATAGACTTTTATTTTATTCTTTTTTTTTTTTTCTTTTTTTGTGTGTGGTACGCGGGCCTCTCACTTTTGTGGCCTCTCCCGTTGCGGAGCACAGGCTCCGGATGTGCAGGCTCAGCGGCCATGGCTCACGGGCCCAGCTGCTCCATGGCACGTGGGATCTTCCTGGACCGGGGCACGAACCCGTGTCCCCTGCATCGGCAGGCGGACTCTCAACCACTGTGCCACCAGGGAAGCCCTCTTTTTTTTTTTTGGCACCCAAGTTTTAGTAAGTTCTAATCTCAGCATCTGTTGATAATTGTTGTGCTTTTGTTAGTGGGGACAGAGAAGATCCCAGGGTTTATAACTCCCCATCTGTGCTGAAAAGTTAACATTTATTTCATAATATTTTTAACATATGTATATCACAAACACCTTGCAGGATAATGTGACCTTCTGATGTATTGATGGCATTCACTATTGCTGATTGTATCATGGAGTGTTGATACCATATACTTGCTGTATGACAAACTGAGATTTTTGCTTTTAAATTTAATCCATAAGTAAAGGAAATGCTATACAATTATTTTAAAGTTTTTTGAAATTTTGGAAAAATTTATCATTCTAATGATTTTTAGGTGTACAGTTCAGTGGCTTTAATCACACTCACATTGCTATGCAGCCATTACCTCCAGTACTTTTCATCTTGCAAAATTGAAACTGTGTACCCATTAAAAAATAACTCCTCATTCCTCTCTCTCCTCTGACTCAGACAACCACCATTCTACTTTCTGTCTCTACGCATTTGACTCTTCCAGATACCTAATGTAATGGAATCATGCAATAATTGTCCTTTTGTGACTGGCTTATTTCAGTTTGCACAGTGTTCATGTATTTTGTAGCATGTATCAGAATGGCATTTGTTTTATGGTTAATATAAAATATAAAATAAATAATAAATAATATAAAATATTTTATGCATATTCCACAGTTTGTTTATCTATTCATCCATAGGTGGATATTTGGTTGTTTCCATTCTTTTGACTAATGTGAACAATGCTGCTATGAACATGGGTATACAAACATCTGCTCAAGTCCCTGCTTTCAATTCTTTCGGGTATATACCCAGAAATGAAATTGCTGGAACATATGATAATTCAATGTTTAATTTTTTTGAGGCACTGTCATACTATTTTCTGAAGCTGCTGCCCCGTGTTGTATTCCTACCAGCAATGTACAAGGGTTTTAATTTCTCCATAGCCTTGTCAACACTTGCTATTTTCTGGGTTTGTACTTGTGTGTGTGTGTGTGTGTGTGTGTGTGTGTGTGTGTGTGTGTGTGTGTGTGTGTGTGTGTTTAATAATAACCATCCTAATGGTATATAGTATTATTTTATTGTGGTTTTAATTTGCATTTCTCTAATGATTAGTGATGTTGAGCCAGTTTTTATATAATTATGTCCATTTGTGTCTCTTCTTTACAGAAATGTCTATTCAGATTTTTTGCCCATCTTTATATCAGGTTGTTTCTTTTTTATTGAATAATTTGTGTTCTTAAATGAATTTTTTTTTCTGTTTTAGTTTTCTTAAATGCATGGTTTTGGACTTTATTCAAGTTGTTCTTAACAGCAACAAATGAGACTTCCCTACATAAATTTTCATGGATTGTCTACTTGCATCTTTCATCATGGGATAAACATATTTTACTACATGCACAGGCATATTTTAAGCTGAACTGATGTCTGCAGATTCATGAAATAATGGTCAAAAAGACTAATCCAGTTACCTCTTATAATCCATAATTTCTCCAAAGGAGGTAAAAGAAAACAGTAGTTATTAGTTTTGTCTTACAAAAATAAAGAGTTGACATAAATGAATTTTACCTTAGAAATAATAGAGCTGAATTTGGTTGAAGATGGTTTACTAAAATGCAATTAGCAGCAACCAGACCCCATAGAAACTGCTGTCTTTGACATCTCCAATAAGATATCCATCTGAAAAGCGGTACATCTAAACAGAATGTATCCTTCTACTCTAAAACCTCCCATTCACTTTAACCCTCCTTCCAAGCAATATTACTACCCACCACTCATGAACTCAAGTCAAAAGCTTGGCAGACATCTTAGACTCTTCTGCACTCTCTCTTATCCCTCCTCAACCAATCTAAGTATAAATTCTACCCCACAAGTCACTCACAAATTTACTTTTTCATCCCTTTTGATATTTCCATGTCCCAAACCATGGTGACTGATGCATTGGAGGAATTTCATCTCTTGATTTAATTTTTGTCTCTCATCAGATCATTTCCTACATCACAAATCTTTCTAAAATACAAAACTGCTAATGTGTCCCTCTTATCTAACACTTTTTTATGAGGTTCTCAGTGCCGTTAGGATTAGGTCAAAAGTTCTGAGTTAGCTAGAAAGGAGCATTATGACTGCACCATGCTTTTTAAATCTCTGCATATTCTTCTTTTCTCTTCCTCCCACACTTCAGCTCACTTAATTTCCCTAAACACAAATTCTCAGTTCTGTGACTTTGCACAGATTGTCTCCTGTGCCTGGAGTACCCTTTACCTCTTTCATCTTTGCAAATCTGACTTCTATTTCTATGTCAGTTGGCAGTTTAGAAGAAATTCCTTGGTTATCTTTTCTTGATCCCCAAATCTGAATAGAATGTTTTCACTCTCTGCTTTCATGCACCCCATGATTTCCCTAAGGTCATTTATCACATGGTGTTATAATATCCTTTTAATTCATCTATACCTCCACCAGACTAAAATTCCTTGAGGTCAAGTAACACGTTTGTTTTGCACGTAGTTTTAGTCAATTCCCTACCCTAAAATGTTTGGTGTTATGAGCTGAATCATGTCCTCACAAAATTTATATGTGAAAGTCCTAACCTTCAGTATCTGAGAATGTGACTGTATCTGGAGATAGGGACTTTAAAGTGGTAATTAAGGTTACATGAAGTCATTTGGGTGGGCCTAAATTCAATCTAACCGATGTCCTTATAAGAAAAGGAAGAGACACCAGAGATATATGTACACAGAGGAAAAGCTATATGTATATGAGGACACAGCAGAAAGGGGGCCACTTGCAGGCCAAAGTAAGAGGCTTCAGGAGAAATCAAACCAACCAACATCTTGATCTTGGACTTCCAGCCTCCAGAACTGTGAGAAATAAGTTTTTGTTGTTTAAGCCACCCAGTCTGTGGTATTTTGTTATGGCAGCTCTACAGACTAATGCACTTGATAAATGTTGACACTCAACAAAAATGTGTTAAATGAGTAAAACTTAGAAAGGTATAATCAAGGAGGATTTTCATAGATTTCTAATGAACTTTGTCCTAATTATTTTATTAACGCAATCCTGTACCTACTATGAAACATTTATTCTACTATATATTTTTTCATCTATAACAATGTTGCAAGTAGGTCGTTATTACCTTCAATTTTCAGATGAGGAAACTGAAGTTCAACAATTTTGACTGAGTTTTCTGAGGATACCTCATTCATGGTAAAGCTAAATTTCAAGCCTGTGCTACTGATTATAAGTTCAGAACATTACTATCATAACCTATAATCAGGTTTACTTTATTTGGGTTATCCTATAAATAAAGAAATAGCATTATTTTCTTTGAATACCTACTCTTAAATATGATTTTGTGGTATATGATACTTTAGACAAACCATATAAATTAATCTTGAGAGATAAGATTTGCTCAATGTTTGGTTTACAAGTCTTGAGTCTGTAAGGCACTAATTGTCTGATTAATTTGGAAGGTTCACATTAAAATGCCAGTTTAAAAAGCATGCTTCGATTGTGAAAAGTCCTATAATTAATACATGAGAGTTTATTTTAAAATGAATTAACTATTCCTGTAGCACACATTTCAACCTTTTTCTGGCTAAATGATAAAGTTGAAAGCCTATTCAACTTAGAGTCGGAGACAACTGGTTTCATAATTCTCCTGTAAGACCTACAAGTGACATGTTTTTGATACTCATATCATCTCCCTGGTTGCCATTTCTCTTTAAAATAATGTGCACCCTAAGAATAGTAGTGAGACTAAAAAGAGTAAACTCATTTAAAACCCTGACACATATTAGGTTTTCAATCAATGTTATTACTTTGACATGAAGGAAGAAAGATTTACTATACACGTTATAACTGACGATCTCTTCAAATCTAGGGCCATTCAGCCACATCTAAAATTATTAGGAAAGAAAAATTGGAAATAATAAGTTTGCATAGTTTACCTAAAGCAATGTCTTAAAATTAGAAGACTCTGAAGAAATGTAAATATAAATACTTTGTCACTAACACTCCTTTCTTTTCCTTGCAGTACTTCCAAATGGCTGCTATCTATTCGTGATCCATTGGAAAACTGCCTTTTCCATCACTGGGTTTATACAGTGAGAGCAGAGCTTGAGGAAATGAAAGGCAGCTGGTGCTTTGGTCAAGTCTCAGGAACTCTGTCTACAAATTACAAGGGAGAGGAACTCCACCTTTTCCAGGCCTGTAAGTTGTCTTTAAGTCTGCTTCAGCATATTCTCCCATTTGGTCCGTAATCATCTCCTTTATGACTTAACAGAAGTCAGTTCTTTCTCCATCTTAAAGAAATCCTTAAAATCATGTTTCCATTCACTGTTAAACTGTTAGGGGATGATGAGAGGATGAGAATGGCCTACTGCTCTCAATAACTTACTGTTAGTAACTGCTATAGAACCAGTGCATGAATAATGGCATTCTGCAAATCTGGCATGCTCTGGTTATATTCAGTTTGCCATCAGGTGTGTCCTGAGTTGATGGGCTCTGCCAACTTCACAGTGGAAGAAAGTGTCTTCCTCCATCTTTCTTAATAGGTTGATGAGCTTCAGCCATGCCTTCATTGTTTCTGTCATGTTTTTAAAGAACTGGTCTACATGTTGCTTGTCTCTTACTCTAGGGGTACTTTGTTGCTTGAAAATCATAAATTTTGAACCTTTCCAAAACAAAATAAAATGCTTATCTATGCTATTACTGCTAATGCTGCCCTTTTTGTGTTGTGGCCACAAATCGTTTTCTGTATTTCTGTCATAATGATAATGTCTGCCTGGTTATGTGTCCAATTAAAATATACATAGTGACTGGGTTCGTCAGAAAGATCGTAGAGTAGGAGGTCCCTGGCTATATTTCCTCACAGAAGGAGCAACTAGCAGTTATCCACAGACAAGAATTCCTTTTTGAAAATCTCAGAACCCAGGGGTGAGTAAAGGACACCCATGGACTAGAAAAAAAAGACAAGCTGCATTAGAAGAATAAGGAGTTGTGTCACTTTGACTGTGACAGCCTTCCCCCATGCTGACACAGCACCACACTGAGAGGGATTCTCTGGGTCTACAATTTCTCAAGTGGATAAAGAGAGTCCAAGGTGGATATTCAGCTTCCCCAGAATCCAAGGTGCTTCCTAGAGGCCAGATTCTGTCTCACGGGGAACATGGGGGAAGTGACAGGGTTAGATCACCTGGAGTCAGCTAGGAACAAAGAAGAGAAACAGCTCACAGTGACCAGCACATGGATTTTCGTGGTGGCATTGCATTCCTGCTGGTAGCATCACCTGACCAGTGAGCCCAACCAGCCACTCCACTCACTCACGGAGCTGACCTGGTGTCCCTGTCCTGCCAGGGAGCATGGTTGGCAGTTCTGCCTGCCTTGGCTTCCCAACCAACAATCCAGCCCAGTGGGAGAGTACAGCTATTGGCCTCACCCAGGCAGGAAGCCACACCAGAGACCCTGCCCCACTGCAGAGCATAGCCTATGGCCCTAACCAGGCAAGAAGCCAAGCCAATGATCCCAATGAAATGAGAGGCAGACGTATGGAACCGGAGAGCCCAGACAGTGACCCCACCCAATTGTGGAGCCCAAACTCCAGCCCCGCCCAAATCTGGGGTACATACACCAACCTCATTCAACCAGGGAGCTTAATCAGCAACCCTGTCCAGCTTCTAGGCACAACCTGCAGTCTGCCCAAACTGGTAGCCTGGTAGCAACCCAAACCTACAGCAGAGCACAGCCAGCAGCACTGCCTGAGCAGAGAACCTCGCCAGTGATCCTGCTCAACTGTGGGGCACAGTTTGTGGCCATAATCAATTACAGAGACCAGCCTGCAGCTGTGCCTGAAGGCAGAGTCAAGCCAGCAACACCCATCTTCCAGGAAGCACAGCCTGGGGCCCCACTTGAACAGGGGTAATTATGGAGCCCAACTGTGGACCCACTCAGTTGCAGAGTACAACCAAGTGGCATCACCCTGCCAGTGAGCACTAGTAAATGAATTCAGTAAAGTTGCAGGATAGAAGAGCAATGTACATAATGTACATAAACCAATGTACATAAACATAATGTACATAAACTAATGTACATTAGTTTTATTTCTACACACTCACAACAAGCTATCTAAAAAAGAAATTAAGAAGAAAATTCCATTCAAAATAGCATCAAACACAATGAAATACTTAGGAATAAATTTAACCAAAAGAAGTAAAAGATCTATACACTGAGAGTATAAAACATTTATGAAGGAAATTGAATAAGGCACAAATAAATGGCAAGATATTTCATGTTCATGGATTAGAAGAATTAATATTGTGAAAATGCCCACACTACCCAAAAGAATCCACAGATTTAATGCAACCCCATCAAAATTCCAATATAAATTCTCACAAAACTAGAAAAATAAATCCTAAAGTTTGTATGGAACCACAAAAGACCCCAAATAGCCAAAGCAGTCTTGAGAAAGAAGAACAAACGTGGAGGCATCACACTTCCTGTTTTCAAACTGTACTACAAAGCTAAGGTAATTGAAACAGTATGGTACTGGCATAAAACAGGCACATAAACCATTGAAACAGAATAGAGAGCTCAGAAATAAACTCATTCATATATGGTCAACTAAACTTCAACAAGGCATCAAGAATACACAATGGGGAAAGTATGGTCTCTTCAATAAATGGTGTAGGAAAACTGTATATTCACATGCAAAAGAGTAAAGTAAGACCTTATCTTATATCACTCATAAATGAACTCAAAATGGATTAAAGACTCAAATGAAAGACCTGAAACCATAAAACTCCTCAAAATAACATAGGGAGAAAACTTGACATTTGTCTTGACAAAGATTTTTTGGATATGACACCAAAAGTGCAGGCAACAAAAGCAAAAATAAGAAGTGGAATTACATCAAAGTAAAAGGCTTCTATACAGCAAAGGAAACCATCAACAAAAGGAAAAGGTAACCTATGGAATGGAAGAACATATTTTCAAACCATATATCTGATAAGGGGTAATATTATATATATATATAGGAACTCCAATATCTCAATAGCAAAAAGACCCCACAAATAACCCAATTAAATATAGACTTAGGACCTGGATAAACCTTTGCACAAGGAAGACATACAAATGGCCAACAGATACATGAAAAGATGCTCAGCATCACTAATCATCATAGAAATTCAAATCAAAACCACAGTGAGATATCACTTCATGCCTGTCAGAATCGCTGTTATCAAAAAGACAACAAATAAGTGTTGAAGAAGATGAGGAGAAAGAGAACCCTTGAGCATTTTTGGTGGGAATATAATTTGACACAGCCATGTGGAAAAGAGTAGGGAGATTCATCAAAAAAAAAAATAGAATTAGATATTGATACAGTTATCCCACTTCTGGATATATATCCAAAGGAAATGAAAATAGGATCTTGAGGAGATGTCTGCATACCCATGTTTATTGCAGCATTATTCACAGTAACCAAGACATGGAAACAATGTAAGTGTCCACTGATAGATGAACAGATAAAGAAGCTGTTGTATATATATAAATATATGTAAACAATGAAATATTATTCAGCTGTGAGAAAGAAGGAAATCTGTAATTTGCATGACATGGATGGTCCTTGAGGGCATTATGCTAAGTGAAATAAGTCAGACAGAGAAAGAAAAATACTGTATGATCTCACTTATATTTGAGATCTAAAAAAGTTAAACTCATAGAAATGGAATAGAACCGTAGTTGCCAGGGGCTAGAGGGTAGAAGCAATGGGGAGATGTGGGTCAAAGGGTACAAACTTATTTATGACATGAATAAGTTCTGGGGATCGAATGCACAGCATCCTGAGTTTAGTTAATTTTACAGTATTGTAAACCTGAAATCTGCAAAGAAAGAAGATCTTAAATGTTCTCAACACACACACGTTAACTATGTGAGGTGATGGATGTGTTACCTAACTTGAGTGCGGTAATCATTTCACACTGTATACGTATATCAAATTATCGTGTTGTATACCTTAAATATATGAATTTTATTTGTCAATAAACCTCAATAAAACTGGACAAAACTCTATGTAGTGTTGTGGGTGGGGCTTGTTAAAAATAGTGAGAGGTGGTATACACTACCAGGAAGGCAGAATACAATTTATTTTTATAATTGGTGTTTGTCTTTTTCATAAAATATACAATTATTTTTAGAATTTGAAATTTCAGAAAAATAACCACAAGTAATTCATCCACAATCTATCACAGAAAACCATTTTTAATAATTTAATATAATGTGTCTTATGTATAATTTCCTTTTATGCATATGTCCATATAGGATAACATATATGTATATATGTATGTAATTCTATATTTTATACTAACTTAATGCATAAAAATCTGAATATTACAGAAATTTTGTGAGCATTACTCGTGATTACATAATCTTCCATCCCATAGATGTAGCTCCATCTATTTAAATCTCCATTTGGTGTATATTTAAATTATTAAATATTTATAAATGAAAAAGTAGTGGGTACAGGTTGAGGTGTTTTGTTGAACCTCTAATACTCCAAGGAGAGTAGCTGCAAAATCACTGATCCTGATTGTGGTGATGGATTATTTGAGTGCAGGGAGTGTATCTTACCTTTATAGCTCCAAGCTCTAGAAAAATTCCTGCCACGTGGTGTCAACTCAAGTATCTGTGAAAGAATGAAATAATGAATATCTATAAATACATACTGTGACATTGCTTTCTTTCATTTTGCCATGTCTAAATAAGGATCGGAGTAGACATATAAGCTATGAAAAATCAGCAGCAGATATTTATTTAGAATACCAATGTACAGTGACCCCTAGAGCAATATTAGCTCTCACAGCATGTGCTTATGGGGCAGAGGCCAAGCCTCTGGGGGCAGAGCTTCTAGATATTAGCAATTGAGAGTTAGCCAGCAATCTGAGACCTATGCTCGAAGAGATGGTAGAACTGGGCTTGATTTAGTATGAAAATGATACTCAAAGTCATGTGCATCTGTAGGCATGGTCTTGCACCAGTTGTATTCAAACAGTAGCAATCCACAAGGATGCCATTGTACAGCAATGTGAGAATAAAACATCCAGGTCTTGGACCCTCAGCAACCTTCACCTTAGCCATGAATCCCCATAACATTTTTTTCTGTTGCTCTCATACACACATATCACTATTGGAGTCTAAGGGACTAGTTCAAATCCAAATTTTGGCACTTACTACAGGTAAGTTGCCCACGTCTCATTTTCTTCCTCCGCATTCCAGGATTATTGAAAAGATTATGTGAAGTGATTTCTGTGATGTATCTTGTACAGTTCCAAGGAGCAAGGAGGTATATAATATATTTTCCAACACTCCCCTCATTTTAGACTTGATAACATTTGAGTTTAAGTAATTTAAAGGTAATGATTCTTATTTAAAACGAAGCAAATAGCAAAAACAAACTGTTCGGATCCCTGAGAGTTGGCATTAGGGACCCATTAAAATTTTTGAGCTGGGAAATTCCATAATAAAAAGTGATACTCTAGGAAATATGTTTTGTCAGCATTATAAAAGGTAGATTGGAAGTGAACATGGGCCTCTAGCATGAAGATACAGCAGTAAAAGAAATATTTATAAGAATACTTTGTCAAAATAGCACAAAGCTATGAAGGAAAGAATTTCAACATCAGGGTGTCTTTGGAATTTCTTACTTTTCAGGATAAGAAGAAAGGTGTCATAAAGTTGCATATGTTTATCACTAAGAAAAATTGTTTTCATTAGTATTTATTTCAAGAAAGAAAGTATGTTGTTTTTAGATCAGATGAAGAAAGAAAAAAGAGATAACATAACAGATTACTTTGCGGTTAAATAACTAAATATATTATCGCCTCTGTTCACTTGTGAAACCTAAGTGAATAAGATTTGTCACTTGTAACATTATCTTACTACTTAAAAGGTACTCAGAGGACATAAAAGAGTTAATGCATCGTACCTTCTCCTAGAGTCTAGCTTAATCTCCTCCTCCTTTAACTAAGCCATAAGAATAGCCGGATCCAAAATCATCTCCAAATGAAATGTTATATGAAACTAAATAATTATACCTTCATTTAATCACATTTATTACGACTTTATCATTTATGAGGAATATACTCTACTATGTTTAGGAATAACCAACTTAATTAATACCACAATAGTTTACAATTCTTGTAGTGGTGGTATGGGGGGAGTGCTCCTATTTCTTTCTAGAGTACCATTACTCATGAAGGTGTCTTTATTTTCTCCTGGATTTTATTACTAACATTAACAGTTGGCACTCATTTTTTACAAAGAAACTCCATTTCTATTCACTTCCCAAAGGTTATTATGTGCACAATGAACAGTAAAGTATAATAGAGCTGAATTGGGATACATAATGCTATCTCTACCTATACTAAGTGACTGACTCCCACACATCAGCCTCCTCCGGTAAGATTCAAACTCCTGCAAAATTATAAATCAATTTAGTTCATGGAGTTCTTGATTACTCACAAAGGGAGGTGTTCAGTCCATGCTCCCCAAGGGTTTGCAAGTGCCCCTAATTGAAGTGCTTTGAATTGTACATCGAACAGGGATAGAGAATTCAGATGCATTTGGAATGTCTTTGTATATGTTCGGTTGAAATGGGCACACATAGCATAATTGCATTATGATAGAAAAGCATTATTCCATATCAATAGTACTAACTGGATTTTGTTTGGGGAATAAAATTAATTGCCCTGCGCTTAATTTGGTCTAGAAACATGAACTAAGTAACTTTGTTTTTTGTTTTTTTTTGCGGTACGCGGGCCTCTCACCGCTGTGGCCTCTCCCTCCGTGGAGCACAGGCTCCGGGTGCGCAGGCTCAGTGGCCACGGGCCCAGCCGCTCCGCGGTATGCCGGACCCTCCCAGACCGGGGCACGAACCCGTGTCCCCCGCATCAGCAGGCGGACTCTCAACCACTGCGCCATCAGGGAAGCCCAGTAACTTTGTTTTGATTGTTTCTTGGAAGAAGATTAAAAGTAGGTAATCATTTTGAAACAAAGGCCAGTACACAAGCACAGTTGAATAAGCCATGAGTGGTGAATGTAAGCTCCATTCTGATTGGGGGCTTAGACTATGAAATCCATTAGATTGGGTGCTTTTGTTTGAGCAGCTGTTGATCTGCAAATATATTCAGTGTAAATGTTTATGTTAAACATTTAGACACAGTGTGCAGTTTGCATTGTTTCAATCCAATTAAAAAAAAATTATCCTTAGTCACCCGGTTTCCCATCTATTTGCTTTATAACAGATCCAGATACATTGTCATGAAGTTTTTTGGTTTTGGGTTTTTTTTTTCCCCAAATGAGCATTGCTTAGCCACATACAAAAGAAACTGACTCAAGTCTTCTAGTGAATTGTTGACAAGTTATCTTTCTGAAATGAAATTAAACTTTAGAAACATTTTCCTAGACATTAAATCCAGGAGCCATTCACTCTTCTCAAAGGTGCCTCCCAATGATATAGGAAAGTGAAGATTGTCTGGAATTTACTCCAAAGAGAGATACTTAAGAGGAGCTCCCTAAATAATATGTCATTGGTTAGTAAAGTGACTTTCATGGTTTAAGTGTATTTTAGTTGTCTTTTTTCAGTAGAATATATGTTGGCTCAGTATTGGTGATATCGAAGATGTATATGGCACGGACCAGAAAAGAAATCTATACCTAAAGACTCATGTCAGTCACTTTTTTATTTTTAAAGTCCTCTATCACTTTAAGTATCCACAATACCTGTCAGAATGTAACCTCAGAGTTTGTTCAACCAATGAAATTTATCAAGACTTCATTTGGACTCTCCACTATAGCAAGCTTGGGTTGGGAGTCCGACAGAAGCTGTGTAAACCTTGTGCTATTGTACCTCTCTGAATTTCACTTGAACCACTCTTGAAAATAGAGGGAGTAACATCTACCATACAGGCTTACCCTGTGGTTTGAATGGAACATTGTAATTGACATCACTAGGAGTGATGTCTGCATACAGCAGGCAAATAATACATAATGCTTCTTTCTTTAGGCATTCTTAGCATAATCTTAGCATAACTCTGGGACCTGAGTTCCTGTAATTTTCTACAACCGTTGTCACTGAGAGGATAGCACTATTTGTTTTGGGGGCAAACCAATAGACTGGAAATAGATTATCATTAAAAAAATAATAAGCAAACCTGGAGTGGACTGCAAAAGGGGCAAAAGCACATGATGCTTTATTTTGCTTTTTGTCACCTTCTGTTGTACCATCTGACAGCTGGGGCAGAAATATCCAGTACAGGAGCAAATGATTTTTCAAAGACCACCAGGTCTGTGGAAGAACAACTTGCTGCACTTAGTTGCTTGAAACACAACTCTGACTTTATTTCCTATTGATCCTGACATGGACCTTGGGCAACACGCAGAGGGAGGGAGGGTTCGTTGGGGAACTGAATGTGCCGCTTTGGTCTTCTTTATCTATTTTCAGATTATCACTTCCTAGACCCTTGGTACGAGGCTCTCTTATTGTTTGCTTTCTAGTTTCTGTAAGTGCTTCTTATCGTGTGTATCATTAGGATCCCATAAGCTAAATGAATGACTTCTTAGACAAAACTGTTTCTCAAAAATTATTTGAATGGTATCACTGATATAATAAACCTTTTAACTCTGTCTTCAATAACTACATATTTCTTCATATTTCTCTCTAGAAGCCTCCATAAACAGATAGGTTTAATAGAGGTCAAATGAATAGAAATTAGGATTTTAACCTTATTATTGAATTAATGGTATATCCCCAGTACTACCATTGGAGAAGCACTTGCAAAGAGTAATCAGATGAACAAATTTAGGAGATAATGTTAGTAATACCTGGCATTTTTATTACACCTCATCTTTGCACAGTGCATTCAAGGTGCCTTATATCATTTGATTATTGTTTCATTTCAGTGTGTCAAGGGTTGTGCCCTAGATCCCACAACCCATTTGCCTTGCAGGGAAGAAATCTGTAGCTCTTTGCATTTTGGCTCAGCCTAACTTAGAGATTTTTCTCAAGAGAGGATGTTAAAAATAAATTGAATTGGTGCAGAACTATGAGAGAGAATATTAAAAGGGAATTAATTTAGTCTAGGGTTTTAGAAGAAGCATCCCTGAGGTAGCACAGGATGAAACATTAAGGATGCTAAACGGTTAACTGTGTAGGAGGTGGGATGGGAGGAGGGCATACTTAGTTTAGGAAACAGCAGTGAGGGACAAATAAGAGGAGCAAGGGGCACTGGAGGGACTGAAAGACATGGAGCAGGTGCTGAGGAGAGTGAGCTAGAGAGTGAGTGAGAACAACAAGGGGGAGAGAGAGAGAGAGGGAGAGAGAGAACTATTGAGTGAGATAACAAGAGTGAGTGATGAGAAGCTGATATATAAGAGATGAAGAGGAGAGGAAAGGAGAAGAATGAAAGGTATGAGAGAATAGGAAGGAAGGAAGGGAGGGAGGAAGGAAGGAAGAAGGGAGGGAGGGAGTTAAATAGGAATAGGGTTGACGTGAGAAAGAGTAAGGGATTTGGGGCTAGAACATTGAGCATTTGAAGCCATTTCAGATTTTGGACATTCTGTAAGGGTTGTGTAAAACACTTGGAGTGTTAAAGGTGACAGTGACTGGCATCATCAAATTTGGAAAGTGTGGTTACATAAAGGAAAGATGATAACTCTTCCCTTCAGAAGTTTGAAATCTAATGGAGAGAAGAAGAAGCAGAGAAAGGTATAACAAAAACAGCATAAATAGCATGATATAATTAAGTAAATGGTGGTATCATGAATTATAGAAAGAAAACCAATACTAACCTGAAGGAGGCCATGTAACATGCATTAATATCTGATGGAGGCCATGTAACATGCATTAATATCTGATCTGAGTCTTAAAGAATGAATAACTGTTGGAGGAAAAAGAAGCACATATGTTCCAGGCAGAGGAAATAACATACAGAGAGATGCAAGATAACAAGGCTTACTGAGGGACCTGCAACTAGACGGGGATAGAAAACATACAGAGTGTGGGGGAGAGATGAGAGGTGTGTTGGAGAAATGGGCAGGGGAAGGTCCTAAGGACCTTGTGATACAAAATGAGAAGTTTGATGAAAAGATGCTCAACATCTTTAGTCATCTAGGAAATGCAAATTAAAAGTGAAATGAGGGATTTCCCTGGTGGTCCAGTGGTTAGCACTCCATGCTTCCACTGCAGGGGGCATGGGTTCGATCCCTGGTGGGGGAACTAAAATCCCACATGCTGCATGCATGGTGCGGCCAAAAAAAAAAAAAAAGTGAAATCAGATACCACTTCACACACACTAGGATGGTTATCATAGGAAAAAAATACAGAAAATAGAAGTATTGGAGAGGATGTGGAGACAATAGAATACTTGTATATTTCTTATAGGAAGATAAAATGGTTCATCTGCTGTGGAAAACAGTTTGGTAGTTCCTCAAAAATAGAAACATAAACTGACCACATAACCCAGCAATTCCAATCCTAGGTGTATACTCAAAAGAATTAAATGCAGGTACTCAAACAAATTGGTGTATACACATGTTTACAGCAGTGCTATTCACAGTAGCCAAAAGGTGGGAACAACTCAAATGTCCATCAACAGATGAATAGATAAACTAATTGTGGCTTGTACATGCAGTGGATTATTATTCAGCCATAAAAAGGAATGACATACTGATACATGCTACAGTATGGATAAACCCCAAAAATATTATGCCAAGTAAAAGAAGCCAGACACAAAAGGTCACATACAGTATGATTCTATTTATATTAAAGATCCATAAAAGTATAAATCCATAGAGTCAGGAAGCAGATTGGTGTTTGCTAGGGGCTAGGGTAAGGAGAGAAATGGGAAGTGATTGCTTAATGGGTTTGGGGTTTTTGGGGGGCTGGTGGTGAAAATATTTTGAAACTAGATAGAGGTGGTGTTTGCACAGTACTGAGAATGTATTAAATGCCACTAAATTATTTGCTTTAAAATGGCTAATTTTATAGTTTGTGATTTTCCCCTCAATAGAAATGAGAAGTTTAAACTTCATTCTTAAGGTTATAGGGACCTCTGAAAGAAAGAAAGAATAAAGAAAAATGAAGAAAAAGAAGACTATAGGGAGGAAGAAATGAAAGGAGAGAGGGAGGGAGGGAGAAAGAGGAAAAGAAAAAAAGACAGCACATCACACATGTTGTTTTTGAGAAGTGACTACTGACGAAATAGTCTTGGAGGGAAGGCAATGTCTTTGTGTTCCCAGGTTTAGATTTCCTGGAGACAGGTCTGAGAAGAGTCTGAATCTGAAATGTATATTTGGAAGTCATTAGTTTGTGGTTAGCTGTTTAAATCTTAAAATCAAAAGAGCTTTCCCTTTCAAAATGACATCATGAGGAACAGTTCAAGTCTACATTTTCTGACTAGCCCTCAGGTCTTATAATTATTTTTAGGCTAAAAGTTTTAGAGAAAAATGTAAGAGCAAAACTCAGAGAAATATCCTCAGGGAGGTCACATTGTATAAAGCATCTCTGCTGAGAGCCAGGTTTCATGGAGTTAGGACACAGCAGAGTCAATTATCCAAAGATTTATGAGCAAATTGTTCTGACTTATAAAGACAGGACATAGTCCAACAACAAAATTTTATGTTTTATTCCCAAACTTTAAAGTGTGCATGCATGTGTGTGTGTGTGTGTGTGTGTGTGTGTGTATTTTTTCCTTAAAGACATTGATTCTAAGGCTTGGCAGAGACTGTTAATTTTGTAATGCTGAATTCTGTTATTTGCTTAATATCCTGGGGCAGTATGACTGAGGAGTGTTTCCTCACATTTGGGGTACAGATCATGTGAACTGAAAGATCAGCTCACACTAAGCAATTGACATGATGAGATGGAACGGTTTCATGATTTCCACTGGCCAGATTTTATTCAAATAGTGATGGGAATAAAGAGACTAGGCAAGGTAATCTTACCTAAACATCTTCTCTTCCCTGGGTCTCATTCATGTCTTTATTTGTCTTTCATGAGTATGTTGAACATGGTAAATAGATAGTTCTCTAACTTATTTTGCATAGGAATCAGTAAGGGAAAGTTTAAAAATGCAGATTCTTGAGTCCCATACAAATGTATTCTGACGCAGTAGTACTTGATCTTGATGCTATTAGCATGAGAAATATTGGAAAAGGTAAAGTTTAAGGTAACTTTCTGCTCAAGTATTCTATAGTTCAATAATTTTATTTCACTTCCTATGGCAAGAGTATCTTTACCAGCCACGATGAGTCACACCCATGGAATTTTTTGGACATGACTGATTATACACATAGTCACGTTGATTTTCTCTTCAAACAAAATATATTTGCAGTGTGTTTTCTTTATTCACACTGTAAAAAACATAAAAGGCCTAGAAGAAAGTAGTGGATTAGATTAAAACCCTAAAACTTGAGGGTTTTGAGTTAAAATTTTTATAGCTAGGTTTATTTCATCTCTCATATATTAAGCTATCATTTATTTAGCACCTATAGTAAGCCAGACACTAGCATAGCGGTGATTCAGGATAGTAGAGCATTGTTCATGATCTTCAAGAACATCAAAGTTAGACAACTTTGTGAAAAGTTTAGTTGCATTAAAATGAAATAAATGTAATTAACAAAAAATATAATAATTCATGTAATAGAGAAATAGTACCTGAGAGGACTAAGAGTTCCTGAGAGTATCTGTTTAAATATCCTGAGCAGTTTTAATAACAGTATTTAGGCATGTGAAAGATTTTATTTAGTTAAGGACAGACATTCGGATGATGGCACAGTGAATATTAGCTGAATTTGGATAGATCAGAGGAGATATATTTGGAAAGATCTACACTTTGTATTTAAATGGTATGTACTAGAATTTGTGCATGTGAATAAATGCTTCTGTAAGACCTGCAAGATGGACAATCAAACAACCTGGTATTTAACATCAAGCATGTAATTAAATCTAGGCAGTAAATTCCTGACTCAGCTTGGGGCAGCTAGCTGACTAGGAAACGGGAAATAAAATGTCTATTGCCAAGGGAAAATAGCAGATATTGAAGGGTGTCTGAACACCCAAAGTGTTGATGCCCTCCCATAATTCACCTGTATAGGATGGTGCAATCCACATAAAACAGAAAAAAATAATGATAAATAGTATTAATTGAGGGTCACACGATGGCAGGCACTGTTTTTGAATGCTGTACGTATGATATCTAATGTGATCTTCAAAACTACGTTGTGAAGTAGGTGCCATAGTTGTATGTGATTTGTTGCTCCAGAAACTGGGTTTAAAGAAGCTAAGTGTTTTGTCCAAGGTCATACAGCTTGTCGCAGAACCAGACATAACCTACTTTTATTTAATACCAAATTCTTGGTTCCTTGCCTTGACCATCACCTAATACTGCCTTCTAACAAGCAATGGAACCCTACAGACCTAGCCTAGTTACAGATGTTGCATCTGTTCACCATTTTTAAGCTTCTCATCAATTTAGGGAAAGAAACCATGTTAGAAAAGAGAGCAGGCTAATTAATAGTTTTCTCATTTCAGACAAAGACAGGACCATTAGGGTCTTCCACTTGTACTCAGAACCCCAGTACCCTTCTGAATGTTCCATCTATCAATTCACAGCGTGAAAACAAACAAATTATAATCTTTGAAGGAAAGATAAATCCAGCCAGGAGATTGCTGTTTTTTAAATGAGCAGAATTTGCTGAGCTAGCCTAGAGAAAACTCCATGTTATTAGAGAGTTATAGCTGCAAAGGAGGAAATTGTAGCACCCATACAAGTGTCCTAGTTAGAAGATGTCTTTAAACTGGAGGAAAGCTGTTCAGCTCCCAGACCCAGAGACTGGCAATAGTTCAAGAAACTCACTCACCCTCCACATAGACATGATGGCTATGGAGTAATGCAGCATACAGAATTATATGCTTTTCAGCCAAACTTACTCATTTAGAGATCACTCTCGTAGCCTGACCCATTGCTACTGTAAGAGAAAAAAAACAAGAAAATGATTTATTGTATTTCTTTACAACGCATGTTTCATAACAGCTCTGTTATCATGAATATTACTGCTACAAATAAAATTTTAAAATCTTTACAAAGATAATGTTGAGAGGGAGAACAAATCGGTGGATGACAGGTTGATTGTGTCAAATTAAGAGTTAACTATAGTTGACACATTTCAGAACTTCTTTAGAGATTCAAAACACTTGAAAGAACACCTAGTCATATGCCCCCGTTTTATACCTGGAGATCACAGAAGATGAATAACTTTGTCAAAGTCATTGAGAAAATTAATGCCAGAGTCTCAATTAAAATCCATATTTTCTTTTTTTTTTTTTAGCATTCAACAATTTTGAAAGTTTTATTTACTTTTTAAAATTTTTATTGGAGTATAGTTGCTTTACAATGTTGTGTTAGTTTCTGCTGTGTAGCAAAATCAATCAGTTATACATACATCCACTCTTTTTTAGATTTCCTTCCCATTTGCGTCACCACAGATCACTGAGTAGAGTTAAACAATAGGTTCTCATTAGTTATCTATTTTATACATAGTATTGTATATATGTCAATCCCAATCTCCCAATTTGGCACCCCCCTTCCCCCTTGGTAACCATAAGTTTGTTCTCTACATCTGTGACTCTATTTCTGCTTAGCCAGTAAGTTCATCTGTACCATTAAAATCCATATTTTCTAACTCTCATTCAGTGTTGCTGGTACAGTATGTTGATCCAGTTTTCCTTTCATTTACATTTAGAAAATGTCAGTAATGATGCTCTGTGTCTAATTCATATATCACTTAGGTCAAACAGTCCCTTGCTTTTCAACCAAAACAAGATTGAGCTGCTGTCTCACATTCAGAGGAAGATTCAAGTCTCTGTCCCCCTCTGACCATTTATGGATTTGATTGAATTTTCCCTTCACACACCTGCCTCCAATTTCTTTCTTCAGCTGAATTAAAGAATTTCTCATTTTTTCTGTACCTGCTATCCCATCTTAAACATTGCATTGGCTCTCAGGAAAGCAACTCTCTTCATTACCCCAACTACTTCTTCCATTGGGTTCTTTGTGTGTAGGGACCTTTTCTTGAAGGTTAGGGACATTAAAATCTGGTTACAAGACTAAAAATATAAGAAAACAAAGTATTAGACATATCTGTTTCAAATATTTTGAGACCACCTTGCCTTGAAGTATTTTCACTCGTCATATTTGCCTATTGGCTCCAGACTTACAATAGTCATTTGTTTCTTCTCTTCTCAAATTCCTCCCCTCCTCTCTGTCCTATCTGTAGCAAGCACTGAATCCCACCATTTTCTTAAGCTAACAGGATTTTTTGTTCTTTTATTTTTGTCTTTTTACTGTTTTTTTTCCCTTAGCCTATGTCCTAAGTACTCCATTTTCAACTAACAAGTTAGTTTCCTTAAAAAAAGGACCGTTAATGCTATATTTGCCACTTTAATATCACGTTTCCCTATCTATAACATAAAAATTTTTTTAAAAAATTATTTATTTTATTATCTTATTTTTGGCTGTTTTGGTTCTTTGTTGCTGTGCACAGCTTCCTCTTGTTGCGGCGAGCGGGGGCTACTCTTCGTTGTGGTGCACGGGCTTCTCATTGCAGTGGCTTCTCTTGTTGTGGAGCACGGGCACTAGGCGCGCGGGCTTCAGTAGTTGTGACATACGGGCTCAGTAGTTGTGGCTTGCGGGCTCTAGAGTGCAGGCTCAGTAGTTGGTGTTGCACAGGCTTAGTTGCTCCGCGGCATGTGAGATCTTCCTGGACCAGGGCTCGAACCCGTGTCCCCTGCATTGGCAGGTGGATTTCTTAACTACTGCACCACCAGGGAAGCCCCACAAATTAAGTTTTGACTAAAGTAATCCTCCCTTTGAATAAGACACACATTTTTAAGGATTTGCTTACATCATGTTGATCTGACTTTCCTATTTCTATGAAACTTAAACCACATGTTTATTTATCTAATTTATCTATTGGCACCCAATCTGAATGAGCTTTGTAAAAGATGGAAGCAGGAGAGCTGAAATACACTGCTTCCACCCAAATAAAGCCAACTGAAACATCCAAAGAAAGTGGAAATAAAGATAAACTTGTTTCCACACTGAGATGAAGCTATCTGATGCCACACACCTTGAGGTTTCTCTGTCAATATGCCTAAGATGACAGAGCAATCTAAAAAAAGAATGTAAGTTAAGTATCAGCGTCAGCTCCCATCAAAAAAAAAAAAAAAATCCTCTTTTGTCCAAGTGATTGAATAAAGCAATTCTTAGAGGACTCTGTCCCACAATTCCCCAGAGCTTAATTGATACAAGCCAATGCTAGATGAACAGATGATTTCTAGAGAATTCCCTGGTGGTCCAGTGGTTCGGACTCCGTGCTCTCACTGCTGAGGGCCTGGGGTTCAATCCCTGGTTGGGGAACTAAAATCCCACAAGCTGCATGGCACGGCCAAAAAAAGATGATCTCTTAAAGAAGAGATGTGTAAAATCAGTGCTTCTTTCTCCCATGCCTATCAGCTGGACCCAGAGGCTGCCTCAAATCACTTTGACTGTGAGGCAGATCACACATAAAAAATGCATAATATATATATATCCATTGATGTACTCCTACACTCTCTTACTCAGTGATTTGTACCTCCATAGTGCAAAATGTCCACCCTCATGGGACTGGAATCAGCCTGTTATCTTTGAAAGTCTAGACCTGGGAATGTCATGGTCTGATACTTAAATAATCTTAAGATTTTTTTTTTTTTTGCGGTACGCGGGCCTCTCACTGTTGTGGCTTCTCCCATTGCGGAGCGCAGACTCCAGACGTGCAAGCTCAGCAGCCATGGCTCACGGGCCTAGCTGCTCCGCGGCATGTGGGATCTTCCCGGACCGAGGCACGAACCCGTGTCCCCTGCATCGGCACCTATAGCTCCCTAAACTTCTTCAAAAGCAGGAAATAAAAGTGCATCTAGAAAACCAAACCTAAATGGGGCAAGACGAGATGAGTGTGTGAAGTTGCAAAGCCAAGACTATGAGGAATGGGGAACTGTAAGGGAGGACTTGGGTATCCAGGTGTGTTTCTGGCTTTTGATGTGATGTGAACTATGGGACTTAGGGGCACAGAAAATTTATTTATATTTTTCATTATGCAAAATCCAGGCCTGTGTTGAATATTGTGAAAGAGCCACAAAAATGCTCAAAATTCCTATTTTCCTTAGATATTTTTATTCTACTTAGGAATAACACCTGTAGCTCTCATTTCAAGAAATATTCTTTTCCCAAATTTGACAAAAGATAATCCTTGCAATCCAGATTCTCAACAATCTATATCAACTACTGTTTTCTTCTTTCTGATGTGTTTTCCCGTTTAAAGCATTATCATTTTAATATTATTAAGATGATTTATATTCATTTAACATTTCAAGTAACATAAAAAGCAGAAAGAGGAAAACAAAGGATAGCACAAACCCAGAAGTTACTAGTATTCAAATTAGATGATAGCAGTGGTGGTAGTATAAATTAGTCACTAAACAGACATCTATCTGTCCATATATACAAAGAGAAAGATGATTAGATGGATGGATAGAAAGATAAATAATGGATGGGTGATTGGAAGGACAAAAAGGAAGATAGAAAACTAGATGCATGGATGGACGATGACTAGATAGACATTTGTAAACAGACTATTTCTACTCTTATTGATATTTTAAGTAAATGCACTTCATTTATTCTACTTGAATTTAAGAGAAAAAAGAACCTGAAGAAAATCTAACTGAATTGCTAAACTTAAGGTTTTATTTTTACATTAGGGTATATAATTTATTAACAGACCCCTAAGAAATTTTTAAAAATACATTATTAAAATCATGAAGAAGTTAGACTCATTATTTTCCCTACATGTTTAAGGCAGTATGGATTGAATCCCTTTTATGTAAATAAGATAATTAGCACTCTGAAACTTTTTTTTACCCACATCCCATTTTTTTTTATTGCTAATTATATTAGTGTTACTTTGTTAAGGATTACACATAGTACATTCTGACTCGATAATTTCGCAGTTGTCAAGATTTAGTTTTATAAATGGATTAAAAATGAATGCCAGTTTTTATTACGGAATATTTTTTAAAAACACAAAAGAAGAGAGGATAGTAGAGGAAGCCGATTCTTAGTTTAAAATAAATCCTGCACATCATACCAAATTTGACATATTGGTACATGCTGCTTTGGAATTAGAGAGGAATCACAAACTCAGTCTCTAAGTTGGCAGGCATTTTAAGAGATTTTTAGGGAAATTTGACAATGAGTTGTCACAACTGGGGGGGGGTGCTATTGGCATCTAGTGGGTAGAGGTAAGGTTGCTGCTTAACATCCTAAAATATGCAGGACAGCAACCCACAATAAAGAATTCTCTCACTCCAAATGTCAGTGATGCCAAGCTTGAAACACCCTACTCTGATCATCACTCAGCGCACAAACATCCATGATATTTTCTGTCTCTGGTGTTTTCCAGAGTCTACTTCAGCACCTCTATCTTCTCCTGGAAGGTTAAAAACCCATACTTCCTCTGACAGTTCCTCAAAGGGCTTAGTTTCTAAGAACCCTCACCATCTTGTTCTGTCTCTCTGAATACCAACCAAGTTTGGTTCAGACATCCAGAATGGACCAGTTTCATCTGATTAAAATGGTTTTCTTTTTAATTAATTCTTGGAAAGCTATGTTTGAATTTCCTGAACCAGAAGTAGTCCTGGGTAAGAACCATCCTATTGAAAGACCTTTGATCAAGACTCTAGTTTCTGCTGCCTGTTTGCCTTGGTGTTAAAACACCTTGTCTGCCCTCCAAGGATGGCAAATCATTCTCTATTGCATAATGTAAAATCCTTGAAAATGTTTAAAGCCATGAAAAACATTTTTGCATCCTATTGGCAAAAATATACTTGAGTTAAAATGTTTCTACTTCTATTATTTGATTATATAATTAGTATATTTATCAGTAATTTCATTTTCTAACTAAAAAATAGATGTTAGCAAAATTTATGAACACACCAACAAAGAATGTAACAGCTTTGTCATCAGTCCTCTCAAATGGACATTTTCCAGAGGTGCTTCTGAAAAGTCAGCAGCTACTTATACACACATAGAAAGGTACATACAGAGGTGCTGTTGTTAAAGCAAGAACAAGTCAAAAATCAAGACACAAAGAATGAAAAGTCTGATATTTATGTGCCTAATGAATCATAATAATTGAACAGGGTTGTTTTTAAAATGCAGGAATATATGGTTAGTGTTCACAGAATGGATCCTGAAGAAAGATGTAGGCTCCAAAGTTAAAATTCCTTAGCTAAAATTCCAATACTACCACTTCTATTTCTTCATCTATAAAATGGGCATATTAAAACAGCACCTGACTCAGAGGGTTATGCTAAGAATTACTTTAAGTAATGAATGTAAAACTCTTAGTTCAGTCCTTGTCATGTTGGAAATATCAAATAAATACTAGGTAGTATTACTATCATTAATCATTGTTATATCTAATCCAGTCACACATACCCTTTTTTTCCAGAAGAGTTTAATGGGTTATAACTTCCTCAAAGGAGGATATTCAGTCAGTGGTATAGTCAGTATTAAAACTCTTCTGCCACTGAGTCTATCTGCTCTGCTTTCTTTTGAAACTAAAATTGTTAACAAATTCATTATTTTTTAACCCAGAAGCTCCTATGGAATATCCTGCAGAGAAAGGAGGGAGGCACTTACTAAGAATTTAAGTTAAATAAGAAGTTAGTAAAACTCTACATGCCAGATATAAATTGTTCGGCCCTAAGTTTTCTTCACAAGCTCTCATTTCCTTGTCCTTTATGTTCATCTCTCTCCCATTTATGGCTCCAAGTCAGGGGTCTGCTCTATTTGGCTGGTGGCAGCATCCAAGAAAGACCTACATGAATGAACCTTGACTCCACACCTCATTTCTTTTCTCCTTTACCTTTTAGACCTAAACTTTAACAACTGCCTCTCCAGCACAAAAATCCTATGTGCTCTGTGATTTGCTCAAGTATCGTCCTTGTGCATAGCCAGTCAATGACCTAGAACATGATCTGAGCTAAGTTCAGAAAAATTTTGTGCAGAACTACCCAGAGACTAACAGTGAGAGATTGCATTGTTTAGTCTCTACGTGCATCTCTTCCGTTTATTTTGTTTGTTTTGTGTTCAATTCTTTATTTCTGAACAATTAAAAATTGATTACAGAGATCCCTTTACTCTAATACCCCTTACACACTTACTAAATATTTATATGTATTTATGCTAATTACCTTCTCTTCTCTTCCTCACTAAAATAGGAGAAATTGTTTTCATTCATCTTTATCAATTCATTTATGAATATATTTGTGTATTTAGTGATTAATTCTAGAATTCATTTAATGCATGCATTGAGTAGCTACTACATGCCAGGAAACTATGCTGGGCCCTTCAAATATAAAGATGAGCAATTAAGACGATCACTCTTTTGATGCAGTGGGAACATAGTATAGGATAAAACGATGTCTTTGTGGGGGAATGAATGGAGGCTTTATAAAGAAAGTCCTAGTTCAAGTGATGTTCAAAGGATTACTAGAAATGTGCTAGGGATCCAAACAGGAGTGGCTATTCCAGACAGGTAAAATAACATACAGATAATCAAGAAATGAGGAGCTCAGAAGCCCAAATGGTATTCTTTAAAGTCCTGTTTCACATCTCTGTCTCACAAATGACTGTGCAAATGTGTTTGACATCTGTCACTCTAAGTGTCTTCATGACATGAATACCCTAGCCTTGTAACCAGGAAAACTCTTGTTCTCAGTCCAAATGGAAGTTGGGACTCCTTCAGGCAACTCCAGAGAACAGAAATATTATATATGTGTGTGTATATATATATATATATAAAATATTGTATATATGCATTTTATATATTTAACTTTTAGTGATGTTATCCTCTTGCTTACTCCCATGACCATGGCCACTTGAAATGCCAAACAATGGAGCCAATGGCAACAACCAGTTAATTGCATGCAGGAAATCCCTCCTGCCTCCAGCTAACAGTTAACTCCTCCACTCCACCCATGCTTGATGGTAACTGAATCACTATGGTATCCTATGTTTGGATCGTCAATACATGGGAAGCCAGTGCCATTTTTAGTTTAAAAACCAACAAACAAAACAACTTTCTGTATCTGCAGAAACGGTTAATCAGATCCTAACCAGTAAACTACCAGAGTCACTCTGCTTCAAATTAATCAGTCTCCTCACTTTGTTTTCCTGTGTTCTAAGGCCTGAGTGCCAGCCTCAACAGCAACTATGTAGTATGATAAGAGGGTAACATTAGGTAGGTTGCCAACAGGCTAATGATGCTAACCCGGAGTAGACCTAGCCTGCTTTGTTTATAGGGTTCCTTCCATGAAAGGTATACTTTTAGTAAAATGTTACAAATATTTTCTTATTTCAGTTATTTATGGTTGGGGATTTTAATATTTTAGCAGCAAAACATTAAGAGACAAAAATCAATGAATAAACACATAGTCTGTATGGGAGGGAGTTTGTTAGATACTTGGATTGAAACACAATTCCCTTAGGATTTTTCTAGACTAGAAATATATGTGGCACATGAAAGACACTGAGAATATGTCAGAATTTCTGGAGTATAAGTATAAAGGAGAAAATACAGGGGGGTGCTAATGAAGGGGGAAATATAAACTAGATTATGAAGCAGCTGGTATAGCTGTCAGAGGAGTTGAGATTTTTTTCTTCCTTTAGCCAACAGGAATCCTCAGAGTAATTTTGAGCAAAGGGATGATCTTATTGGTTGTATTTATTATAAATTTTTACCTAGTGGCAAGATTTCAGTGGATGAGTCTGGAGAAGGGAAGATGGTTAAGAAATTATTTGAACAGGGACACTGGCAGTGGGTTGAAGAATGGGCACAAGACATATTTAAGAGATTGAATGAAGTGAAATTACTGAATTAATGACTGATTACACACTAGGTTAAAAAACAGGAAATAATGAAGAGTATTCCTCTAAATGCAAAACTTAAAATCAAACTGTTCTCTGTATCCAAGTGCCCTTTCTGCCATTTCAGAAAATATTCAATTATTACTCACAATGCCTGTCTTCCTTTACACCCACAGACAGCACTGGTGTGGTTATTTATGTCTCCACATCTGGAGAACTAATTTGTTTGTGGACTCTTCCAGTTCCACAGAGTTGTTAGCTATCACTAAGCTACACCAAGTTCATTCAACCCTGATAATTAAATATCTACTGACATCAAAGAGACAGCAGAAACTTACTAACAATACCAAAAATTTTTCCAGGCCCCTAAAGAAAGCGACATTGCATTATAATGGAGAAAGATGACATATTCTGTAATGGAGAGATGGTCAACTTAATATTCCACTCATATTTTAATGTGTCTGTAGTGTAGTCTAGCGGACTATGGTCTCACAAGTGGAGTAACACGTTGGCAGCTCAATATAATAGGACTGACGTTACTATGGAATTCAGTATTACATGGGCATGACCTTACTGAATAAGATTTAATTATTTGAAATACCAGAAGGATGACACTATAACAATATCATTGCGAAGGTCTTTAAAAAGAAGAGCTTGAGTGTCATGGCTGCTGACTTCCGCACGTTTATTTTATTTTTTTATTTCTGTATTCATTTTCTTAGTTAAGGGCATCACCATCAATTTTTGCACAGGCTACAAGTCCTAGAATCATTCCTTCTCTAAATAGTGTGTGTGTGTGTGTGTGTGTGTGTCTCGTTGTGTCCATATAGTATTTATTGTATAGATGCACCATGATTTATGTAAATAGTAGCCTATTGATGGCTATTTAGGTTGCTTACAGTATGTTATAGGCCGAATTGTGCCCTCCCAAAATTCATATGTTAAAGCCTTAACTCCCAGTACCTCAGAATGTTACTGTATTTGGAGACAGGGACTTTAAAGAAACAATTAAGTTAAAATGAGGCCTTAGGGTGGACCCTAATCCAATCTGACTGATGTCCTTTTAAGAAGAGGAAATTTGGATTTTTTGTTCTAGCTCTGTGAAAAATGCCATGCATTGTGTTGACTCTGTAGATTGCTTTGGGTAGTATGGACATTTTAATTGTATTAATTCTTCCAATCCATGAACACAGAATATCTTTCCATTTTTTTGTATTATCTTCAATTTCTTTCATCAGTGTCTTGTAGTTTTCAGAGTACAGTTCTTTCAACTCTGGTTAAATTTATTCCTAGGTATTTTATTCTTTTCAACTTGATTGTAAATGGGATTGTTTTCTTGATTTCTCTTTCTGGTAGTCCATTATGAGTGTATAGAAATGAAACAGATTTCTGTACATTAATTTTGTACCCTGCAACATTACTGAATTCATTTATTGGTTCTAATAGTTTGGTGGAATTTTTAGGGTTTTTCTATATATAGAATCACGTTATCTCTAAATTAAGAAATTGATTCTTTTTCACACTAACTTTTTAACTAGTCATCTGAGTTAATTTCCTTAACTTGTTAGTATTTTTAAGTTGATTCTCTTGGATTTATTAAATATGCCAGTAAAAATTAGCTTCTTTCACCCTTGTTCCACTCACTTTTTTCATTTATTTTTCATTCACTCTTTAGGTTATGCACCATTTGCCTTGTCCCACCTTGAATTCTGTTGTCTCAATACCTGTGACTTCCAAGGTTCTGGGTCTCTCGTTTTTTTGTACTGTGTTTTCACAGTTGCTCTCCACTGACTGCTTACCTCAAATCTTGTAATGCTCAACAATAGTAATGGAGTCATTTTGTGTAAAAGTGCCAGCAGATTTCTACCCACAACCCAGAGTGTACATGGTCACAGATATTGAGAGTCCATCACTTGTACCATACGCACAAGCAGATGAAAAAAGGAAAAAAACAACAGTTTTAATTGTGGTAGGGGTGTTTGAACAGACTTTAAACAAATTCTCTTTGGTTATTCCTTTGCAGTTAAAATATAACCCTGGGGAATTCAAAGTGCTCCATTGGGGGGATAGTCTATTTCAACTCTCTAACCCACATTCTTAATCAATGGTTTTATATGATCAAGCACAACTGAAAATTCCAAATGGAGACATTAGGAAGTAAACAACCTTGGCTGTGTCTTCTTTTCCCAACCTTTTAACAACTGTCATTCCTCAGCTCCAAGAGGTTGTGTGATCCAATTTGGCAAATTGAAAAAGACTGCTTTTATGCAAAAGCATGAGAAAGTTAATTGAAATCAATCCATGTTCTGTGAAAATGCTACAGACATCAGAGATAATTTAGAGCAATTAAAAGATGTTGTCCTGAAGCAAGACAGAAACATTGTTTAAAAACCTGTTAAAGGAAGTGAAATTACTGAAAATATTTAAATGATATTATTCACCTAAGATGGACTTGGGACATCTAAATCAATTAGAAATTGTAAGATATTTCATTGGTCAGAAGCTGTGTAGTTCTTAAAACCACAGAAATGAGAATTCTTCACCTTGTATCCTTTGTTATTGCAAAATAAACTGTTAAAAACAATCCATTAACCCTAGTTTTGAGTACATTCTTCATGCAAATAGTTGTTTTGGTTCAACCATCAGAAAATAGTTCCTCCATCTATTAAATAAGGGCATTTAAACTGTAATAGTGGTTTTTCAAGGTATATTTTTTAGAGATCTAAATGTTATAGGAGGTAATTGGACATGTTAGGTAGGGTGAAGGTAGGACAGAGAGCAAATAAATAACCTGTTAGAACTCTGGATTGCCCATGTCATGACTAACACATGAACAACTCTGTTTCATTATGTTAATTGCAGAAATAAAAATAGGGATATTAAATATTTGGTTCACCCAGTCACCATTCCCTTTATTTTGACTATAACATACATCACCATATAATCAAGTCTTCTTTTTCCTGGAGCCTGGATAGAGCATCAGAATCCTTCTTAATACAGTGATGCAGACACCTAGCCCCAAATGATCAGAGTTGGCATGAAACAAATCCTAACTTATAATGTCACTTATAAAATTATTCCTTCATAAAATAAATGCATGGGAAAATTATTTTGTATTAAAAACAAACAAAAATACTATACTAAAATCATTACTTAAGGTCCTTCCAGAGCCTTGATTCTTATGTTCTTTAAGTTTCCAGGTATACTAGCCTCTTTATCTTCTTCTAGATCCACAATTGTCCCTCCCTACTCTCAATAAGTAATGATCTAATTGCTCACTTAAATATTTCTGCTGAGAGCTCTGCTAGGTCTCCCCGTTGCTCACAGGATACAGGTGACCACCATACAGGGTCAACAGAAGCTCTCCTTAGTCTGGACGCATAACAACAACCTCTTACAGATGCGCTAAGTCCTGGGTTCACTAAACACATATATTTTCATAAATGCTAAATTCCTCATGCAATCTCTTTTGCTACGTTTACCTTCATATACTGGAAAATGTCCATCTGAAATCCCTGCCTCTCTCCTCAAACAAAATCGTCCTATGCCTTCCTAATCATTTTTAAAACTCAAATAACGGGTTTTCCCTCTGTGAGGTCTTTCTTTTTACCCTCCAGCTACAATGTTCTTTGAACCATTCTCTATTTTGTCTCCACCATTCCACCCAATGCATATGTACCTTGGAGCCCTTTTTACCTTTGTTCTTTGTTTGTTTTAGTTTTGTTGTTATTTTGTTTTTCAGCCTAGCTCCTCAACTGATCAGTGGGACTCTTGATAGGAAGGGCATTTTCAGATCTCTAGGTGTTTCCTCAGGACTCAGATTCCTGTCTACTATACAGCAAAATGTGAATAAATGAATGCATGCATGCAACAGTGAGCTGTGTAGTACAAAGAGAGAAAGAAGAATCTAGGGATCCGAAGTCTTCACTCAACTGTTTAGGAATAAGCCAAGCAGAAACTTCTGAATTTTGAATAATTGTTGCCTCAATAAGCCAACAGAAAAAATGCTTTATGTATTCCTAATGGATTTGTACAGTAGAATATTCATGGTCTTTGATGGTATTGCTATGTCTAGGTCGTGGTAGAATCCTAATGACTGAGTAGAGACTAACTTTCTTAGGTAACACAGATTGCTGAGGTTCCAGTTGGCATAATCAACAACTGCCATTTATTGAAAGCCTATCATATGCAGGAAATTGCAATATATTCCTCTCCATATGTGCAGTATTTAATTGTTGATATACCAATTTTATGTTCATTGTCTTAGACTGGTTTTTATAACTCCCAAAGCTGTCAGGAGCAAAGAGCATTAAGTTTAGCTCCCAGATGAAAAAAGAGTTCCAGAGAGGGAAAGACTTGCATTAAACATACAAAACCAAATGAAACAAGCTTTGCCCTCAGGGAACTTCAAGTCCAGAGGAAAGCCCAGATAAGCAAACTGAAAATAGAAATTCAGTTTGATGAAGGTTGATAAAATGCTAAAAGTATTGTGGAGAATAAACAAAGAACATCTAACCCATTATTACAGAATTCAGAGAATATTTCCTAATAGTGATAATTCCCTGCTTACTGGGCTCTTAGAGACCATTAGAAGTTAGCCAAAGGAACATTTGGATCAAGAATATTAAAGTCTCAGGGACCAATGGTTCAGGTGTTTAAAGCAAGAGATAAATGTTCTATTCAAACAGATTTCCTTTAGTCAAGTGAGTCTAAAACCTAAGGTGAGATTGTAGTTTAGCAAGAGGTTCAATAAAGAAATTGCTAAGGACAAGATCATCATGTCTTTTTTGTCAGACTCTAGTTGGACTTCATCTTATATGAAGATATCATGAGAAGTATGAAGAGTACATAGGAGAAGTATAAATAATTGTCAGACCACCAATTGCAGTAATCCTTATAAGAAATCATAATGTAATTCACTGTTCTAATGTCATGAAAATAAAAATAAAATTATTCCAGAGTTCATATCAAGGGGATCTGTCCTTAATCAAAGAGTGCTATGCAGAGATAAAAATCTCCTAAAGGAAATATAAAAATTTCAAAATGAATGAGAGGAGGGAAGAGAGATTGGTCCTGACATGATAAAGTATAAGGGGGAAGACTCAGGCTTGAAAGAAAATATATCAAAGGAGCAAAAGTGTCATCAAGAAGACCAGTAAGGAGAGAGTTGCAGCAAACAAGTTTTCTTGGATTAAGGCATTGCCAGTAGAGATGGGAAAAGGTTAATGGATGCCAGAGATTCTCGAATAGTAGAACTGTCAGAACTTAGTTATGGGTTAGATGTGTGTAGATGGGAGAGGGGGAGAAGGGTAACAAGAAGAGCTAGAACTCAACAGGTTTCATGCTAACTAATGCCAGGATAAACAAAGATTTTCCTTTTATGGAAGGCAATGGGTTCTCTCAATAATTGCTTTATCTTTCACAGAACAAGTACTAAAAACTATGTGACTAGTTCCATAAATTTTGTATTACAGAGAATAGTCAAATCCATGTTTTTTCATGCTAACATATGAGTATGGGCAGCATACTGCTAAAATATTACATCATTAAATGAAGGAACTTACTTTTTAAAAAAGATATTTTCCTCTTGTTCATACATTCAGTGTGTGTAGTTATGAGGTGTGGTGCTGTGAATACAAAGCATGCAGATAATTTGTAGATTTATGGAGTGAGGAGGGACTCTAGAGATTATTAAGTTAAATCACTTCAGTTTACGGATGTGAAATTGAACATCCAGAGAGGTAAAGTGACTCCAGTGCCAGAACAAAACACTTACTTATTTAACCAGATTTCTGGCCACTGATTTATTCATATGATGGTGGTCCTTTTAAAAGTGTTCATCACTGAGAAAACATATTCTAATGTCTCCCAAGTCTTCAAGATCTTCTTGAAATGCCTCTGTATTTAATCAGTTTAGACTAAGCCATGCAGTGGTATCAAACACTAGAACATCAGTGACTTAAAGCCAGAAACGTTTATTTTTTATCCATGCTGTCACATCTGGGTGGGGGCCTCAGCTCCCTGTTTTGTTTGACGCCCCTCCAAGTTGGAGCAGATCTTAAATACTTCCACCTAGAGGAGATCCAGGTCATGTCTACTCACATTCTGTTGGTAAGAGCATGCTCATGGCATGTCTGAGTTAGAGGCATATAATCTTCTCATGTGGCTGAGTAGCATATATATCTAAAGTGACTTTTTTGGAAATTGTCTTCATAGTCAAGATTGTGGTACACAGAGTTGGCAAAACCAAGTAAGTAATTTATCCTGTAGAAGTCCTTCTTAATAGATATTTTTCATTGAGTGTATTCTCCTGGACGGTAGAGGTGTCCTTAGGAGGGAAGGTGTGGGAGCATAGGAGGGAAGGTGTGGAAGCCCAGGAGGGGTGATGAAGATAATGTCTCATTCCTTGTATCCCCAAGGATCAGGCCATAATTACCTGAGATCCAGATTATTCTTGAGGTGATGAAGAGAGATTAAACAGAGGATATTGGTTAAAATGCTTGGCATCCTTTAATATTTCCTGACCAACATAGAAGTGAAGACTGATAATGTGTTGTGGGCTTCCCACAATGTCAAAGCCAAAAAAATGAGTCTTACACACAGTTCCTCTAAATATCTGACTGGTAAGAACAAAGGAAAGAAACTCCTCGCATATTCTTATATTATTCAGGACTAAAGCAGGTAGAGAAAATGATATGAGTGCTGGCAGGTATGTACTTAAGATGTAGTTGTCCCTAAAAGAGAAGAATTCAAGGTGTGATTGGAAGGAGGATAAAAGTATCAGGACAGGGGCTTCCCTGGTGGCACAGTGGTTGAGGGTCCGCCTGCTGATGCAGGGGACACGGGTTCATGCCCCCGTCCGGGAGGGTCCCACATGCCGCGGAGCGGCTGGGCCCGTGAGCCATGGCCGCTGGGCCTGCGCGTCCGGAGCCTGTGCTCCGCGGCGGGAGAGGCCACAGCAGTGAGAGGCCCGCATACCGCAAAAAAAAAAAAAAAAAAGTATCAGGACAAAACTCAGCAGTCACCCAGAGTGTCCTCGTTCATGACGCCAGCTTCTGGACATTTTTACTACTTTTGTTCTCTAATTTTACCATTTGGATGGTTTTTGATGCCCTGGTCTATTTTCTTTTGAAACGTACCACATAGGGTAATGTTTAATGGCATTTGTTCCTAGAGACCCTGGTTCCTGGGTTTGAATTCCAGGTTTACTGCTTATTATGTGTGGCTTTAGGGGAGTTAATTTTTCTCCCTGAGCCTTGGGTTATCAGTAACGAAATATTTCAGTGTTTGAAAATACTAAATTAATAAATGCAGATAAAGCACATGTATTATATGCCCAAAGTGGTTAATATTTCCACTTTAATTATTATCCAATCATTACTAACACAACTACAACTACTACTACTGCTCCCAATGCCATGAAAATCAGTAATATTCTACTATCCACTGAAAAAAAGTATAATGTTTCTGTTTGAAAATGTGCCCTATCATATGCACTCAGTGTAAGAACTGAGCTTGGGACATTCAAAGCCAATCCGTACTGTCAGCATCACCCTTAGATCCAGTTGAACCCTTGTCCCAGACCTTGAAATGCAGGGCCCCACACTTTGGAGTTGCTTCCTTGACATTTTCTACGTGTCTTTTACACCCTTTTTGGGAGATGTTGCAGCAGTGGTGCCCACTGGGTAGGATGTCCTGAGCCAAGAACATAGCATATGTGGACCTTATTTCTTCCCTTCAGGGCACTTTCCAACCTTCCCAACCAACCCCTAGCCACTCCTTCCAAGTGGAGTTTACCAGATGCTCAGAAGATGTCTAGGACTTACATCTGTGGAGTTGTCTTGGAGCCCCATGACCACCTGAAGTTCTAAAGGATAGCCTGTGAGCAGATAACTTCTGCTGGTCAGGGCAGTTTCTCTTTCACAGGATTACATGAAATTGGGCCACCAAAATATGTGTGGTTCAAATTATTTACATATACAGGGTCCCCACAAAAAATATTTTCCCAGGAACTTGAATAAAAAAGACATGCATTAAGCACCTGCTGTACTGCTATGTGCCATACTACTTCCTCAGTGACCTCGCTGAGCCTGCCCCTTCTCTTTTTCCTTCCAATGGTCTTACTGCAGTTTGTAATTCAATTTCTTTATATGTGTATATCTCCCTTGCAGACTATAAACTCCATGAGGGAAGGCACCAAAGAACTCTATCTGCAACACCTAAGATAATGTCTGAGACAGAGCAGACGCTCAAAAAATATTTTATGAATGAATGACTTTTTGGTTTTCTGAATGATTAAACTAACTGAAGTGTTACAGGGGGTGAATATAAAACAGCCCCCCTCCACCTAATAATGATGCTTCAGTTCTCTATCCCATATCAGGGTCTGAAGCCCTGCCCTAAAACATGGATTTGACATCTCCTGGCAGGACTATCTACCTGTGCCTAGCAGCTGCCAGTTCTTTGCAGAAGATGCTGCACTAGTCATTATTACCTGTATCCTGATTTGGCATCTTGTCAGCTCTGGATTTAGATCAATAAAATTTTCTAAAATGTACTTGAAGTCTCAAAAAGAAATCCATTTTTCTGCTGAAAAGATAAGCTTCATAATGAGGTAAAATCCTGATTCTGTACATGTAGTTCATTTAACCTCTGCTAAGGACAAAAATATGATTTATTGATTTTGATTTTCTAATAAAAAATCATCTCACTTTTTTTAACATCTTTATTGGAGTATAATTGCTTTACAACGTTGTGTTAGTTTCTGCTGTATAACAAACTGAATCAGCTATATGTATACATATATCCCCATATCCCCTTCCTCTTGCGTCTCCCTCACACCCTCCCTATCCCACCCCTCTAGGTGGTCACAAAACACTGAGGTGATCTCCCTGTGTGATGCAGTTGCTTCCCACTAGCTGTCTAATTTACCTTTGGTAGTGTATATATGTCAATGCCACTCTCTCACTTCATCCCAGCTTACCCTTCCCCCTCCCCGAGTCCTTAGGTCCATTCTCTATGTCTGCATCTCTATTCCCTAGGTTCATCAGAACCTTTTTTTTTTTTTTTCCAGATTCCATGTATATGTGTTAGCATATGGTATTTGTGTTTCTCTTT